>NC_141913.1:56024500-56336000 GCF_057802395.1 Ceratotherium simum simum
CCCTCTCTGCTTACAAACCTACAGTTTCACCCCTCCAGCTCCGAGTGCCTCATGCAAGCACAACTGTTGCTGAACCTCTCTCTGCCCTTATCACCTCATCACCACATCCACCTGTGGTCATAATCTCCGTCCTCACCAGGCCACTCAGGGCCCTCACGTGTTCACCATGCTTGTCCAGTCCTTCGTGTCTTTGTGCAGACTGTTCTGTCTGCTGGAATCCCCAAAGCTTATATTCACCCTGAAAACCTCATGGAATGTGATGTCCTGTGAAGGCTTCTCTGACTTCACCACAAAAGTACAGTTTCGTGCCATCATTCCTCCACTCTGGACATCTCTGTTAGGTCTTAACATATCTTGTTGTGCCATTAGATCGTGAGCATCTCCAGGGCGGGAGTGGCTTCTTAATCATATATGAGGACACCAATCTTTTTACCTTCCCCATTCAATTTCATTAATAAGCCAGCAATCCCTCCCTCCAGACTGAGCCATTGTATACACGTCAAATATAACATGTGCCCAGGGGGAAGACACACGAGGCCTCCCTCGCTTTACTTTATCTTTTGAATATGACCTTACGTGACATATCTGTTCATTAGTCAACTTAAGTAACTAAAAATCGAAGTTAAGGACACAAACATTAGATGGCCTACACACTCCAAATTTTATCCAACACTGGGTTCAGCGTAATTTGCCTCCATCATATTCTTTATTCTTATTACCTTAGAGACATCTTTTCTCCAGATTTCTTATTTTGTTTTGGTAGAAATTAAAAACAAAATCCCATTTCTGTCTTCGGATGACTACACTTAAGAGAGTACTAAGCATCCTCACTGTTTTTATTACCCATTATTACCAGTTACATCAAACATAAGAAATTCCCCACGATAAATGACCAGTTATCACTTACTAAATGGAGCACTAAGGTGTACACAAAGCTGGAAAAATAAACATACATAAGGTTTTTATAACAGCATGGGAGATGTGGCAAATATATTACAAAATTTTTAATTTGTTCTTACAAAAAAGGATAAATATTATTTTTCAAATATTGAGACAGGCCTTCTAAAGAATGAGAAATAATTTCACTGTTAAGAAGAAAGTCTTTGAGTGTTTGATGGCTGTCTATAACATTTTACACTAAAAACAGACTAGGGTAAAAGGAACAATTCATGTTGAAAATCCAAGACCTGATTAGAAACACTCGACTTAGTAGAACCTCGGACTCACCTCTCTACTAACCCCATAAAGTCAGGAAACTGAGCCCCAGGCCGTTTTGAGCACTCAGTACTGAAAACAGATGCCTGGGAATGGAGCCCTTCACAGTCGACCCAATTTCACCGTCAGACAGTTTTCAAGTGGTGAGACACATTAGAGTTAGAAGCACTGAGAGCAGTTGTAAAGGGGAAGTGTGGTAACAAGATAGCAAAATACAGGGGCCAGCCCAGTGGCGTAGTGGTTAAGTTTGCACCCTCTGCTTTGGTGGCCCACCGGTCACAGGCCCGGATCCCAGACACAGACCTACACATCGCTCATCAAGCCATGCTGTGGGGGCATCCCACATACAAAATACAGGAAGATTGACACAGATGTTAGCTCAGGGACAATCTTCCTCAGGCAAAAAGAGGAAGATTGGCAACAGATGTTAGCTTGGGGCAAATCTTCCTCATGAAAAAAAAAAAGATAGCAAAATACAGTGTAATGTTGGAGAGGAGGGCTCGGATTGCAGCATGAGGGTACTGCAGTTTTGACTGGTTAGAACCCTGCTGAACACATGATTTTTCAAATCTTTTGGCAACAATTGCTAAAAAGTTGTGTTCCATTATCCCTGCCTTGCCCCATCATCTCTGGCCTTTTGTAAAATTTGCTATTCCCTAGTGAAGGCTCTAGCCCCCTCTTTATCTGGAAACTAACCAAAAGAAATCCATAACTTTATCTCCACGAATTCTGGAGACCTAAAAAAATTAAATAGATGAGTGGGAAACTTGCAAAAAAAATGACAAGCTTGATATAACTGACACATCTGATTCAGGAGGGAAAGAGGTCAATCAATAAAAATCAACAGAGTATTGTGCCTTCAGACTTTAAAAACCTGTTTCTAGAAGATAGATATAGCGTCATTTGTAAAGAACAGCATACACAGAAATCATGTCTAAACAGACAATTGCTACAGAAACTTCAAATTTTCACAAGGTGGACACTAGCTTTTTGGGTTATTCTATAGAATCTTCTAGCCAATACTATAAAACTAAGAGGCAAGTTTTATGCAAAATGGAGCAGAGTGAAAAATTAAACTGGTAGACTCCTCAAATTTCTCTACTCTGTCTTGTAGTCCCCTTCTGAAAAAGCTGCAGACTCATACATTTGAATTATACATATAACTGGTTCTTGAATCTACAAGAAATAAAAACACATTGAAATTTATATCACATTGTAGAACAGGATAGACACATGCTGAATGCACTTTGAAGCACACGTCATGAGCAAAAAGACTAAAGGCAATTCTAACAAGAAAGGCAAAGTCAAAATAAAAATCACCAGAAATTTTACATAATTACAAATGGAAATAATAACAAAATGCAAATATTCTGGTTAAAAAAATAAAAGATATAGTTGAAAAGGTAAAAATCCCAAAAGAAACCCCAAGACTACTGAAAAACACCTTTTTGAAAGTCCAGGGAAAATATACGCTGCAGATCTCAAGGGCAAGATGCTTAAAATAAAACTTCTGGTGGCTAAAGTGGCAAAGTCAAAGGGTCACAGCAGGATGAAGGTACTGCCAAAAAGACCATTCAACCAGAGAAAATGGTAAAACCTAGAAGTACCAATAAGTGAGTAGGCTAAAAGAATATTTGAAAAACATCTTGCAAAAGACCCCAAAATAAATGCTGGAAAGTTTTTAAATACATCAAAGAAAAGAAGAGAGTGAGAGAAACTCGACAGCATTTGCAAACAGCATACACAACAAAAGCTCTTCAGAGAGTAAAGAGAGAATGATAAGGACACTTAAGGAATTATTTGGTTCCATTTTTATGGAGCAAACTATTAGGAAATATCCTCATTTTTCCATTAGAATAGGTAAGTAACATTTTACTTTGAAGAAACGATGAGCACTTGACCTAAGTCAGGAACTGGACAAAAATGATCTTACCAGGAACAGGGAGCCTCCACACAGCTTGCTCTTCAGGTGCTGGAAGCTGACATGTTTCACAGAACGCACTGCTCGTATTTACAAATGGCTGCCATGCTTCAGAACAAGGATCTTTCCAACAGGCACCATCCAAAAGGGGAACTCTAGATAGCTCAAGAAATTAACACCACTGAGGCTCACTCCTGTCTAGAAAACCAGGAGAATGTGCTGGAACAAGCATTTAGTGCATAACCAGATATGAACCAGGATGGACACTGCAGCACGATCTCTGCAAAGAAAAAGAATATCTAACTCACCCTATTTAGAATTTCCTAAGTAGACAGTGATGTGGCAAAGGAGAACCAAGGGACACAACTTATTTAGATTTCCAAAACTTTTTTTTTCCACTTTCTATTCACAGGTACTGCAAAGCATATTCCTCTTTCCAAACTGGCTCTTCCCATTCTCCCCACTGTTCAGAAACTGGGTGTCATTCTTAATTTCTTTTCCCTTACCCACTCATCCAATCAGTTGCTGGGTCCTATCAATTCTACCTTCTCAATCTCTCTCAAACATGTGCCCTGCTCTCTATCCCCATTGCCTATTCTAGTCTAGTTGCCATTCTTTCCTGCCTGCGTTACCAAAACAGCCTCGTGCCCAGACTCCCTCGCTCCAGTCTTGCTCCCATACAAAACACAATGCAATCAATCTCATCTCTCTCCTGTTCAAGACCCTCCAACAGCTCTCAGTCCCTGGCACAGAGAACCACTTAGTGTTTGGCCCCTGCTTGCCTCTCCACTATCTGTCCCCATCCCCACCTCATCTTTTACATTTCAGGATAATGGGCTCCTTTTCCAGCCTCAAACACCTCATGCTCTCTCTTATTCTATGGACCTTTGCACATGCTGTTCCTACTGCAGAGGACATGCCTACCTGCTCCTTCTTTGGCCGGCTCCCACTCCTCCTTTAGTCATCAGACACCCCTCCCCACAAGTTGACCAATGAAGAACAACATCAGTCATCCTAAAGGCTCAGAGCCCCCTATTGGCATTTATCCCCATCAGAGCAGTTTTCACACAGTGATATAATACCTATTTTTCTCCCCTACTAGTGTATAACAGAAATGAGGGCAGGAGCCATATCCTCTCATCATAATACCTCTGGTTCCTGATGGAGTGCCTGGTGAGTGGTAACTGCTAAATCTGCATTTGTGGAAAAGCTCCGGAAGCTTCACACTGAACAAGAATACCCAACTGCTTAGGGAACGTGGAAAGGGAATTCAATGTAGCCACCACCTACCAAACACCTTCAATGTGCTAGGTACTCTCATAGCCTTGCATACATTATCTCATCAATTCTGAAGTCTGCCCATTAGGTACACCTTATTATTCCTGTTCTATAGATGACTAAGCCAAAGCTCAACAAAATGAAGGGACTTTCCAAATGTCACAGGACCAGTTAGAAGAAGGGCAGAAGCAGAACTCAAAATTCTCTCTCAACAGATCCACCCTTGTTCTTACTGTCATGGAGACAGAAAGCAAAGCAATAGACAGCAAGAATTACTCTCAATTGAAAATTGTTAACAGTGAACTCTCCCATGAATTAATCTTGTAACTAAACTCACCACAAAAAACTAATAAAAAATAAATAAGTCAACTTACCATTATATACATGTAATTTTTAATTGTGGTAAAATATACGTAATATAAAGTTTACCATCTTAACTATTTTTCTGTATACAGTTTAATAGTGTTAAGTACATTCACATCATAGTGCAACCAATCTCCAAAACTCTTTTCATCTTGCAAAACTGAAACTCTAAACCCATTAAACAACTCTTCATTCCCCTGTCCCCTACCCCCTGACAACCACCATTCTACTTTCTGTTTCTGTGAATTTGACTACTCTAAAGACCTCGTATAAGAGGAATCATGCAGCACTTGTCCTATCGTGACTGGCTTATTTCACTTAGGATAATGTTCTCAAGGTCCATCTGTATTGTACCATGTGTAAGAACTTCCTTCCCTTTTTAAGGCTGAATAATATTCCACTGTGTTTATATACTACATTTTGTTTATCTGTTCATCTCCTGATGGAGCCCTGGGCAGCTTCCACTCTTCCTCTACTGTGAATAATGCTTCTGTGAACATGGGTATACTAAATTCACTTAATATATTCACAAATAATGTGCTAATAGATATCCATAACAAAATCTTGCAAATGACTCTAAACCATTCTGGGTGGTGAAATAACAAACTAGTGGGTCGAATTACCAAAGTATCTCAGTAAGCAATGAAATATGCGGAAAAGTGATAGGTACATTTCAATAAATGCCCAATGGAAAGAATATATTTAGGGAAAAAAATCTCCTCTCAGTTTTTTAGCACACAGCTAGGTATAAATAATTAAACTATTTAGAGAAATAAATCTATACCGAAAAACACTTCAAACTATGTTTTATATATGATGTGCTATAAACCTCTGTTACCACCCAAGAAAGTACTTCACACTTCCTGAAAGGTACTCATAAGAAGATATTCTGTCCCACTTGATTGTGTCTGGAATAACCCCTTTCCCATATACTGATCAGGGGTTAATGCTGCTGATTTTCTAGGGAAGCAACACTCCCCTCCTTTCACCTTCATCCTTTTGCTGTCTTATTGAGCTGAGTCTCGTAAGCGCAAAACACTGTGCCCAACGCTGCTGGGATCATGGAGAGCAGAAAGAGATATGGCCTGCCCTCAACTGAGGGTTCTGGGGTGGAGGGGAGGTGGCAGTGAAGAAATGCATGATAACCACTAGGTGGAATACAAGGAAGATGACATATCCTCAATTAAAAGGCAGTCACAAACAACTTCTGGAGGAGTGGAGACGGGGACACTGTTTCCCAGTCTAAGTTTCTTTAGCTGTCCCTTGAAGGATGAATAGTATATGGAGTGAAGGAGTGTTTAAGGGGAAGAAAAGGCACAAGAAAAGACACCAAATTCAGGAATACAGAGGAGGCTTAGGGAATTAAAACAACCCACTTTGGCTGAAAGAAGGATGCATAAAGGGATGAGTTTGGAATGCACACAAGGACCAAATCTTAGAAGGGCTTGAATAGCATTTTTAAGGATTTAGGATTAATTGAATAGATGAGGATGGTAAAGTCAAATCCCCAGAGGGTCCAGGAAGATAATAGAAATTACTGAATCCGGAAGGTATAACAATAGGGAATAATGGGGATTGTGGAGAACTCAAGATTATATTATTCATAAAAAGGCAGCTGCTACTCCACCTAGAAAATGCTGTCAAGCAAAAAATTCAGGTCAATGTTAATGTTGTCCATCCAGATGTTTATGAGTGTCTCCAATTTTCCGAGAATGTGCTGGTCAAATGGAATGAGTCTCAGGGGCCACTACTTTGCACACTCTAGTGTGGATAGTGAGGCATCGCTGAGTCTAATAACATTGCTTTCATCTGGATTTCTTCATGTACAGTTAACCTTGTTTTATCAGGTCACCCTTATGTGCTAATTTCTTTTTCTTCCTACACTCTCCATAGTTTGTCATTCACTTTCTGTTTCAATGTTTTTTAAATTCTCTGTTAGTAATACTGTCTATTTCATAGAGGTATGGTGAGGGTTAAATGAAAGAATCCATGTAAAGCCTTTAGAACCCTGCCCAGAGCTGCCACGTAATAAACATTCAATAATCGATAGTCATCAATGTGAAAGATCACTAGCCAAAGCTCTCTGTGCACACTCGTGCACATCCTTGACTTCACCAGGTCAATGCGCCTTAGAATGGTAGACAGTTGTGACACAAGGATGTAACTCCAGGGAACACTAGCTCCCGCCCCCATCCCACTGCAAAGAAAATGCAACCTAAACGAGAATGTGGACTTGCTATGCAAACGCAATTCCAAGTTGAGTGTTCTGAAACCTGCCCTCCACCTTTGCAAGCAAAAATCTGGAGCTCCTGCTGATAGCACAACAAATTTCTTCATCTCCACTACCTATCCCTCCAGATTCACCACCTGGCACCCCCACCCACTTAAACTAATTTATACTCCTGTTTTATGAAGCATCCTGCAGTTCCCAAGCACACCAGCCTCACTTTGCTCTGAGCCAGTAGCACGAGTTCCCTCCAGCAGGAATGCCATCCTGCTAATAACAGCACGACCATCCTTCAACCCAGGAAGTTTCTAATCTTCCTCCATGAGTGAACTCAAGCATCTTTTGCTCTCTGAAGCTTCCTGAATGACCTCTTCTCCCCTCCCAATAACCACTCTTCCAACACACAGATACTGCCAGCAGCACCATCCTATCCCCACTGCCACCTGTCCTGTGCCCCTACATTATAGCAAGCATCAAAATGGCATTGTGAACGAGCCTTGAGCCTGAGATCAGAGACTGCACCCCCAACCTCACACAGCCTCCTGGCACAGAGCGGACATTCAACAAAAATTTATTGAATGAAAGAGGGGAGGGCCTGGGAAGGAGGAACTTGAGGAGGGGGAAGCTTTATTTGTCTGCAATTTTGGAGGGAAAACACAGACTTTGTGAAGACTGCGTTGGGTGGTCGCAAACTGGAGGCAGTGCCCCCACTTCATTTCAGGACCACCAGCCTCCCTTTCTTGTGCTTGTTTTCTGGTCTCCCATCTTTCTGTTTTCCCGCCTCTAAATTATCCCACATGCAATTGCTCAAGCAATGGCTCTAAACAACCTGTGACTTCCACTATTTGAAAACTTGACTAACAAATGAAGTCCAAAATCTAGACCTTCCACCTCCTGATCTTCCCCTAGCCTCTGAACAAATGTATTTTTTCATATGTCCCAAATGCAAAGAACATTTCCCTTATATGTGATGTTTTTTGTGATGTGTCTGCCTTCTGGAATCATACCCAAATTTCTAGCCTGCTTCAGACAACTTCCATGGTTCCACCAAACAGAAGTAATCTCTGTCACCTCTAAACCCCCAAAACGTTGTTCTAGCTGCTTAACAAGTTCCTCCTGCATTATGGTTACTTGGTCCACATGTTTACATAATGTATAGTACACGCCTACCCTGTTAGATTATAAACTTCTCAGAAAAAAAGACCTTCTTACTCATTTCTTCTCCTCACAGCAAACAGTAAACGTCTATTCAATAGGTTTAGAAAGAGTTGACATATTTTCCTTAAATTATTGTTACCAACATTCATCCAATAAAGCAGACTTTAATACCCCAAAGCATCAGGTGAGCAAGAAGATTTAATAATTTGCCCTTTGGTTCAATTCTACTATTTTCACAGAAAACATAACAGACTGTCTTAAGAATAAAAATTCAAACACTGTGTCAGCTCAAAGAAAAACAATGCCAGTAACTGGAAATGTTTCCACCTTACTAAATGTTCATTCTTTTAGGAACTATTTCTAGGATTTAAGAAAAATAGAAGGAAGAAGTAACAAGCTGTATGTTAAATAAGTGTTCTTTATATTTACTCATTTATTTAAATGAGCAACTGTGTTTCTTAAAAGATAATAAAGAGATATGTAGAGAAATATGGTGTCATAATCTAATGGGACAGACAAAACAATCTCATTTGAGGACATACATTAACATTACCGAGCTCTGTCTCAGAAGCAATACAGTCATGTGTTGCTTAACGATGGGCACACGTTCTGAGAAATTCGTCGTTGGGCAATTTTGTTGTTGCGCGAACATCATAGAGCATACTCACACAATCCTAGATGTGTACGTACACATCTTACTATGTATGTAGTAAGAAATCACTTACTACATACATAGGCTATACGGTACTAACCTTATGGGACCATTGTTGTACATATAGTCCATCCTTGACCGGAAACATCATTATGGGGCACATGACTATAATTGAATTCTCTGGTTGTTTCTCAGATGAAAAATGGTATACTTCCAATTGTAGCATCCAGTTTGTAAAGAGAAATAAATGTACTCTATCCATTAGTGGAGTGAATTGGGTGGATGACCTAAAATTTTCTGAAATCTCGGGTTCTTTATATGTGAAAAAGGAAATTGTCCTTTACACACAGAATACACACATCCCTTCACTAAGCTATTCTGGAAATGTCAATGTCAGTCGCATATAGAATTTCACGTAGCCTGCCAAGAAATGGGACAAACATGTTCTTAAGAGCTAGTCTGCTGAAATGAGAATGTTAAGTTTCCTAAGTATTCTGCTGGTTAAATGGTGCGCTTACTTAAATGCTCACAGAATTCACGCCCAGACTTCGTTCTTATTGGCCGCAATCATCACCCTACTAAAATCAGCAGGTATGACGCACGTGGCTATTCACAGTGCTATTGAATGTGAATACTGCATCTCGCATCTCTGTCCTTAGAAAGCTTTTTATATCAATCTTCTATGGAACATGGACCTTTCTCTCTGGGCAGATTATGATGAAGACTGTTCTTAAAAAAATATAAGTTGGTTAAATAGCTGAAGTCAGGGAAAATTTTCTCACATTGAGATTTATTGGATTGTGAATAATCTCTCACGGGAAGCACAGGAAGCCCCATCAAGTGAGTTATTTAATTAAAACTATTGTGGAGTAAGTAGAAGAGATTTGCCTGGGGGAATAATTTCGCATTGATCCCTGAAGGATTGACTTGATAGTCTTAAAATTCCTAACAGTTTTAAAATCTTAAACGTCTTCAGAAATTTTCTCAGAGGGAAGGAAAGGCCATCCCGCTTGCAACCTCCACTCTGTATAAAACCAAACAAAAACAAAAACCAGCAACAAAAAGAAGTTTAGAAATGCAGTCTTTTTTATCAACACTAAATAAATGGCACAGGACTGCATTAACTCAAAGAGAAGGCAGACGGAGGAGCACCAAGCCTCTGGCCAGCTGAGAACTTTATTTTTTCCTTCTCTCTTTGGTTACGTAGTTTCCTTTTTGTTTGTTTTTAAACATCAAAAATGCAGCCTTTTTATCTTACAAAATGCAAAAATATAATTTTACTGTGATCTTTCAATAGGCACATTCCCAAAAGGTCTCTTTGAAGGTCACTGACACCTACCCTCTAATCCTACAGAGAAGTTTCCGAGAGAAAGTGCTAGAGAACAATGCTTGATGTCTGCAGCTCTCAACCTTTGATGAGAGGAATTTTACAAAAGAATACAGAAGCCAAGAAGGTCCAGAGAAGTCTCAGTACGTGTGGGCTGAGCATGTTCCAGTTATTCAGATAGTTCTTACTCACACGTGAAGCCACGATCCCCACCCGACACTGGCACCCACACACCACCAGCGCCCACTCTGAAGAGGAAACATGTTCCGGATGCTGTGGTTGGCAGCGGCTTTAAGCACTGGGGAGAGCAGTTGTGGTCAAGAGCAATAGAAGAAGTGTGAGTTGTCTTGAACACTGAGAGTTAAAGGAAAGCTTGAGAACTGTAGAGTCTCCAGCTACACTAAGAAAATCTTCAAGGGCCACAGGGAAAAAGTTGTTCTCAAACATCCGCTGTGGCTCATTCTCCAGCAATTCAGCCAAATATGCCCCTACCCTAGGGTCATCTTGGGAAAAAAATATCTACTCAAGGAAGGGTGGGGTTCAGGTAAGTAAACAAAACAGTTGCAAGCAAAGATCACAGCCAGTTTCATCCCTTGTCTGGATGTCCTGAGAGCATTTTCGAACAAGTCTAAAGTAAAGTTCTCTTGCGGGTGTGGCGAGGACTGGTAAGTGTGAAAGACCGGGTGGCCTCACAGGGCCTCGGGGCAGCTGGAGCAACTGAAGAGCGGTCTGTGCGCTGAGATGGACAAACAGAAGACACGACTCATAAAATCCAAACATGTACCTGAGCTTGGACATTAAAATTTATCAGCCACTCAATTGTTGAATTTAATCACATATGTAAATCCAGTATTATCTTGTGTTAGAGGGGTTTTGTTATTTCTCTCTTTTTAACTTTTGATTACAGAGCTTTACCCCAAAGCCTGAGAGTTGAATCTCATGGTGGTATGCGCTCTCAAGCGTTCTCCTCCCTGGCTTAGCAAATGGAGAGCAATTCAATGAAAACAACCTTGGCCCGGGTTCCGTGACTCTCCCACTCTCAGACCCCCGTTAATTCCACCCTTGAGAAGAGCAGCGACCATAGCCTTGCTTTCCCACGAGTCTTCAGATGCTCTTTCCATCTGCCTTCTCTACATACTATTTTATTTCATTAAGGAGTGAGATTTCTAAGCCTTTAAAATGCTTCTGTTTCATCGGTTGACTATTGTTTACAGGTATCATTTAATATCTTTTCTCTTTCTTAAATGAAAAACTGCTGAAATGCAACATTTTACAGAACCCATTGTTATTCTCACATGTGTGTGGGGGGTGTGTGTGTGTACACATACACACCAGATAGATATATAGATGAGAAAACTTTTATGACTTATTTCTGAGCTTGTAAGTATGGACCTTAGGAGAGAATTTATGGCTTAATTCTTTCAATAAACATAAATTTCAAACATTCTTTTTTCTCATTTCTCTACCCCACTTAAAAAAATACTTCGGGGCCAGCCCAGTGGTACAGTGGTTAAGTTCAGCGTGCTCCGCTTCAGTGGCCCATGAGGTTCACAAGTTCAGATCCTGGGCACGGACATATACCACTCATCAAGCCATGCTGTGGCGGTGACCCCCATACAAAATAGAGGAAAATGGGCACAGATGTTAGCTCAGGGCCACTCTTCCTCACCAAAAAAAAAAAAAAAAAAAAAAACTTCAGAGTGATACAGATGCAAATGACGGGCAGAGCTAAAAGAATCCACCTAGGACAAACCATGCTGGCATGTACTGGTGACCATGTGACTGCTGAGTAAGAAAGACTCTCTTCCCATGGACTTATTAACCCTGTTTGGACTCTCCTTTGACAGGCAAAAAAGGCTTTTAGACCCAGACTTCCCCTCTATCACTTTGTACCTGTCAGTAATATATGAGGCAGTGTCATTTTCATGTTTTCTTCCTTCCTTCTGAATTTGGGATAGACAAAACAAAAGCTGAAATGAGAGTGTGCAAATATCTTCAGATAGATTGTAAAATATTACTGCATAAAAGATCTGGATTCCTATGCCTTTGGAAGCATTAAGTCAACATGTTGAAGTAAACCAAGCCATGAACTGTAAGCCAGAAAGAACTGCATTCATTGTTGACCAATCCCATGTGTCGGTTCAGTTTGAGAGGTTGTATTGTTGTTGTTGTGAGAGGCTTTTTTCAAAAATGAAAATTACCTTGCAAAGTAGGTTAAACTAGAGCCAAAGCTGTTTTCTACATAATTTTTTTTTTCTGAGCAAGATTAGCCCTGAGCTAACATCTGTTGCCAATCTTCCTCATTTTTCTCTTGAGGAAGATTAGCCCTGAGCTAACATCTGTTGCCAATCTTCCTCGTTTTTCTCTTGAGGAAGATTAGCCCTGAGCTAACATCTGTGCCCATCTTCCTCTACCTTTTTTACATGTGAGTCATCACCACAGCATGGCTGATGAGTAGTGTAGGTCCATGCCCAGGATCTGAAACTGCAAATCCAGGTTTGAAGCAGAACACACCAGACTTAACCACTATGCCATGGGCCAGCCCCATAGGTAATTTTTAAAGTAATTCTCCTGAAATGCTACTCCATCCATCTCTATGTTCAAATATTCTGATTTACCTCCTTGATAGCTAACTTCAAATTTCACCTTTTCAGGGACTCTATCCTGAATTTCCTGGTAAATTCTATCCTCTAAACTAAAATAACACTTACTTTTTGCTTTAAATTGTAATTTGCAATATACAACTTTTGTCTCTCTTAATACTCGGCATACTATTGACAGCTAAGATTCATGGCTTTCTATCTTCCAAACCACAAATGTTATCTCCAATATAGTAGGTTCTCAAAAAAGATTTGAGGAGTGAATTAAAGGAGAAGAGAATTCAGTTCCCCCAAATCAGCACACCATTTATACAAGCCAGATCTGGTAAAACATTTTTGATACAACTGGGAAATAAAACATCCGTATAAGAAAAATGTCAACTGTGAACTTCGAAGACCCCTGTGTCCTTTCCTGATTCTATCCTCTTCCTGCCCATGCTTCAAAACTTTGCTTTTTGACCATACATGTTTATATTTATAAATAACATATTGTTTAGTTTTGCATGTTTCTAAACTTTAAAGGAAAGGAATCATACCTTATGTGTTTTTCTGAACTTGCTTTTGTCTTTCAATGTGTTGTTCCTGAGATTCATTCCTGTTGGTGAGCAGGTGGTGATAATTCATTCATTTTTAGCCACGTGAAGTACCCTGCTGTAGGAATAGACCCCAATGCATTTGTCCGTTCTATTGTTGATGGGTATTTGGGTTGTTACCAATTTTTTGCGATTACTATCACTGCTGCTGTAAACATTCTCAGGTCTGTCTCCTACATGTGGGCAATCTCTAGAATATATAAGAGAGTGGAATTATAGCATTATAGGATATGGGGTTCTGTAACAGCTAATGCCATAGCACTTTCCAAAAGAGATGTAATGGTTAATTTTGTGTGTTAATCTGGAGGGTGTTTTTAGATGAGATTAACACTTAAATAGGTGAATTTTGAATAAGCAGATTGCCCTCCATAATGTGAGTGGGCCTTGTCCAATCAGTTGAAGGTCTGAATAGAACAAAAAGACTGGCCTCCTGAGACAAGAGGGAATTCTAAAGCAGACTGCTTTCTCACTTCGTCTGCACCATGGGCTCTCCTGGCTCTCCAATCTGCTGGCCCACACTGCAGATTTGGACTCCATAATCTAACAAGCCAATTCCTTACAATAAATCTCCTTCTATATACATACACGTCCTATTGACTGTTTCTCTGGAGAACCCTGAATATTACCAATATCAATAATACAATAGATATACCAATTTACACTCTTATCAGCAGTGGATAAGTGTTCCAATCCATAAAATACTCTTTGTTCACCCCGCCCTTAAGCTCTTCCCCTCCTATAAGGTTCCAAATAGTTTAATCTTCTAGGTGGTAAAAAAAACTGGGTTGTGTCTCCCTCTGAAAAACATTCAGCAACTTCTCACGGTCTACATTACAGAGGGAAATTCAGACTCCATTAAGCGTAGTGATGGGCCGGCCCCGTGGCTTAGCAGTTAAGTGCGTGCGCTCCGCTACTGGCGGCCTGGGTTCGGATCCCAGGCGCACACTGACGCACCGCTTCTCCCGCCATGCTGAGGCCGCGTCCCACATACAGCAACTGGAAGGATGTGCAACTATGACATGCGGCTATCTGCTGGGGCTTTGGGGAAGAAAAAAAGGAGGAGGATTGGCAATGGATGTTAGCTCAGGACTGGTCTTCCTCAGCAAAAAGAGGAGGATTAGCATGGATGTTAGCTCAGGGCTGATCTTCCTGACAAAAAAAAAAAAAAAAGCATAGTGATATCTGGGCCATCCTAAATTTCCAGGCTCTTCTCTGACATTCTGCTGTCCCACTGGGCTTCAACTTATTTTTTAAACATAGAATCTGCTGTATAAAACCTTACCTGGGACCCCAACGTATCATATGTTGAGCCCCTTTGCTGGTGTGGGCAGGGGGGTCCCACCTTCACAGTTTCTTCCTCTCAGGCCACCTCTGTGGCAGTGAAGGGCTTCAGAGCCCAAAGTGAGAACCACATCCTACTCAGGCTCTGTGCTCTAGCCAAACAGGTCCATCCTCTCTCTCCTGCATGAATTCTAAACTTTCCCCGGTGCCTTTCTCATGTCATCAGTACCCCCAAGATGCCCTTTTCTCTCCATTTTCTCTCCTTCCCTCACTCTAGCCTCTCTATCTTAAAAAACTCCTTCCAAGTCTTTAAGGTCCAACATGACCTGATTCCTTGAACCTCCTTGTTCACTCTACTGGAGTCAAGCTCCCCTTCATCTCATTTCTGGCACTTCAGGAAAGTCAACTGGTTTCCTCTTGGTGCTGCGACTTGGCAGCTCAGCAACCTTGAGTTAGTTAATGACCCTTAATCTCAGTTTCTTCAGCTGCATAATGGGAACATGTTACCTCCCCCATGGTGTTTCATAAGCATTAAATGAGATGACATTTCATCTACTTCATACACAGTAGTCACCCAATAAAAGGTAGTGGAGTATTTGGGGTGAGCCACCAATTTTGGGGGGCATTTCCATAAATATGACTACATTTGCTTTAACTGACTAGTAAGGCCAGAGACACACGGGTTACGGTAA
The DNA here is from genome assembly GCF_057802395.1 of Ceratotherium simum simum. Taxonomy (NCBI): domain Eukaryota; kingdom Metazoa; phylum Chordata; class Mammalia; order Perissodactyla; family Rhinocerotidae; genus Ceratotherium; species Ceratotherium simum. Next base: position 56,039,808 of record NC_141913.1, read on the forward strand.
CTCTCTCCATGACCCCACTTCCATCACAACCTCTGCCTTAAAGGGCTGCCTTTGCAATGTTACCTCCCAAGCCGCCTCTGCATATCTTCCCATGAAGCATAAGATAAATGCAGCCATTCTTTGCATTAAATTCTCTAAATCAGTTACTAATTGAGAAATGCCTATTGCACAGTTAACATACATTTTAATATAATTTTACATAAAGAGTATCATTTATCCAGAATAAGATAACCAATACATACATCCTCTATCCCAAACTTTCAGAAGACGTACAGCTACCTGTTTTCTTTGTTAAATAAAAATGGTATATATTTAGAGCCAGCCCTGACAGTCTAGCAGTTAAAGGTCAGTGTGCTCCACTTTGGCGGCCTGGGTTCAGTTCCCAGGCACAGAACCACACCACTCGTCTTTCAGTAGCCATGCTGTGGTGGCAGCTCACATAGAATAACTAGAAGGACCTACAACTAGAATATACAAGTACGTACTGGGGCTTTGGGGAGGGAAGGGAAAAAAAAGAGAGAGAGATTGGCAACAGATGTCAGCTCAGGGTGAATCTTTCCCAGTAAAAAAAAAAAAAGGTATATATTTAAGGTATACAACATGATTATATATAAATATAATTTATTCATTTATATATACAAATTATTGCTACAGTCAAGCTAATTAACACATCTTCTTCTCACATAGATACCATTTGTGTGTGTGTGTGTGTGTGTGTGTGTGACGAGAACACCTGAAATCTACTCTCTTAGCAAATTTCCAGTATTCAACACAGTATTATTAACAAGGTCTTCATGCTGAACATTAGATCTCTAGACTGATTTATCCTACATAACTGCAACTTTGTATCTTTGACCAACATCTCCCTTTTTCCCTTCCTCCCTGCCCCTGGTAACCAGCATTCTACCTGTTTTCAATTGGTTTTCTTTGACAGAAATTGGAATCCCCAATCTGGGGCCCAAACTGCAAAGGCTTGCCACACGAGGCAGGGAGGGAAGCCCATCTTGTTCCAGCCTTGGTGGCTCAGGCCATGTGTCAAATGGCTCACTCCTCTTTAAGACCCTTGTCAATTCTCTCCTTTACTTGCATGGCTAATCAAAAGTGGACTATACACTAAAAACTTGCAAGCAGCATTTAACAGGTAACTGCACACAACAACAAATCACGGCTTGAATGGCAAAATGGAGTCTTTAATAAATGCGTATTTAACTAAAAAGATTTTGCTAAATGGCACTCCGTAAGCCTCACTCATATTCACCAAATTATTCTTGAACTTACCTACACCCAAAGAGAAAGGGAAAACTAACACATGGAAATTTTTCTTACCTCCTGACCATTTGATATTCCTTACACAATACTGTAAACTGTTCTTTTATAATATGGATCCCTTAAAAAGAAAACACTATATCAGACGTCACATAATATGCTCTGCTGGAGGTCCATTTGGAATATAACTTGAGAGACACCAGACAAGAAACACACAGTTCCAAATTATTTCCTTTCCTAGACTGTCGCTGACACCCGAAAATTTCATCATTATTCATTTTGTATCAAAAGCAAAGGAAATAATAGTGATAATAATAATACCTACTATTCCTTGACCACCATGGGCCAAGTTCTTTAAATATATCATCCTAGACCATTTGGCAAAGAGAATGGCATTATTAGCACAATTTACTATACAGGAACCTGAAATTCAGAGGGACCAAGCAGCTCACATAAGGTTACATAAGAAGTGAAGGCTAGAAAACCCAAGTTTTTCCAACATACCATACCCAATTCACATGGCTGTTACTCTAAGGACTAACACACAAGCACCAAACTACAATCACCAGTAGACATAGCAGAAAATACCTCAAGATATCATTTGATTCTTTCTGAAATGACTGCTAGCAATTTCCAAAGAGTCTTCTCCAGTGAAACTTGGGTGAGGCAGAGAATAGAGCCAGTGCTTGAACTCTGTCCAAGATTCACTAATAAATCTAAATTTGGTGTTATAGAAAGATTCTGAACATGCAGGGGTTGAAGCTAGCACTGAGTGCCTAGTGAAAGGAAATAGTACTACCTCGTTGGGATAAAGCACTAAGAGGGAGATATCTGGTTCCTGAACCCAAACGTTGCTGACATCAGTTTAATCTAGGCTCAGGTTATCATTAAGAGAATAGAAAACCTGTGCTTTCTCTCGCTGCATTCAAATGTGGGAGATGCTTCTACTCAGAAATGACAGCACATTAAGAAAAATGAAATTGACTCACAGAATTATTTCCTTGAAACAATAATATCATAGCATCTAGAAATGGAATTGGAAAACTCCATAAAAATATGATAAAGCATTTCATAGTTTCTACTTGGGCTTTATAGAATCAAATGTTGTAGATGGGTAAAAAGGTAAATAAAATTTTCACTTACCTGATGGAACCACCCGTATCACCTTTTCCCAAGGTCCATGTGGGAAAGTATGAAGAAAGCAGGAATAGAAGCCAACATCAGCTTCAGAGGCATTATGAAAGGACAGGGTCATATCATTAGGAGTCATGGTTGAATTGAAAAAGTACACCCTATCGACATAGGGCTTTCTTATCATCACACCATAATATGGGTTAAAAATGACTATGGACTCTTTCTCTGTTGCATTGATCTTGAACCACTCCATTTGGGTTAAGGTGTCCGCTGATGGATACACACATTCTAGAGTCATATTCTTGGCAAGTTTAACAGTTGTGTCCCAAAACATCTCTTCACATAGAGCTGAAATATACAACATCACATTAAATCAATTAGACTTGATGATTGAAACACCCAATAGATATCTTAACCTTTTCTAAGCTTTCTAAGACCTAGCAAGATAGTAAATTGAGATCATTGTAAAGGCTAACAGTTTCTACCTTAGTCTAAAAAGGTTTCCAATGTTGATATCTGGTACTTGTAACTTGCAGTTTGTCTGAACACGTGAGAAATTATCTAAGCGAACTAAAGAGCATTAGAAATTCTGAACACCTCACACTATAAGATCAAAAAAAGAGTGAATTTTTTAAATGAAGACATTATCTTTACCTTTGTATACATGAAGAATAGCCAAGAGGAAAGTAAGATAATCCATCTCTGGAAACCGTTTGGGGGGCTGGTCTATAAAAAAGACAATTTTTATAATGTTACATGCAGAGGCCCAGCACCATGCACTGTTTCCTTCCTCTCAGATATTATCAGTAGTGTCTTCTTTTTCTGAAGTATGAACACAGGAAAAAGGTCTTAGCTTCAAAGTCAGGTTTGCTCTAGTACAAGGATGGGCAGATTTGAATTACTTCTCTCTCGGGGAAATAGCTTATTTTCAAGCTTTCATTTTCTACAAAGATTCATTCATTGAACAAATGTTCGCTGAGCGTGTGCTCTGTGCCAAGATCTGCTCTAGGCAATGAGGATACAACAATAAATTAAAAAAAAAAATCCTGGCCATCTCGGAACTTACATTCTAGTAGGAAGAAACAGAAACTAAAATAAAGAAGTAAAAAATATAGTCAGTTGTAGGTGGTAAGTGCAGGTGGAAAAACAAAGCAGGAAAGTGGGGATCAGGAAGGGGCTGGTAGGGTTCCCCTTAGACAGGAAGGCGCACGCAGTCTTCACTGGGAGGTGAGCTTGGAGCAGACTGAAGGGCGAGAGTAGGCGCCCGTGGCTCTGGGAGTTTGAAAGCTCCGCCCGCGTGGAGGCCCCATTGCGCACGGCCTTCCTCTCACCTCTACCCTTTTGCTGACCTCAGGCATTTGCTTTGAGGGTGATGAAGGGACCGCTGAAGCCCCTCCAGATACAAAAGCGTTGGGGCTCAGGGCATATACAAATCTACCATTATGGTTGGGTTCTTTTAAACTTTTTATTTTGCAATAGTTGTAGAGTCACAGGAATTTGTAGAGATAGTACGGAGCGGACCCGTATACGCTTCACTCAATTTCCCCCAATGGTTACATCTTATATGATCATACTACAATATCTAAATGTGATCAATTTCTTAGGTTCATCATTGCTCCCTTCCCTGTCTCATAAAAGAACAGTTCAAGGGCCGGCCTGGTGGTGCAAGCGGTTAAGTGCGTGCGCTCCGCTGCGGAGGCCTGGGGTTTGCCGGTTCACATCCCTGGCGTGCACCGAGGCACCGCTTGTCAAGCCATGCTGTGGCGGCCTCCCATATAAAGTGGAGGAAGATGGGCACAGATGTTAGCCCAGGGCCAGTCTTCTTCAGCAAAAAAAGAGGAGGATTGGCAGATGTTAGCACAGGGCTGATCTCCTCACAAAAAAAAAAAAAAAAAAAAAAAAAAGTTCAATTTCTTAAGAACTTGTTTAGGAACATATTACCACGTCAGTATAAAAATATATTATTGTCTCTACAATAAGAGGAATTGTACAAATGCATTTGGCCCCTGATGAGAGGGTCAAAATTAAAGGCAGGTAAAAATTGGGAAAGAGTGGAGCAGGAACCCCTAAAGACAATTTTGTCTAAGGCCAACTCTGAACCTCCTATGGGATTCAATCCAAAAGTTTATTAGTAGGTGTCCACCACTCAACAGCGGTATCTAATGTAGGACCTTTTTCAGGAAACATGAGATCAACAATGTAATGATAATCAGAACAAAATTATAATGTGTACATATAATAATGTATAGTACCACCTTATGCTTAGATAGAATTCTATTTTCCAAAACCTTTCACATCTATGGTATTATTTGTGATATAATTAGATAAGGTATCTCTTATCTCTGTTTTGTAAGTAATTCAATGAAATAACTTGCTGAAAATTTTACTGAGTTGTGCCAGGTACCCTGCTTAGGCCCTGGAGATGCAAGCATGAAAAAGACACGGTCTCTGCCCTCAAATCATTGCATAAAGTATTGGGTCAGACAGATTAAAGAAGCAATTTATTATAATAAAATGATAATTTCTATGCAAGTCATTTGATCAAGTTTTATGACACCCCAGAGAGGGAACAATTCATTCTAATAGATTTGGGAAAGTTTCGCAGAAAAAGTGCACCAGATCTGGGCCTTCCAACCTGAATAAGACTTTCCAAGTAGAGAAGTGGGTGGAGGAGATAAAGGTGTGACTACATGCGGCATTTTCCAGAAATGTGTGACTATAGTCTAGGGGGTAGAGAAGTGACAAAAATGAATTTGGTCTGGATTGAAAGTGTCTTGAATGACGTACATATAGGAGTTCAAATTTGGCCATCAGAAACCATGGCATCTGGCTTACATATGTAACTCCAGCACCAAGCACGATTCCTGGACATATGTCTATAGATGGCGTAAATAAACACAGCTCTGAAAGGAACTTTTTTCAGAGTTGTTGTAGCTGGAGCAATTGAGGGGAGATGGGGACAGAAGTTCACAGGGGATTCGACTGTATAGATAGATGGTGAGATACTGTTTGCCCTTCTAGACTTTCTGATATGATTCTAAGAGCAAGTGAATGCTATTGGAGGGTTTTAGGCACCAGAATGATATGATCTGATTTAAATTCTTAGAAAGATAACAGAACATGACCCATTTCCCTTTCCTCATTCCTAACAGAAACCTGACTTTGTTTGGGTATCTATTCCTTCTCCCACCCACAGGGATATTATGACAAATCTAAGCCATTCCACTAACAACTATGATTCATGTGAGGAATGGGCATGGAGAAGCCAATTGTGGACTGAGTTGACCCAATCAGAGTAAAGGAAATTATTTACATTCCATGTCAGAAAGACAGATTTCCCTCCTCTCCTTCTCTCTGTCTCTTATATTGGAATCTTATTGTATGCGAATAAGAAAAAATGTTGCCCCAGTTACTACAGGCAGCCATCTTGAAGAAAATCAGCCTGAGGACAAAGCAGATGACAGAGAGTACTGGGAAGAAACTTGGATCTTGCATCACTGAGCTTCTAAATCTACCAACTCCAGAGTCTGAGCATATTGTGTAAGACTATAAATTTCCTTATTTTATAAGTCAGTTAGAAAACCAGCTTTTGTTACCTGCATCCATATACTTCTGAACTAATACAATTGTTCTGGCCGCTGCGTAAAGACTAGACTGGAGAGATGCAAAAAAGGATATCAAATTGGTAGGACATTATTACCATAATCTGAGTAAGGCAGGCTGGTGGCCTGGACTAGGATGATTCCCATGGAGATGAAGAAAGATGAATAGACTGCCAGGCCATTATCTATTATATAGAGATATAACAATAATAAGTACCCTTAACTTTGTGTGTCCCAGTCAGGGCCCAGTTAGGAAAACAGAGTCTGTACTCCATTGTTCAACAGAAGGTATTTCATAAGAAAAACTACTAGGTAGGGTGATGGGAGAGCAAAAAAAGCCAAACAGGGGTGAGGAAACAACTCAAAGAGGAGCATAAGGAGGAATCTATTTCTGTCCTTAGGGTTAGCGGGCCTAGGAAGAGCCAGGACTGCTCATTATGGAGGCTGCCTGACTGCAGCTGAAACCATGGAGGAAATTGAGCCCTTCCAGAGATTTTAGAAAAGGTCAAGGAATGGATCTGCCAGAAAAAAAAAAAGCAAATGACAGGCAAGAAAACATGCTCAGAGAACTTAAATTACTGCTACTGAATAACATTTATGAAAAACTCACAGCTGATGTGATACTCAATGGTGAAAGTTTCCCCTCTAAGACCAGGAACATGACAAGGATGCCCACTTTCACCACCAGTCTTCATATTGTACTGTAATTTTTAGCCAGAGAAATTAGGCAAGAAAAAGAAATAAAAGGCATCCAAATTGCAAGAGAAAAAGCAATCTACAGGTTCAATGCAATCTTTATCAAAATTTCAATGGCCTTTTCTGCAGAAACGGAAAAGCTGATCCTCAAATTGATACAGAATTGCAAAGGGGCCTAGAAAAAGAAGAAAAAGTTGGAGGACTGATACTTCTTGATTTCAGAACTTATTACAAAGATACAGTAGTCAAAACAATGTGATACTGGAATAATGATAGACATAGACCAATGGAATAGAATTGAGAATCAAGAAATAAATCCATAGGTCTATGGCCAAGTGATTTTCAACAAGGATGCTAAGACCCTTCAATGGGGAAAAAATAGTCTCCTCAATAATTGCTGCTGGGACAACTGAATAGCCACATTCAAAAGAATGAAGTTGGACCCGTACCTCTCACCACATACAAAGTTAACTCAAATGGATCAGCAGCCTAAATATAAGACCTAAAACTACAAAACTCTTAGAAGAAGACATAGGGATAAATCTTCATGACCTTGGATTCAGCAATGGATTCTTAGTTATGACACCAAAAGTATGCGCAATAAAAGAAAAATAAATATGACTTCATCAAAATTAAAAAATTTCATGCATCAAAGGACATTACCAATAAAGTAAAAAGACAACCTAAGAAATGGGAGAAAATATTTGCAAGTCATACATCTGATAAGGGTCTAGTACTAGTATCCAGAATATACAAAGAACTCTTACAACTCAACAACACAAAGACAAACAACTCAATTTAAAAATGGGCAAAGGACTTGAATAGACATTTCTCCAAAGATATACAAATAGCCAATAAACATATGAAAAGATACTCAACATCATTAGTCATTAGGCAAATGCAAATCAAAACCACAAAGAGATATCATGTCACACCCGCTTGTTAGTGCCATCAAGTCAATTCCCACTCCTAGCGACCCTGTATATAGCACAGCAGAACACTACTCAGTCTTTTGTGCCATCCTCTCACCTTTCAGTGCTATATCAGACAATGCTGTGTCTGCCATACATAGGGTTTTCCTGGCCAATTTTTAGGAAGTGGGTGGCCAGTTCCTTCTTTCTAGTCTGTCTTAGTCTGGAAGCTCTGCTGAAACCTGTCCACCATGGGTGACCTTGTTGGTATTTGAAATACCAGTGGCATAGCTTTCAGCATCACAGCAACACACAGCTGCCACAGTATGACAACCAATAGATGGGTGGTGCAGTCCCCTCACTGGGAAACAAACCCAAACGGGGCACAGCAGTGAGAGTGCCAAATCTTAACCACTAGGCCACCAGAGCTGGCTATAATCCCACTCACTGGGATGGCTATAATCAAAAATAAGGAAAATAACAGTGTTGGAGGGGATATAGAGAAATTGAAACCCTTGTGCATTGCTAGTCGGAATACAAATGGTGCAGCTGCTGTGGAAAACAGTTTGGCAGTTCCTCAAAAAGTCAAACAGGATAACCATATGACCCAGCAATTCCACTCTTAGGTTTATACCCAAAAGAACTGAAAACAAGTACTCAAAGAAATACTTGTACACCAATGTTCATAACAACTCTATTCATAAGAGCCAGAAGGTGGAAACAAACATCCACCAACAGAAGAATAGATAACAAATTGTAGTAAATCCACACAATGGAATATTATTCAGCCATAAAAAGGAATGAAGTATTGATTCATGCTACAACATGAATGAACCTTGAAGACATTTTGCTAAATGAAAAAAGGCAGACACAAAAGGTCACGTATTAGTAGGATTCCATTTATATGAAATATCCAGAACAAGTAAATCTGTAAAGACAGAAAGCAGGTGAGTGGTTGCCAGGGGCTGGTAGGAGGGGGAAATGAGGAGTGACTGCTTAAAGTATGGGGTTTTCTTTCGGGATGATGAAAACATTTTGGAACTTGATAAAGGTGGTAATTTCAGAACATTATGAATGTACTAAATGCCACTTAATTGTACACTTTAAAATAGTTAGTTTAAGGTGATGTGAATTTCACTTCAATAAAAAAAAAAAACATTCCTGCTAGTGAATAGCAAGAGTCCAAATCCACCTCAGGTCTTTCCAATTGCAGAAGCCACCATATTTTACTATTGACCTTGCATTTATTGAGATCGCTTGATTCCCCAACCACCCTGGTCTGAAAATGCCTCACGGTACATTCCAAGACTAGAGTCAAGTGGTACACTCCAAGTCACAACTTTATGATAACAGCTGGAAACAAATAATGCAGAAGGTCATAGTCCAGGGTGTCAGATGAATGGTTTATGATATAAAAAATTATTAAGTACTTATTAAACAAATGCCAAACATATATATAGTGTGTGTGTATGTGGGTGTGTGCACACGTACATAAGTGCACGTGTGTGTCACTAGGAAAAGAAAGGGGGTAAGGGTTAGGTAAAGTCTGAGAGGTGCGGGTGAGAGGTAAGAGGGACAAAGGGACAAAGAGATGTCTGCTACAGTATACTCGCTATGGATCCTAAAAGAAATTAGATGTCACATAGCCTCTTCCACTCTCAGGGGCTCCTCCCACCAGCCCCTCAGTGAACTTCCTCCCCCTGGGAGTAAGGAATCAGGTGTGGGGATGGTTATTGGGAAAGGGGTACTAATTGATAATAACTTGGAGTAACCCCTTCATTCCCAAGGCATCCCAAGCCAATTGAGCGATGAGCAGAAGAGAGCATAAGCACGCTGGCATTCTGAAGAGCTTGAAATCAAGGGACTTAAAGGTCACAGATCTGAACGAAAGGTGCAGAAAGACGTGCGGCTGAAGATAAAGTGCAGCTATTACAGCTTTGCTAAGGATGAGCCCTATTTATCAACATCTAACCAAAGACAAATAGAGACTGCGCTTGAGCTATTTTTGTTGTGTAGGCAGCCATTTTTTGCATGATTTATGAAGGGATTTTGGCTTGAGGTTTTTTCTAATAGAGCTGTCTGTATAAAAGAGCCTCATCCTCAAGGAAGTCATTAATCAGAATATTACTGGATTTCTCTACTATTGACCACGTCTCTGCTAACCACGTAAGTATGGATTCATCTCACAAGTTTGCCTCGGACTGCAGGCTCCCAGGTGACCTGGGCTGGTGACAATCTTCAGATGTGCTGTTTCCTTCTTTCAGGCTGTCCACACAGACACTTCTCCATCTCCCCAGCTTCATTGCTCCTGTTCTCTGTGATATGCTCTGCTTTCCCTGATATCTCTGCCCCGCTGAACATTGGGAGGATTCTAGCCTCCGCTCAGTTACCCAAGCCCACCTTCCCCTGCTCCCGCTGAAACACCTGATGCATATGATGGGAATCGGTTCCTGTTCTGACCCATTCCTCACTTGCTCAAACACCTATTGACATGATGGACAGCAGAGGGCTGTCAACCAGAAAGCCTGTGCTAACTTGGAGAACAAATGACTGGGGCTGGGAAGATTACAGGTGTGAGGTCTCTGTTCCTTCCCTTTTTCCAGATGCAGGAGTTGGACTCTGTGCCTTTGGCTGGGATGTCCCAGCTATTAAGAGGCTCATGCTTCCAGCAAGACTTAGACAGGAGCATTACAGTCTGAGTTTCTGCTCCCTGCCTCAAAGTGTCTCCCTAAGAGAATCTTTCCAATGAGGACTTATGGTTTCCCTCCGACCATGATGCCCTTAGAACTTCAGCAAGTCATAGACCTGCCCCCAGGAGTCAGACTACCTCTGAGGGACCAGTAAAACTCACTTCCAGTCAAAGCAGAGACATCAGTTTGGCTTCGGTGGGGAGCCTCTGGGACACAGTTCTGCAAACTATGGCCCGTGTGCTGAATCCAGCCTACCATCTGATCTTCGTAAATAGTTTAGTTGGAACTCAGCGACACTTATTTGTTAACACATTTTCCACGGCTGGTTTTGTGCTACAATGAGCAGTCGTGACAGAGACCATCTGGCCTACAAAGCCGACAATACTATCTGACCCTTGACAGAAAAAGCTCGTCGACCCTTGCATAGGAAAATAAACATTTGGATGGTGAACATTTAGTATTTAAGTTTATTCTTGCTCAGTGTTCCTTGAGGGAAGGAAGGTTAAGCCTTATAGCCCAGACGCTGGTAAAATTAGCTCAATTTTCTTATTCTCAAGAACCATACTATCAGACCTATTATAAATACAATTCTAGAAATATACTGAGTAAAAGTACTTAAACGACAGCCTTTTACTAAACTACACCCATCATTGAACTTACAGGTTTATAGAGCATCAACCTGTCAGCTAATTACAGCTTTCCGCATAGCTCTCTTTTCCTGCTGTATCTACTTGTCATGACATTTTATCGACAGCCCCACTCTTTTGCAAGCTATTAATTTTAAAAGTGTGAACTCGGCCACATCCAATCTTTTTTCTAGAAGGTTACTAACCTTGAGATGTGAGAGTTCTGCTCTCTCTAACTTCTTTCCCGGTGTGTCTTGGTGAAGGGCTTCCTGTTTATCGAGGTCTCTTGGCCTCACCCCGTTTCTGCCACTGGCAGTCTCCCCACTATACTCCGTCAGCACCAAGGAGCAGCCGGGCTTTTGGCCCAGGGCTGACCTGTCCTGTGTCTTGAGCTCTTCTGCACCAGAGTTCCTTCAGGTAGGAGCCGAAGTAAATCACCAATATTTCACTAAGCAGGGTTTTTTGAAGGATTAAAACCAGTCAAGAAGTATACCTGCTTCTGGAAGCACTTTTACCGTTTTAGCAACTCAGCCTCATTCCAAACTCAGGTGTTGTTCTGTCTCTCTCTTTTTCCCTTTAAGATTCTACAAGTAGAAAAGTTGCACTTCTCATCTTCAGTTCTAACTCTAGATTGAAACTACACACAAAAAACTTGAAGTTGGTTACTTGGCCTTTTCTTCCCCATTTGTTTTCCTGCCAATCAAAGTACTTCATATACAGAAGTCTCTTAAGTGCAGGAAGTTTCTTATCTCTGGCCATATCTAAGCGTGTTTTGATCCTACCTTCTAGATACTCTTTTTGGTTTTGCTTTTGAATCTCCCATTTTCTCTGACACAAAAAGTGCACGAGTTGGTGTTTCCTAAGAACGGTCCCCGCAAGTTAGCAGCTTCTGTGTCTTAGAAACACGAAAGATTCTAAGTTGTTCCAGAGGACAGCAAGGTTAGTTTTATTTATCCTTTTGATTTACCAGGTAATGGAGGTTCCCTATTGGTTAAACCACTCTGAAGGGTCGTGGCTCAGGTTGAGTTCATGCAATTCGTAGGAATAATGGGAAGGAAGGACGGCGACTGACAGAGAAGGCACTGGGGGCCGACCTGCTCGCATGTGTAGCTGAGCATCACAGATGCTGGGCTGGCCTCTCCTGTGGAGCACGTGTATGTCTGAAAACGTGGAAGAAGACAATGAATTGCTGTCTTTCATTCCACGACTTCTTATGGGACAGAGGAAGACTTCCAAAACACCTACCTGACTCAAGTCACTCCCTTCAATGCCTCACCATCCTCAGAAGAACATCCAAACTTCCTGCTGACTTACTAGGCTGGACACGATTGATCTCTGCCATTTTTTCCAGTCTCATGTCTTACAACTTCGCTCACTCCCATCCTCCACTCCAGACCCACCTGATATTTTACAACCTGAGGAACATATGACTCTGATTGGGCAGGGCCTTTGCACACGGGGTTCCTTGTCTTCCCTTATCCCACTCCCATCACCACGTCTCAGCTCAGATGTCCTTTATAGAGTCCTCTTCCTGAGCCCCCAAGAGTGGGTTAGGAACTCCCACTCTTAATTTGATGAGACTCAGCAGCTTTGTTTTATGTCATATCCAAAAGAGCAGCAAAAAGAACACACATATATGTACGTATATGCATATACATATTACATATGAATATATAGGAACGTGCCTCAAGAATTTGTAGCAATTATACAAAATCTGTAAATTCTATCAAAGGAAATAACATAAGTCTTGAATTAATGGAGGTAACATGCTATGTTCTTCTATGGCAAGACCTAATTTTAGGAAAACACATCAAAAAACTTTTTAATTTACCTGGAATTCTATAACCCCTTACATTTTTGAGCAGGCCAGGCAGTGAAAGACTGTTCACGAGGCTGTTGTTGACCACATTCCAAAAGAGATGGCAAAGGCCATGGGAGGCCATCGGGGGTACTTTCCTCAGCACTCAGCATGGTTTGTGTGTGTGCATGCTCACAGAATAAAAATGTCCTTAATGAGCAAGAGCTTTGTTTAAATGCATAATAGCAAAGTGTCTTTTTAGTAATAGAAACATGGAGTACATCACCTTGCACTACCAGATATTAAGATGTAGTATTATAAAGCTACTGTGTTCAAGTGTTTTATTCTGTAAGAATCGAGAGTTCAGAAGCAGACCCAAACAATTACAGATTTTCAGGGGTAGAGATTCAAACACAGCTAGATGAAAAAAGAACATTCATGACCTCATCCCCAAGCAGCCCCTGGAGTCCATGTGACAGTGGCTGAATGCATGACTCTGGCCCACCACTGGGGAGCCGAGAAGATCTGAGAGAACTTCCCCCATCAGGCCTTGCTGCGCCAACACCCTCCTCCACACCACGTCTAATGCACTGTATTTCTCCACTGGGTCATGTGTGCAGCAAGAGGGCCTGGTTATGGTCTATGCATTCGACAAACATACCCACCTTACTTCTCCAATAAGAAGATATTTGGATGTTACTGATTGTAAATGGCAGCCATTTCAAAGGATAAGAAAATGGAAATTAAGGAAAATTCGTTCAGCGACAAAGATCTTGAGGAATTAAGCAGACACATCAACAGCAGGAACCCAGAAGCAGCCTACTGAACTCCTCTAATGTGTGCATTTTTAAGCTAAAGACTCTGAAACTGTGGTGCATTGCATATCTAATGCAGTTATTTATTCAATTAGAACAAACGTTGTGCTTGAATTTATACCAAGGTTTGGGATTAAAGGTGCTGCTTACCTAACAAATAAGGACGGTTCAGTGACCTCATGTGGCCCAAATAGCTGTTCTGAATGGAAACCAAGATCCCCTCAATGATTTTGAAACAAATTTCCCTCCACAAGGACGGGAGGGGAATCTGTCCTGTTCCTTTGTCTGGCCACGTAACAGTAAGAATACGTGTGCAGGTGTCACATTGCCATTCTGATACAGTCAGGCTTGAAATACTGAGCAACAAACCATACATGATTCCAAACCTGCAACTTTGTCATCAGAGTTCCCGCTTGCTGAAGAGTGAGTTTGTGAAAGAAGTAATTTGACCTGTGGTGGAAGCTCATCAGCTTGCCCAAGAAGTCAGAGTAAACCTCATCCAGGAAGAATGTCAAGAATACTGCCAAGCAAAGAGAAGAGGCCCGAACAGACTTCTGGAGGAGGCAAGGGGCCTAGCTCTTCCGGATGCTTCAGACTATGATGGAATGTGAAACACTCTCTGAGTTCATTAAAAGGACTTTTGTCTTACGTGAATGTCTACCTTCTTGTCAACATTAACATCTAATTTTCTGTGTCACCCAACGTCCTAGTCGATCAAGATTGGGTAGCTGTTTCATATATGTGTAAAAAGTTTTGTCATAATTAATTAAAGTTGCCTTAAATAGTATGTAATTAGGTCACATGGAAAATGATTTTTCAGTAACGAGTAGACAGTGAACGGTGGCTCCACAAGTCAGGTTGTCAGGCTCTCTTTAAAGACCCTGAGTTAATTTTTGGTTAAAAAAAACATAATTATAGATTTTCAACAAATGATAAGGGTGACATTTCGGTTTAGTAGGGAAAGAATTGATTATCTACCACATGGTATTAGAGAAACTGACTCGCCATCGGGAAAAACCGAAGTCAGCTCCCGCCGTCACTGTGGGGACACCTGCCACTCCCTGGGCAGTGCGGCTTCTACACGCAACCTCATGGCCCTTGCGGCTTGCGTCGGGCGCGGGACCTGGGCTCTACCAAACGCACATCTTCCTGAGATTCTGAACCTGCGGCGTGGTGATTCGCCGCAGGGAAGCAGCAAGGCCGCGAGGGTCCATTCTGGCCGGAGGGCTGCGGGGTCCCACCACTCCCCCTAGACAGCCCCGTGCGTGTTCGGCCAGCAGCGGGGGAGCCGGGTGTCCCGGGGGGTGGGAAGCAGGCACCAGTGTCTGTGCCCAGCAGCAGCTGCAGGTTGCGCGCAGCAGGCTGCTCCCCGCGCCCGTCCTTTCCGTGAGCTGCTCCACGTCCTCTATCCTTCAACAAGCTGCTTTCTTCTCAACTTAGACGGAAGTGCTGTGGAAGTGACAACTAAGAACCCTGATCAGTACGTTCACCAGTCACAGCATCATAAATCTCAAATGTATTAATAATTTAAATAAGAAAAATATTCTAAAAAATTAGAGAATATGTTTTATAAGCCTGAGGGTGGAGATGGATTTTTGGTTTTGGTATATACATGTATTAAGATATGTATATACATTAAAATATATATATTATGATACATATATATGCTAATTACCAAAGCCAGAGAAAATATGACAGTTTTTCCTACTTAAAAACTTAAAACTCTAGCATGACAAACATCATAAACTAAGAAAGCAAAAAGGCAGTAGAATCAGGAGAGGAATATATGAAAGTTATGAGACAGAAGTATGTTTTCTAAATGTAAAATGCTTAAATATCAATGACAAAACACCCCACAAATACCCCAACCGTAAAACAGG
This sequence comes from Ceratotherium simum simum, assembly GCF_057802395.1. Lineage (NCBI taxonomy): Eukaryota > Metazoa > Chordata > Mammalia > Perissodactyla > Rhinocerotidae > Ceratotherium > Ceratotherium simum. The sequence goes on from NC_141913.1 coordinate 56,055,226, forward strand.
CAATGGACGTTAAACTCAATTCATAAGAAGACGGAATACAAACAGGAAAATGTAAAAAGGTATTTAATCTCACCAGTTATGATAAATAAAATTAAAACAATGACATACTAATTTTTGCATATCAAATGTGCAAACATATAAATGAAAAGAATGATAGCGACCATTGTTAACAAGAGTGTAATGGAAACATAGATTGCCTAATGCTGTTGGTAGAAGTGTAAACGGTGTGCATTTTCTATATATTAAGAGTTAAGCGATGTACATGAAAAATTTGACTGTTTATATTTTCTGACCCAGCAAGGCCCCTCAAGATATTTAGCCTAAGGAAGAATAAATTAGCAAATTTTGCAAAGACGTGTGTTTAAAAATGTGTAAATGTTTATTACAGCATTATTTTTATTAATAGAAATTGGGAATGAACTGTATGCCTATCTCCGGTGGACTGGTTACATTAATTGTGGTAAATCCATTGGACGGGATACTCCACTGCTCTTGGTCACACAGATCTGTATTTAGACATCTAAAATATCTGTAATATACTAAGTGAAGAGCTTCTTTCAACACACATATGCCATAAAAACAAGACAACAAATGAGCCATTCTGGAAAGTACCACCTGCAGCAGGAGCCCACGTCCTGCTTCTTACCTGGTTTCCGCGTTGCCAGGGGCCCAGCAGGCTGCACCCAGGCCTCCCCTGGCCACTGTCCTCTTCTTCCTCCTCCGTTTATAGCCTTCCCTCTCCGGCTGGTCTCAAGGTTTCTAGGAAATAAATACTCACAGAAACATTTCAGGACTCCTGACCTCGTGTACCAGGCCCGGGTAAGTGCTAAGTTCCTCTTTGGGAATTGTTCTAAATGATCCCAGGAAACAGCAGACAGCCGTGCTCCACGGACTTGCAGATATCTACTATCTCTTCCTCCCAGTCCCTCCTCTGAGTGAGCTCATTCTTTTCTCTTCTGTATCCCCCATGACTTTGTACTGCTGCTATTTGATAACATTCCCTCCCTCTGCCTCCTGGTTAATTAGTGAGAGAGAGCAAGTTACCCTCCTATAAGCAACAGAGTGTGGGCTTTGCAAAGAGACTTGAGTTCAAATCCTCATCTATCTTGGACTGGCTGTGGGGGCTCCAGTCCCCAGTACTTTGATGGCAGCACAGACCCCTGGAGCACCCAGGCAGGCACACCCCACCCTCGAACTACCTGGACCATGTGCTCCCACCTTGGCAGGGCGCTGCCGGGACCTTTCAAGACCCGAAGTGCTGAAAACCTTATTTGGCCTCTTGAACTCTCAATACTCTGCATCCCAGGGAATTAAAAAACATTTTTACTTTCCAAAACAGCACAAAATATATATGTGCTCAAATTAAAACAGATTCTTGCTAGGTATTTTTATTGCAAATTTCTGAACTTTTGTTGCTGTTATCATGGTGGTTGTTCCCCTGTTTTGCTGGAGCCCTGAGGACAGTTTCATCTGCAGTTGGGTAATATGGCTCATATTTGAGCTGCTTAATTAACATTTACACCACAGTCATTGTCCCCATAGCCCGCCACCACGGCAGGGTGTTGGGATAAGGGAAGGTCTCCACCTGGGCTTCATGATGCATCACACCTTCCTGGAATTTGAAACAGGAACAAACGCAGTCTAGTGTAGGTAGGGTCGCATCCCTCAGGCTCCCCAAGATGGCTCCAATATACACTTGGTTGAACTGATGTATTAACAGCCTCTCATTTCACTCTCACAAGTGTCTTGGTTTGGATGATAAACTCTATGGTCACCCTAAAAGTCACCCTAGTTAGCTGTGGGTATGAAGTCCCATGTCCCAGGAAACCCTACGTCCTGGACAAACCGGGACAGTTGGTCTCCCTTGAAACAGCAGTGACCAAGACCACCTGGGGCTGAGAACTCCCTAGGACCTGCTGCTGGGTCCAGCCCAACTTCGCTGGCGGTCAGCTCACTTGGGAGGCCACAGTGTCTTTCCTACCCAGCCCTCAGTCACAGTATCCTTATCCATCAGAAAGCTTCTAACAACGCTGGCTCTCAAAGAGGCAGAGCCAGAGTCTCCGTCCTCCTCTTCCTCACACGTGTGGCCTCTTTGAAAGGTAGCCAACCCTGTCCCAAGGCCACCAGGTCCTATGAAGGGCAGGCTGGGTTGGCCAGAAAAGCAGTCCTATTCCGTTGCCTCAGGGCAATGGGAACCTACCCACCCTATGTGTATCCACTCTGAGGAGGTAAGCAGTGATCCTTCTGAAAGCACGATTATGTCCTAGGATGACCCTCTCTTTCATCCACTAGATATAGAAGGAGCCAGCTCCTTTTTCAAAATGAATAGATGAATCAATATATGAATACATTAGATTCTTCCTACCCTGATACTGCACTATAGGTAAAATTGTGCCTTTTGTCTTATTTTTATGTACTTTGTGTCTGTCTCTGAGTCCCAACAACTTGAATGTGTGTTCCTTGAGTGCAAAGACCGCCTTGTGCACTGTTGTATCAAGGGTGGCCAATCATCCTGGTTTCCCCAGGACCAAGCAGTTTCCCAGGACACGGGACTTTTGGTGCTGAAATCAGGACGGTCACAGGCAAACCTGGACGGTTGGTGACCTCAGCTGTATGCTCAATCCCAGAGCAGTGCCAGCATGCAGCAGGCGTTCAACAAACAATTGTTGTCTAGCTATGATCTTCACTCTTACTTTGCAAGTTTGTTTTTAGAATTAAAAGGGGGAAAAGGTGCCAAAATGCCCAACAGGAGCTTGACAAATATGAGTGTCAGCTCAAAGGAGGAGTTTAAGGCTCTCTCCTGCTGGACTCTCACTCCGTCCTGTGAGGATACAGGATGCTGTGGTTTACCAGAGCTGCCAGCTCCTCTCCTGGCCAAGCAGCACTGTTTTCTCCTTCCATGTTTCCCCCTGTATTTCAGGGGCTGGGACACTGGACACTGCATTTACTAGACCCATGCCAGCAGGATTCCAAGTTAGATTCTGCCATCAAAAGTCACTTGCCTGAGATCTGGAAATCAAAAGGGAAGTAGGCTTTCGTTTCTGCAGAACTGATGTCACACTCTCTGTAAAGTTATGTTTACTTTCATTCTTCAGCTGCGGTGGGCAGACGTGAGGGCTTTACAGGCAGGAGGTTTGAAGCAGCCTCCCCCCCAGGCTCTTCTGGAAATTCCCTGCATCTATGCTGAAGGTAGCTGTGGATGGGCCAGCGGGGCCCCCTGCTCTACCTTCCAAGTCAGCAATGTTGCGTCTTCTGACCATTCTTCCCTAGTCTCTTCTTCTGACTCTCCTCTCTGCCTCCATCTTCCACATTTAAAGACCTTGTGATTGCATTGGGCCCACCCACCCGGATAATCTCCCTACCTCATGGTCCTCAACTTGAATCACATCTGCAAAGTCTCTTTTGCCATGAAAGGTAACATAGTCCCAGATTCTGGGGATTAGGAGGTGGACATCTTTGGGGTGTCATTATTCTGCCGACCACAAAGCAAAATACAAACTGATTTCCTTCTTTCTTCCCAAAAGCATTGACTCTGGTTTATTCAAAGCCCTAGTACTTGGCACAGAAATGAGCCATATCATCTGAGAAAATTCACTCAAGGTGTTCAGCGCTGTGATTTGGTATCCTGAGGGATGATGGAAAAGACAATTTGGGGGAAGAGATAATAAAAAGCAGAGATAAAAAGAAGAAAAATTTTAAACTAAAGTTAAGCGATACACAAAAGCCCGTATAAACACATTTAATTTATTAACAAAAGTACTAATTCATTTAAATATTTCTTGTTCAAATGTTTTTAGACTCATTACTTTCTGATAACGGTATTCTGGGCCCTGGTGGCTTCCTGAAGGTTAGGATCCAAAGGCACTATACAAGAAAATGAAAAATAAGATGAAAACAAAATTGGGCTATAGTCTAACTCAAAGTCAAGTGCATGATTATGCATGCAGAGTATGTTAAATCTGATACATTTGGCTTATTTTAAGTCATTTTACCAAGTTTCCCATTTGCTTAAATCCTCTCTGCTATTGCAACTGCATTTTCCTCTTCTCCACTCTTTGATTTATGCATATTGATTTCTCTGGGGACCTTTCCAATTCTTCCTTCTCGCGTTGTTTCTCTTCTGCGTTCTGAGCACAAGCATGTATTTTTCTCTCTTAATTTCCTCTCAGAGGAGTCATTCCACCACTTCAGTGCCCTAAATAAAAAGCTGAGATGTCCTCAAAGTTCAAAGTTGCATCACGGGCATAATTTTCCTCGTACTACAACTATGTAATCAGATCGTTCCTTTACCAACATTGATCAGATTTCCGACTTTTGCATAAACAGACTGAAAGTCTTAATTTTCCTGCATTTATTGAAACCAGAAATTAAAATATCTATTACTTTTTACCTAGAATGCTACAATCATCGGCTTACACATGAATATCCAGGACACACTTCATTCATGGAGGTTACAAAATCCATGAAGTGGGAGAGAAGCAGGTGTGGTTCTAACAGGCAACACGAAGGACCCTCCTGGTGTTGGAACTGTCTGGTATCTTGACTGTGGTAGAAGATATGAAAACCTAAATGGGTGATAAAACTGTATAGAACTTAACATAACTAATGCAATTATTCTTGTATTAATATAATATACTTATGCATCTTATACAGCTTAATACAGTAGAACTTACTATACACATGCAGCCACGTGAAAATGAGTACAAGTAAACCTGGGAAAAGCTGAATAATGTAGGTGGATTGTACCAATGTCAATATCCTAGTTGTGATGTTGTACTATATTGTGTAAGACGTTGCCACTAGGGGAAACTGTGTAAGGAATATATGGAATCTCTCTGTATTATTTCTTACACTGCATGTGAATCTACAATTATCTCAATAAAAATTTCAATTAAAAAAGGAGAGAAGGCAATAACATATAATAACTTTTACAGTTCTTTGGTGCTCCACCGTCAGGTTTCTCCAGCCGAGAGTCGGAACTGGGGCCCCATTCACCTTTTAGGCGCCATCAAGAAGGGTCTTTAACTTGGGCTTTGGAGAGTTACAATTCCTGCACTGCCCCTTATTCTCCCACCTCAAACAGACTGTAATACACAAATAAAGCAGCATAGGAGTTACTCAACTCCGCAGTTCCCTCCGCTCCACAACTTGAAGGAAAGCTGGGGAACTGTCCAGGCTGATCCAGGAGGCAAGGTAATACTTGACTAGAGCAAGTGAAAGAAGATGGCTTACCAGCATGTACAACAGCCGTAAGGGTTTGATTTTATTCCCGCATTACCCAGGTTTGAGGTTTAACTTCAGTCTTTCTCAATCTCATTCTACAAATATACTATGCTTGGCAAAGTCATATATTTTAAATGTTGGGTGACTACTGCTTCTTGAACCAAATTTAAGAAGCATATAACTAAATATCATTGCAAAATTCTGCCCTTTAGGGTAGAGGACAACACACTTAAGTGTTTATTTGTGTGTGTGTGTGAAAGATTTGGGGGAAATGCAAATATAAAACTACTCGGATTCACTGTTGACTCCATCAAAGAAAGGGTTCTAGAAATAATTTTCTCTATGAATTCCCTCCTGTACTTCTATTCTAATAATCCTCTCTTCTCCTACTGTGTTAGCATCCCAGTTGCTTCGACTCACGTGGTTATTCTATTCCAATTCGACACCTCTTATAACACCATTCCTCATGCTGGGGATGTTTTCTTAACAAAATGTGCTGTGCACAACCAAAGAGATGTGTTGTTTGTAATACTTTATTGTCTAGATTTAAAGCTTTAAATTTCAAGAGTGCTATTTATCAATTCATTCCATGAGTACTTATTACGTATGCACTTGATGAAATATTATACAGTCACTAAAACAATATTAGCAAAGGGTTAACAATACAAAAGTTTGGATATATGCATAGAAAGAAAAGACTAAGAAGAAATACATTATATTGTCTTTAGGTGGTAGAATATGAGTGATATTTTCTTTTTTTCTCTATGATGAGCATGTTTCATTTGATAAAGGAGAAATTTAAAAAAAAATGAATCTAACATTTTTCCTGCCACTAGAGAATTACTTTACTGGGGGATTAAATAAATGAAAATGATACCAAGACAAAAATGGTGGTGGTTATATCTAGGTTGGTGCATTAAAAGCAATCTTTATATTTTTATTCATGAATTTATTTTATAAATTTAATATGAAAATGTATTATTTTTACAACCAGACAAGAAAATTTTAAATGAAAAAGGAAATAAATAATTATTTATTGTATGGATTTATAAGTGTTGCAGTCAAATCTTGTATAACCTGCTATGGTAGAACACTCCACGAAAATACAAGTCTTCAATAAGTGTTGATTGACCTGAATAGGTTCTCATTGAAAGCAGGTGAGCATAAAAAGTATGTGAATGTGCTTGACTCTTAGAATAAAGTCATTGCTAAAGTCAGTTTCAGAGAGATAACAATGGGTATAATTCAAAGCAGTTCATTTAGACCATGTGACTCAGAACACAGGTCGCACACAGAGCAGACACTCTCATTTGTGAGTTTGTGTTTTGCAAATGGCATAGGATGCCCTTCACAATTTGTCCACAATGGATCTCTAAGAGCCTCCAAATTACACACCCCAGTCACATTCTGGGGTGTGTAATTCTTCAAACAAACCATTCTCTTTCAACCTCTGCACTTCTACATTGAAATGAGCCTCTCCTCTGAGCCTAATGAATTCCTGCTTATCCTTCAGGATGAGGCAAGAGACACAGGCACTGGAGGTGGGCAGCTGTCAATGCCCCACAGCTGGCGGGAGAACTCAGGGAGACTGGGAGAATGTGGGCCACAGGGTAACAGCGTCTCCTACGGCAGCTATGGGGGAACACGCCTCCCATCTACTCCCATGGCCAGGGGGGAGGGGTGAGGGCAAGGCAATGCCCCAACAAAGGAATTTGGAAGGAGCTAACAAAACTACATACACATTTGCCTTTTGACTCAGCAATTCTACCGCTAGGAATTTGCTCTAAACATATACTTCTATATGTACAAAACAACAGAGGAACAGGTTTTTAATAATTGTGGCATTATTTATAAGAGCAAAACATTGGGAAGAACTTAACACTCATCCATGAAAAACTGGTCAAATAAACTATGGTACATCCATATAACAGAGTACCAAAAAGAGTGAGGAAGATCCCTGTGAACTCATATAGAGTGACATTCAGGACATATTTTAAATGACAATGGTACAAGAGTGTGCACAGCATGCTGCCCTTTCTGCAAGAAAGAAGGGATAATATACAAAATATATATATATTTGCTTATTTTAGTAAAAAGAGATACAGAAGGGATAAATCATAAATCAGTGAGAATATTTATTTGTGGGGTTGGTGGGAAGCAGGTGGTGGTGTATGGATAGGAATGAGACTTCTCTTTATATGACTGACTTTTGAGTATGTATATATTTTACATAGTCAAAAGAAAAAAATTAAATGAAAGGATGAAAAAATCAAACTAAAATTGAGTACAAACAAAAAAATTAACCTAAGTATACATCAAATATATAACCATACATACGTACATAAAAAAAAGAATTAATTCCAGCCACTTTGGAACTCAGTTCTCTGACTGTAAACTTTAGTATTAGGACTGTATTCACCAAAATAATTGCAAAAAAAAAAAATCTTGAGCTTTACTTAGTAGTAAAGTAGGACCAACTTGTTGGTTGTGGCACTCATGTAGTGATTCTGAAACTATTTTGTTCAAGTTGTAGAAAAGAGGAAATGAATAGATATATTTACTCTGACGTTGTAGGGACCCAGTGTTCTCACCGTGAGGAAGAGATATATAAATACGGAATGGGGGAAGGAGAAGAAGAACTCTGTGTTTCCGGGCTAGTATTGAAGCTATCAGTGTAAACTCGTGAATTTTAAAAATATAGCTGATAGCTATATTTCACAGCTCTGCCCACTGAAAGGGCCTAGAAGTAGTGACAGCCCAATAGCCGTGCACAAACCTACCTACCCTCCACAGCTTGGTTTCTAGATCCCATTCCCTACTAAAGAAACCAGGGCCCCTTGAGAAACTGCTGATTGCAGCCCAGGACAAGGAACATACAAGACCACTCTGTAATTCTCTCTGGGCATAGACAAAAACAAAGTCCCTGTGCAAACCACACCAGGCACCAAACCCCTCCCAGCCCCCTGAGTGACTGCTGCTTCTGCACCAACTGTGGCTTTGGCTTCTCTCCATTTTCCCCACTGCCTGTCATGAAGATACCAGCACCCAGTCCAGAGCAAACCCCCATTCCTTGACCCCCCGTCTCCTAACACAAGTTAAATTCCTACAATCAGGCCATACTAACATCCCTTCCTGCAGTGCCCTGCTGTTTGCAATGGTGTGTGGTCGTCCTTGCTGCAACAAGCATCAGAAGGCCCACTTTATTGCACTACTGGCTGTGCTTCTGGTCTTGAAGGAGGGTGTCAATGCCTCCCACCCGACTGACGTAAGATAAAGCATTTTGTAAGTAATATGATCTGAAACACTTTTTGTCAATGACTGTGATGGAACACACTTCTAGAAACTTCTCAGAATTATACAGTCAGAAGGGCATTTCAGAAACCTGCTCTACCTTGCGCCTCCCCACCTTGCTTTGCTGGTCCCTAGAAACAACCATTCTCAAATCTTCTGGCTGCTTTTTCTTGTGCCATATTCCTAAATAATAGGCCTATTCTGTTACTTCTTGATTTACCTATTTTAAACATTACCTTTTGCCTTCTTTTAGCATATTATCTCTCTTGTACATGTGAAAGAAAAATCATTCAAACTCAGAGGAAGGTAAAATGCTTACTGCTGATTGTTCAGAAATGTTAAAGTATTTTCTCCTCAATCTGTTTGACCCTCATCTGACACTCTTGGGGAATGTAACTTTACTTTGTTCACAAAATATTTGATTAACAATCCACAGTTGGTGAAGGTGTTTCCTTTTACACACATCCATATTCATTTCCTCCTCCCATCCTCCCAATATCAGTTAATTGTGATTTTTAAAAATTGATCACCAGTGTTGACATCTTTATGACTATGTAAATGCTGATCATTCCTTTCTTGAATAATGCCTTTCACCAAGTGCCACCCCAGCTCTTCTCAAACATGGAAAACCCCCTTCTCCGGGCCATGGTGTCCTCACTGTGAAGCACCATGCTCATGCTCCTGATTCCCCTGCAAAAATCCCAGCATGGTTTTGCAGTCAAGTACCCCAGCTGGAATGGTATGAGCATCTGCTGATGATGAGGAATCATCATGGTATCCCACACAGCATACCACAGTATCTCCGTAAAGTGACCCGAGACAGCCCCGAACTTGAGTCTGGTTGCAATGTTTGTCTCACCCATTCGTCTTTGCTAGGTGGATCCATTGAGAGGAGCTGGATTTAGAAGATCTGGACTTACTGTTTAAGCAAATCTGGCATTAGTTATGACATTAATTCCTTCCCTCTTACATTATCAATAGATGAAATAAAAGAGTTCACACCATTTTTATGTGGGCTATGTAGATACAGTTTCATCTTTATTTTGGAGAGCTCAAAATATATTAACAACATTACGTACTTGATTACATGATTGGGCACTGAGGCTCTTTTTGCTTTAGTGACCCACAGTATGAGGTTGGGTTAATTTTCTGAATCTAATGATCTGAGGCCCTTGAAGAGGAAGTAAGGGTAGAAAGTGAAGAAGGGACCATTACTGGCAGTGCTCTAGGTGATAGCCACTACAAAGCATACCCAGTTATGCTGTAATTTTGACAAGGTCAGCAGTTATGAGAGGGCAAAATTGCTGCCTGTGAAGGATTTGGCAATATTTTAGAAGAGGAGATAAACATGAACTTCTAGTAGTATATTTTTATTCCTTTTCAGTCTTTTATCTCTCCATTATTCCTTAATTCACATAACTTTTCATAAAAATCTATGGACAGGATGACCCCCAAAATTCTCCAAATTACATTTAGCAATCCTCTGCAATTCCCGTACATCCTGCCATGAGTGTTTATCAATAACTGAGATGGTGTGATTGCTGCCATGTCAATTTAAGCAAACTGCAGTTAAAAGGATAAGATAAAATGTTAATGCCTAGATAATTCCGCAATGAATTGCATGGAATGTGAAAGAAACCTTAATTCCTCTAAGAGAGGGGGCTACTTAGATCCAAAACCATATGAGAAATCAGGCCGTGAGGGAGGCGGATCGATAACAGGAAGGCACAGCAGGAAGGAGATAATGGTGTACAAGTAGACTTGGGGTCTTCCCAGTAAAGGCAATAACTAAAGTCATAGGGGGCGATATGACATCTTGGGGAAAGTACACAGAGGAAAAAGAGCTGAAGCATGTTTATAGTGAAACTAAACCAAAAAGAACACCAGACCAAACCCTAAACCCCAGATTTCTAAAGGGTCCTTGAAGGTGCAGGAGACAGATCTTACGGTGGGTTCAAATTCTCAGAAATGGAACTAGTCATAGTTGAGTGGAAGTAAAAGCGAAACATTAGCCCTTGTCACAGCGTTTTCAATATAGCAACCCTTCTACAATAACAATAAATAATAATATGTCTCTTCTCTAGAATAGACTACCAACAAGGTATGCTAAATGAGAAGAAGATCTGGGGACTAAATAATAAAAATTTAGTGATCCTAAAATTGCTAGAAGAAGAGTATTAAGGCTCCACAAGACACACATGCACATATGCACACAAACATATACTGAATTCAAATATGTGAAACGTCTCACCTAATAAATCACGCAGAGGGAAGGAAATTAGTGACTGTCGTCTGAGTACTTGAGACCTACGATTCTCTGAGTATGGAATAGACAGATCAGCAGTCGTTTTCTGTTTAATTTAATAACTGTATTAAGTTGATCTGTGCTCTTATCAGCTCTAAGCAGAGGGGAGACAGACCTTTAACTTCCACTGGGCCATAGAACAGTAACACACCATTCAAATATTTCAGGGAGTGAGGTTGGTGATTAAATGTCTGACATTTAACTGTAAAATTAGTTTGAGAATCACTGTATATCCAGAAGTACCCAGTGGACATTAAGCTGGAGATGGGTGTCACAGTGCAGCACAAGGTGACAGGGTCCAAATCAGGGCATCTGCAGACAAAGGCAGCCCTGCATGCCGCCTTGGAGCTCGAGCCAGGCTACAGGAGCTTTTGCACAGGAGTTTGGCCCGGCACAGTGCAGGTATCCAAGCCCGAGTCATGATGGAGCCTGAACAGGGTGTTAAGTAATCAGTTTGAAGGTGTTTATGTTGCTTAGTATCAATCTCTCTCTGTCTCTAGGTCTCTTCTCTAAACTCTGATATACATACCTGTGATGTGTGTGTGTGTGTGTGTGTGTGTGTGTGTATACAAGGCAGGGGTCCACTTTCTCCTATACTAGAGGACACTGGGGGTCAAATCCACACAATTCAAAGTCCATCCAGACCAAACTTCTTTCTTGCTGACTCTTCTGGGAGATTCAAGTACTTTCACACCTTCAGTGGTTTGTGTCTGAATAGAAATTCAAATTATACTACTTTTCTAATTTCAGAAGTAACCAAAATGCAACTGTGAGCTGAGCTAGTTTTAAGAAGCCCACTGAGTCAAGATTAACTACAGAATGAGGGACGTTTTCAGCACTAGAGGTCTGGAGGCAGGTGAAGCTAGTTGCTCATCTGTTGAACTCGAGGAGGACACTGCTGTTGCTTGGCCGTGGCACCTGAATTAATGTGTGCGGGTGTCTGTCTCTGCCCTAAGGGCTGTGAGCTGCTTAGGCAGGAGCTCCACGTTTCACAGCTCAGTGGCCCAGGCCCGGCACACAGTAAGTGTTCAATAAGTGTGCTGAGTTAATACACGGCTCAGCCTGGGGAGATGCACAGCAGCCTAGGACTTAGCAATTTTTTGGAGATTTTAGACAAGGATCCTCAGAATTCCAGACATGTTTTAATAACAACGAAATCTGAGGGGTTCCTCCTAAATTATGACTGCAGGTCAAAGCCTTTTTTAAAAAAAAAATTTCAATTAAAAAAATGTTGGCAGGGAGCCTTTTTTTCAGAAGCACACAATTTCCATTTTTCTTATTATACCAATGTATTTCTCAGTTTGTTTCCAAGTCCTGCATCAAATAATGCCTTTCTCCTGTGCTATTCGTATGTAACTAGGATAAGAGACTAGAGCAGTCTTAAATTGAAGAGTATACCAAAGAGACTTGCAAACTATACGAATGTATATTATCAAGTTTCATTCTGTGCTTTTGTGACGGGAACTTTTGAAAAACCCATCACACAACATTGTATAGGTCAAAAGGTAAACTGAAAGAATCAGTTCTACAAAATCAATGAAATAAAAAGCTCCAAGTGACTACTTTTACAGTTTAAAGGAATCTGTTTAAAGGAACAGTTTAAAACTGTTTACAGTTTAAAAGAATCAAAAGGAAAAGAGAAACTTCTCTCAGTGCACAAATCAAATCTCACCCAAAACCCTGGTCAGTCCCTGTTAACAAGGGAAGGGGTGTGATCAGCAAAGATCGGGTCATGTTCCCCTATAGCCACTGGATCCAACATTGACTTCAACAAATGGTACCGGGAAAACTGGGTATCCACATGCAAAAGAATGCAACTGGACCCCTATCTTACACTACTATAAAAATTAACTCAAAATGGATTAAGGACTTAAACATAAGACCTGAAACCATAAAACTCCTAGAAGAAAACATAGGGGAGACAGCACCTTGACCTCGGTCTGGGCAATGACTTTTTGTATGTGTCACCAAAAGCATAGGCAACAAAAGAAAAAATCAACAAGTGGGACCACATCAAACTAAAAAGCTTCTGCACAGCAAAGGAAACCATCAACAAAATGAAAAGGCAACTCACCAAATGAGAGAAAATATTTGCAAACTATAAATCTAATAAGGCGTTACTATCCCAAATAGATAAGGAACTTATATAATAACTCAATAGCAAAAAAAAAAAAGAAAAAATGTGTTAAAAAATGGACAAAGGACTTGAATAGACATTTCTTCAAAGAGGACCTACAAATGGGCAACAGATTTATGAAAAGATTGCTAATGATCAGGGAAATGCAAATCAAAACCACAGCTCATACGTGCTAGGATGGCCATTATCAAAAAAACTAAAAATGTACCGGCCAGGAAGTGGAGATATTGGAACCCTTGTGTACTAACGGTGGGAATGTAAAATGGTGCAGCTGCTATGGAAAACAGTATGGAGGTTCCTCAAAAAATTAAAAATAGAACCAACGTGATCCAGCAATCCCACTTCTAGGTATATATCCAAGAGAAATGAAATCAGGATCTTGAAGAGATGTTAGCACTCCATGTTCATTGCAATGTTATTCAATATAGCTAAGGTGTGGAAACAACCTAAAAGTCCATTAACGAATGGATAAACAAAATGTGGTACATATATACAGTGGAATATTATTCAGTCTTAAAAAGGGAAGAAATCCTGCAATAACATGGATGAACCTTGAGGAAATTATGCTAAGTGAAATAAACTAGTCACAGAAGGACAAATACTGCATGATTCCACATATAGGAGGTATCTAAAGTAGTCAAACTCATAGAAGCAGAATGTAGAATGGTGGTTGCCAGGGTCTGGGGGAAGAGGGAAATGGGGAATTCTGTTCAATGGGTATAAAGTTTCAAGATGAAATAGTTCCAGAGATCTGCTGTACAACATTGTGCTTGTATTTAACAAGATTGTATTTTACACTTAAAAATTTGTTAGGAGGGTAAACTTCATGTTATGTTATTTTTAGCACAATAAAAAAATTCTACTGCTAAGATCCATTCACACTGCTGGATGTTGTTATTGTTCATTCATTTTGACTGCTGCATAATATTTCATTGTGTAAAGGAAATTATGCTTATTCTGCTTACTCATTGACTCTCCCATTGGTGGACATTGGAATGTTTCTAGGTTTTTATTATTGTAAAGAGCACTGCTATTAACACTTTTTACATATGTCTTGACGCTCATCTTCAAGAGTATTTCTTGGGTGCATACCCAGGAGTAAAACTGTTGGGTTATTATTTGTTAATATTCAGCTCTAGGAAGTAATGCCAAATTGTTTTTGCAAAGTGGTTGCAATTACTTGCACTTCCCCCAGCAATGTATGAAAAGCTCCTGTGGCTTTCTATCCTCTCCAATATTTGTTGTTGTCAGACTTTTTACTTTTTGTCAGTCTGATTGTGGTCTTGATTTCTATTTCCCTAGATGAAAATGATGTTTAAGATCTTTTCATATGTGTATTAGCCATATGAGTTTCCCTTTCATTGAAATGCTAGCTCATGATTCTCGCCTACTTTTCATTGGATTGTTAATGTTCTTATTGATTTGTAGAACTTCTTTATATATTACTGCTATTAATCCATTGTCAGTAGCATATGGTAAAAATATTTCCTCCCAGTTGATAACTTATCTTTCCAATTTCTTTATGGTGTTTTTTAATTTAAAAAGTTCTTAATTTTTACAAATTAAAATTTGCCATATATAATAAATTTGTTTATTATATTCAACGCCTTTTAAAAATCTTTTTGAAGAAAACTTTTCTAGCCCAAGGTCTAAAATATAGTAATATTTTCTGTACTGTGAACATTTTGTCTTTGACATATCAGTACTTAATCATTTGGAATTGATTTTTATATATGTCACAAACAAGGAATTCAACTTCATCTTTGCCCATTTGGATAACATTTTTTCTTAACCTGTTAATCAAATTGTCCCTTTTTTCCATTATCTGTCATGCCACTTTAGTGACATATCAAACTTCCATAAATATGTTTTGCTTATCCCTGCACCCATATCAAGCAGTTTTAATTACCATAATTTCATAACAAGTTCTGATGTTTGGTAGAGTAAATCTCCCCTTCCTGCTATTCTTTGTCAAAAATATCCTGGATATCTCAGATATTTATTCTTTCATGTAGAATTCAGAATATTCTCATTAAATTCTACCAGGAATACCCTGTCAAAATTTTGACTGGAATTGTGTTAAATCTGCCCATCAATTTGGGAAGAATTGACACTTAACAATGCAAGACAACAACCATTTTGGTACTCAGACATTCCTGGGCCAGGATTCAGAGGAAGCACAGCAGGGATGGTTCTTCACTCTATCGTGACATCTGGGGCCTCAGTTGGGAAGACCTAAAGGCTGGGGGTGACTCAGTGGCTGAGCTGGACTCATCTGAAGGCTCCTTCATTCACAAGTCTGGCGGTTGAAGCTGGCTGTGCGTGGAAACTCATCTGTGGCTGTCATCCAGAACACCTACTCATGGCCTCCCATGTGGCTGCCTGGCTTTCTCACAGCAGAGTGGCTTGGTTCTCAGAGAACCAGGAGGAAGCTGTATGCCTTTTATGGTCTAACCTCAGAAGTTACATAGAATCATAGATCTCTCTCTGGAGGGGAGAAGTATCGAAGTCACTTTTTAAGAAAATAGGTGGGATAGGAGATATTGTTGTGGCCATCTTTGGAAAACACAATTTGCCACATAAGTCTCCCTGTCTATTCACATAGTATCACTCTACGTTTTTATGTCTTTTAAAATGTCTTAATAAATGTTTCTAATTTTCCCTGTAGAGATAGTGCATATTTTTAGTTAGATTTGCTACTCAGTACATTATAATCTCCATTTCTATTGTCAATGATGTCTTCTCTTTAAATATGGTTTTAGTTGCTTGTGATGTAAAGAAATGCAACTGATTTCAAATCCAGCCACCTTGCTAAAGTCTGACTTTTAAAATAACTTATTTTAAATTGTTTTGACTTCTTTATGTGATTATGTCATCTGCAGATGATGATACTTTTCCTTTCTACTGATACTTTCTCCTTTCTAATCTTTATGATTCTAGTCTATTTTTCTTATTGCACTGTGCAGGACTTCCAGTAAAATTGGAATAGAGGTGGTAATAGCAGGCCTCCTTGTGGCATTAATTGTAAGGGAATAAACACCTCTACGGCTTCCCCACTCAGAATGATGGCACGCTACATTTTTGATACATATTCCCTATTGATTAAGGAATTCCCTTCTACTTCTAATTCACCAAGAGATTTTTGCATTGATTGTAATAGAACACGATCAAATACTTTTCTACATCTACTGAGATAAGCATATAGATTTTTTCATTTTTTATACACTGTCCATTGATCTGCTAAAAATGTTGTTTAGCATTTTTGCCTCTATTCATGAGAGAAATGGGTCTATATCTTTCCCTTCTCGTACTGTCTTGGTTTGGTTTTGGCATCACAGTTATAGCGGCCTCATAGAATGAATCCGTATTCTTTCCTCCTTTCCTATAATTGTAAAGAGTTTGAATAACATTGGGATTGTCTTTGGAATGCTTATTACAACTTATCTATAAAACCATCTGTCTTGTGTTTTGTGGGAAGATTATAATCATTACTTCAATAGCTATAGGACTATTGAAGTTTATTACTTTTCAGGTCAATTCTAGAAAATGATATTTTTCCAAGAATTTGCCCATTTCATTTATGTTTTCAAATTCACTAGTATAGAATTATTGATAATATTCCAGTAGTATCTCTTTAATTTCTACTTTATCTGTACTTATGTCCCCCTTTATATTCATTATAGCATTTGTGTCTTTTTGCTTTTTCAGTCAATCATTTTGGGCAGAAATTTGTCAACTGCTATTTTTTTCAAAGAACCAATTTTTGCTTTGTTGATTTTCTATGTTGTAATACCTTTGATTCTATTTAATTGACTTCTGCTCTTGTTTTCTATTATCTCTTCAACTTAAAGGTGTATCCTGTCATTATTTTTCTAACTTCTAAGATAGATACTTGCTCATTAATTTTGTGGCCTTCTTCTTTTAGACAGATTTAAAACTAAAAATTTCTCTTGAGGATAAAGTAAGAGAACTTTCTCTTTTGCTGCATCCCACAGGTCTTTATGTGTTGAGTTTTCATTATCATTCAGTAAATTTCCATGGTGGTTTCTGCTTTAACTTGTGGGTTATTTAGAAGTCTATCTTTTAGTTTCCAAATATACAAAGACACTTTACTTATCTTTTTGTTATTAAATTTTAACTTAATTACATAGTGGTAAGAGTTCTTGCTCTATATGGACCTATTCTTTGAAATTTATTGATCTTGTTGTCTGATACTTGATCAATTGTAAATACTTCACGTGGATTGAGGAAAAAATGTGTTTTCTCTAATTCTTGGTTGGAGAATTCTGTATATATCCATTAGATAAAGGTTATCAATTGTGTTATTCTGATTTTCTATATCTTTTTTGAGTTATTGCCTGCTTGAACTATCAAATATCAAGAGTATGTGTTGAAAGCTACTCTCATGATGTCAGATTTGTCAATTTATCCTTTGACTACATATATTTTGATGTTACTTTATTACATGCATGTAGGTTTAAAATTGCCACATCTTCTTGATGAGTTGAATCTTTTATCAATATAGTTGCCTTTTTCATCTATTTAAATTTTTTTGTGTGTGTGAGGAAGGTTAGCCCTGAGCTAACATCTGTCACCAATCTCCTCTTTGCTGAGGAAGATTGGCCCTGGGCTAACATCCATGTCCATCTTCCTCCACTTTATGTGTGGGATGCCTGCCACAGCATAGCTTGATAAGCAGTGCGTATGTCTGTGCCTGGGACCTGAACCTGCGGACCCTGGGCCGCCGAAGCAGAGTGTGTGAACTTAACCACTACGCCACTGGCCAGGCCCCTTAAATTTTTTATCTTAAAGTTAATTTTATTCTACATTAATATCAGTTTATTTTGATTACATTTGCTTTTTCATCTTTTTATTTCAACCTTGTAAACTGCATGTATTTAGATTTTTTAATTCAATATTTTAAGCATACCTTTCACTTGTGAGTTTAGTTTATTTACTTTTATTAAGATATTTGGATATGTTTCTGTCATCTTAATTTATTCTTTCCCTTTTTCTGTTTTTCATCCTTTCTTACTAAAGAAAAAGTTGATATCTGCATTCCCCACTCCAAAGACAACATAGCATTCTCTTAAATCCTTTGTTCTTCTCTTCACTAATCTTCATCATGTTGATACTATCTAAATTAAATCTTTTTCTTTCAGTTGTCATATTGAAGTATAATATGCATATACTAACACACAATTTTTAAGACTTTTTACATCTGCATACACCTGTGTCACCAAAACCTAGATCAAGAAATAAAGCATCACAGATTAAGATAGACAAGTCTGATGGTTGCTTTGTACCCTTTCCAGTCAACATGCCCCTAAAGGTTATTATTATGAGCTTCTGGCACCAGAGATTAGTTTTGCCTGTTATTGAACTTCGTATAAGTGGAATCATCCAGTATGTTGTCTTTTTGTGTCAGGCTTCTTTTGCTCAATTTAATGTTTTCGACATTTATTCATGATATTGTATTTATCAGTATTTTATCTTTTATTGTTGAATAATATTTCGTGGCATAAAGATACCACAATTTTTAAAAAATCTACTCTCTTATTGATGGGCATTTGGGTTGTTTCCAGTTCGGGGTTATGACGTTATCATTTCTACTGGGTATTTTTTTTTTTTTGGCTTTAATATTCTTAAATTTTGCACAATGAGTATAGATAAATGTTTTTCCTTCCTCTCTTCTTTGGCTTTCTATGAGCTCTTTAAATATAAATTTTGTCATTTTTTTTAATATTAGGAAATTTGTTTCCATTATTTCTTCAAGTATTTTTCATTTTTAGTCTTCTCCATTTCTGAGACTCCTGCCATCCAGATGTGAGCACTTCTACTTCTACTCTCTGTATCTCGTTTTTATATTTTTTTCTATTTCCTATTTACCGGTCTTTTCTTCCTTCTCAAAAATTTCCTCAATCTTGTTTTCTAGTTCATTAATTCATAACTCAGCTGGATCCATTCTACTAATTGTCCTACCTATTTCGGTCTTTTCTTCAACTTTTATATTTGCCATACATAATATTTTCTTGTCCCTTTTTTATGTTTTCGTATTTTGGTCTTATATTTTTAATTTCCTCCTTTATCTCCTTTAATGTATTTATTTATTTATTTTGTGAGGAAGATCAGTCCTGTGCTAACATCTGCCAATCCTCCTCTTTTTTTGCTGAGGAAGGCTGGCCCTGGGCTAACATCCGTGCGCACCTTCCTCCACTTTATATAGGACGCCGCCACAGCATGGCTTGCCAAGCGGTGCATTGGTGCGTGCCAGGGATCCGAACCGGCGAACCCCGGGCCGCCGCAGTAGAGCGCGAGCACTTAACCACTTGCGCCACCGGGCTGGCCCCTTCAATGTATTTATTTAAATTTAAAATTCTTGGTTCACCTGTTTTAATATTTCTGCTTCTTTTGGAAAATGTATTTCCAGCATTTTCCTTTGATGTAGTTATACTCCTCCAGTGTCTTGTTATGTTGGCCAGTGAGCTCCTTTTCCCTGGGAACATCAGGCAAATACTCACTGTGGAAGGCCAGCTTCTAGTCTATCTGAGCCGCAGGCAGCTCAAGGGGTGCGGAGTGGTGGAGAGTCCTGGGCACCAATTGATCATAGTCAGTCACTTCTCGTTCCAAAAACAACCCCCAGGTCAGGTCCTCCCCATCTGCTCCCCCAGTGAGAAGGAGCATTAGGAAGAGACACTTCTGAGACTGCAGTGCCTAGGCCTAGGGGTGTGAAGTGGCAGGGAATGGAAGGACCTGATGGACATCAGTGAGCTCCACCTGTTTTCTCAGCTCCTCACAGGTACAGGGGCTCTATGTTGCTGCCTAGTGTTTGCTCATGAGCACCCCTGGACCACAGAACTGAATGGCCAGGAGCAGGCACTATTTTTCCCAAGGCAATGGCTGGGAGAAACAAAAGCAGATCCCCAAGATCTTCTGCTTTCCCTCACAAGCCTTGCTGAGCCGTCTCCTGCTCCTGACCAAAGATACACCCCACCACTACACACAGCAGTTCCAACAGCTCCCCCGTGACACAGGTGGTTTCTCATCATTCTCTCTTTCCCTCCTCGCAGTAAATTTTGGGGGAGGGATCAGCAGTTCTCATAGTTCAGCGTCTTGGTTAGTACCAGCCCCCGTATCCTTAACAATTTCAAATCTTTAAATTATACAGAGCAAATGCTACACGCATTGGATCTACCAGTTTTGAATCAAACTCTGTACACTTGCAACTTCCCCATTTAAGTCAAAACTCAAAATCACTGTGCAGGAGCTGTAGTATCCTCACCTTGCAGATGGAGCTGTGTATTATCAGCTGTGGATAAGAAATACACAAGAAAGATTTCAAGTCATGCAATTACAGACTTTGTTCCCTATGCAATGCTACCAATCGAATAAGCATTTTCCCCAATTCTCATTAAGTCGAACTATTAAAAGTTTCCTTTTGGCCTTTACCTCTGCCCCCTCCTCTCATTCTGTGCAAAGCAGTGTCACATTTATTTTAGCCGAAGTCAGATTCTTACAGTGCCTGCTGCTGCCAAATGTGGGCCCTAAGAAACAGGAGCTAGAAGGAAGCTGACAGGCTATCTGTGGATTTGTGCTTTTCACACAGCATGTGTGATGCAAACTGGCTGCTTCTGTTTCTTCCACACTGCTGGAGTTGCAGCTTACGGAATTTTTAGAATTTACAGTTCTATTTTCAAAAAGCTGATACCTATACTCTATCTCCAAAAAGAATATCCCAAGTAAGATTCCTAGTAAGCAATGGATCTTGAAAGTTCAGATTAGTATCTTTGCTTCAGGTCAGCGCTGGTTGTATCTTCAACTTATATTTAAAATATTGGGCTTTTTTTTCTTTCTCTACTGAACTCAAAAATATTCTAAGAATTTTAAAGTGTTTTTAAGCAGTGCTTTTTGCTTTCATTCTTCATCTTTAGAACTTAAAAATTTATCCTCATAAAAGAAATACTTATGGTTGTGCATATTTTGACAAAGTCAACAGAATTTTTGGCCTAACTTACCCTATGAAACTCTGTAGCTTTGACTAACAAAGTATTTTCCACATGCATTCATTCGTTCAAATACATATAAATTGAGCACCTGTTTTGTGCAAGGCGTTGAAAGAGGCAGGGAGTTAAAGCTCAATCAGAAGTCATGTCTTTAAGCAGATGGTGGGAACAATGACTGTATGCAAATCAGCATAATACAAAGGGAAAAGGGCTAAGCGATATAAAAGATTTAAAAAACCTAAACTAAAACTGGTGTGGAAACTCAGAGAGTAAAGAATTTCCTCCCAGCTGGGGAGTCTGACATAGCTTCATGGGAAAGGTGACATTTCATCTTGGCCTTTTAAAATAGGCAGAAATGAAAATGTGAAGGTGGGAGGAGGCACGCAGGTGGAGGAAAGTTGAAGAATTAAATCATAGAGGCAGGAGAAGAAAGGGCGTGGATAAGCAAGCTGCAGGATGTGAAGAGGAAAAGGCGACGAGAACAACAACGAGCGAGTACATCTGTCCTCTATCAATCTTTGTTTCTAATAACAAGGAGCCAGGCAAGGATTAACCTCAAAAACAAACTGAAGGAAGTTCAAAGTTTCAAGAAAACTTAAAAGCTCATATTATAACATAACCTCTCTTAATTGCCCACCATGGAATGGAATTGCTAAGATTAAACAATTCTCTCCATTCTCCCAAGAAACATACTGGCTGACGCCAGAGCACATGAGCACAGGGGTTAGTGGACCTCCCTGCCGTAGAGGCCTCTCTTGGGCCTTCCGCTGGGTGAGTTTCATGCTGACCAAGACCTGGCTGCACTTGTTCCTAACCATTTGTACCACTTAGACTCGTTATTGGAATTATAGGATTTGGTGAAATATTGACCGAAGTGAGATGAAAAATAATTATTTCTCTAAGAACTAAGCTGAATGCTTTGTAAAGAATCAGTAACAGGAGTCACTTACGAATTGCTATTGAATCTGATGTGGAGAGTTAACTACAAAAGAAAGTCAGATGTAGTAGAGATCTGGAAGAATTCCTGGACAAGATAGTAAAAAGAAATCTGGAAGAGGTTGGAATTTAGATTATTTAATAAGTGTCTTAGTTTTTGCTCCACTTCCAGAAACTGAAACTGGAAATTGTTCAGATGCATTAGGTGTGATTTATGCCAAAAAATTTATGCCAGTATTGACACCAATGAAGGAACTATATTCAAAAAAGGCCTCAGCCCTTAATCAAGAGATTGGAGGGGCTGGCCCCATGGCTTAGCGGCTAAGTGTGCGCACTCCGCTACTGGCAGCCCAGATTCGGATCCCGGGCGCGCACCTGTGCACCACTTCTCCGGCCATGCTGATGCCGCCTCCCACATATAGCAACTAGAAGGATGTGCAACTAGGACATACAACTATCTACTGGGGCTTTGGGGAAGAAAAAAAGGAGGAGGATTGGCAATAGATGTTAGCTCAGAGCCGGTTTTTCTCAGCAAAAAGAGGAGGATTAGCACGGATGTTAGCTCAGGGCTGATCTCCCTCACAAAAAAAAAAAAAAGAGATTGGATAATAAATACACATTTACATATTCGAAATAAAATGCTAAAGGTACATCTATTTTTTACTTTTTTAATTAATTTTACTTTTCAATTAATCAACCAATTTTTAGTTACTATCTTTGAGAATACCAGAGTCTGTTCAGACCAAGTAACTCTGTCTTCCCAGCCATATTTCTCCAGGATAAGCAGGTGGGTTCTGACAGCTGAGGCTTCCATGTCAAGGGGATAAATTCCACCTAGGGCATCTGGCTTCACACTGGAAAGTCATCTTACTTTGTTCTCTGACATTAATATTTCTACTTCTAAATGGGACTAGAATTAATCACAAAGTCTAAATGCAGAATGAATAAATTCAATAAGCATCTAATCTCTTTCTTACTTTTTTATTTGGGAGGATAATACTTTTACCTCTAATTATATCATGTTTTCCTCTTAAATCAACTAGAACATTGGACCATGGGGCAGCGACGGTGGTGCCTAACCCCTCATCCCTTCTCGACTAGCAGCGGCCTAGGTTACAGGACAAGGCAGTGAGCCTAGCTAGAGGACTACAATCCTTTGCCTCCCTTGCAGCTATTGTGACCATGTGACTGTGTTCCGTCCAAGACAATGTGAGGGCAAGCTGTTGGACTGGTCTTTTGGGAAGGCTCCTTAAAAGGGCAACAGACAGCTAGGGAAGTCCTTTTCTGTCCTGTTTCTTCCTGACGTCCACAAGGTAACTCGCTGAGGGAAGCGTACATCAAAGACAGGAGAGCAGAAGGATGGGTACTTGAGTCCCTGAGGACACTGTCAGCCAAGGACTGCCTCTGGGGGCTTCCCGGATGTGGGAAAAACAACAAAACAGAAAAAAGAAAAAGAACTCCTCTCTTCCCAAAGCCATTATTACTTTGGACTTTCTACTCTGAGCAATCATGGTTTTTCCTAACAGATATAAAGGTAATTTTAAACCAGGTATTGTATCCATAAACTGATTCTTTGCAATCCAATCTTTATGAATATCATCAGAAAATGACTAAAAATAGTTTTCCATTTTATAATCTCTCTCTCCATGGTAAGGCAAGGGGGGAATGTTCTAATAGAATATCTGAGGAAATCACATTTTCAGAATTTGCCCAGAACTGCCAGCAATCTGCTACCAAAATGCCGAGTGTCACTGCCCAGATGAACCACATGGGAGACAGACGATCCAAAGGCACAGCCACGGGAAGAGGTAAGACGGGAAAGATGTTATTGAAAAAGGAGAAATGCAGGAAAGAACTTCTACTTGGAGTCTACATTAAAACACCTATTTTTCTCTTGGCTTTCATGAGAAATTTATTGAATGTTACCGTATGGATCTTTTGTGAAACATTGTTTTAAAAGAGCAGATTTTTTTTCTGAAGCAGATTTCTCAGACGCAGAAGGAGCAAACGAAATGCACAGATGAACGTTGTTGAGAACATTTAAAACAGGACCACGCTGAGCTTCTCGTGTCTCGCTGCCAAATCTCAGAATCCCGGGGTCTTGGCATGGTCTCCTGTACATCCTGAGCCTCAAGGCCTGCATACTCTCACCCAGTCCCAGCTGACTTGTTACTTGAGTTTTATAAGGAATTTCCTGTGAGGAATAACTTTCAACTTCAGAAGAATAAACTCTAAGTTCCCCAAAACTAAGTTTCCTAATTCACAGAAACAATATCACTTTACCATTCCTTCCCTTTAACTCTTTGGATCACAGAGGTCAACAACAGGTAGAAAGAGGAACACGGCTACCCCTAAACTGACGGGCCCTTTAAGCTAAGATGTTCTTTTGGCTGCTAAGGTTACAATTTCTTCTGTTTTCCATTGTCACAACTCAAATGAAGGAAGAGCAATATTTTACTCACTGACAATCAGGACAACCTGACAAGCATTAGAATAAAATGTACCAAGTCACCCAGGTGTATTTAACACCTCTACACGGTGCTTTGCAAGACTCAGGTTGTCCAAAACACCTCGCTGAGTGTCCGTGCCACCAGCGACCTCAGGACCGTGGACGTGCATCTCCACCAGAAACTGATGATCATTTTGGAACGTGGGAACCTTTGTTTTGATAGCACAAGTCACTTCCCAGGACATCCTCCTCCCCAACAGGAGAGAAAGGTTGCAAGGACACAAATGATTTAATGTTTTAATGAAAGAGAGATGAATTTTTGAGAACTTTACAAAAATAATTAATCACTGATAACATGTAAGGGACAATGAACTACGTACCAGGTACTATGCTGGGCACTCAATCCTCTCCCCAACTTTAAAAGCAGATACCGTATCCCCAGTTACAGTGCAAGAAACAGCCTCGAGGCTGTTCCAGGGTCCCCGCAGCTGTGCATGGTGAAGCCAGAGTTGATTCCAGGTCCATAGGACTCCAGAGCCCCAGACCCTTAGCTCTATTAAGCTCTCTCATTCCCTGAGAGAACTGTAGGCATACCAAGAGCAGGGATGCTAATCATTACTCCTACCCATCAATCTGCCAAATAGGAGGAACATCATGGGTCAAGAAGCAGATCTCAGGAAACAGGGGAGACACAAGATGTAGCCACAAAGACTAATGATGGAAAATTACTACAGATGAGGAGTATAACACTACAAAGCAAAACTGGTGACCTGCAGTTAAATGGGTAAATTCTATTTTTTACTCCATTCTTTACAGAACAGCAAAGAAAAGTACACCAGCTATTCATTTTTGAAAGCGACTTTAGGAAGAATGGGGAAAGGTTCCAGCTAGGTCAGCTAACTATTCTACTTGTTTTCTGTTTTCAAAACCAACATCTGCCTCCTCCTGCAAACTGCTCAAGTCTTAAACCTGGAAGCCTCAGTACCAATGTCTGCATGGTCTCATTAACACGGCACAGCCTTTGTGTGCATCCCCAGCACACAGACACACACTAACCCAAGCAACCAACAAGGCCAGGAAATGGGAAATTTAGAGACGATGAGGCAGGAACTAGTCCGCTACACATGTTTTCTAGATCTTGCCTAAACTGAGATTTGTGATAGAAAGAACATTTAACCAGCATTCAACACACCCAGACTCAAGTCCTGATTTCATCACTAAGTAGTTGGGTGATGTTAAATTATTTGCATGTTCTAGGCAGTTTTGTGTAAAGTCAAGGGGATTAATCAGTGGTTCTCAAATTGTGGTGAGCATAAAGATCACCTGAGGAGCTCACTAACAATCCTGGACACAAGCCTGAGACTATGTTTCAGTGGCTCAGGAATCTGCATTTTAATAAGCTTCCTGAGGGATTCTGATGCTGGTGGGTCTCCAAGGTAGAGCCATGGCAGCTCGGAAATAGAAGCCCGGTCACCTCAGGGACCTTCTGCTTAAACAGCTTCCCCATTGGTTGGCTGGACACAATCTGAAGAGACACAGAGAGGAAGGACTGCTGTCCAGCGCTGGAACACTACATGTCCCTGAGGTTCGTGTCCCTGGGCACCAACAGACGCAAGCGCAAGTTTTCCTGAAGCCATCACCTCTCTCCCTTTTTCCAGGGGCAGCGCTCCTTCTAGGCTTCAGCAGGTAACATCCCCGAGTGGTTCTCATCGCTGGGTTACAAATCCCCCTCGAGTGCTACCTTGAACTGCTAGGAAAAATTATCAATTACAATTCTTCCTGATTCCAAAGACATCAATCAATGCACCATAAAGGAAATGATCATTTCCCTGAAGAGACCCAATTTTTGTAGAAAAATGGTGGGTATCCCTAAGATCCAAACACAAAGACAGGAATTTCAATGAGGAAAAGAAAAAAGGTGGCAGCACAGCACAGAGGTTAAAAAAACCTCAGGCTTATTAGCAGTTATCCTGGGTTCCAATCTCAACTCCACTATTCACCAGCCACACAGAAATTACCTAGCCACTCTGAGCCTCCATTTAGTCACCTCTAACACAGGGGTAACAGCAGTATGTCAGAGGAAGATAGATTAAATAATAAACATTCTGAGAATAGCACCTGTGACATAGAAAGAGCTCTTTAAATGGAAGACACAAAGAAATCCATCTCATTATTCACCAGTGAGGGCTTACACGGTAATACCAAGAAAATGGCATAGAATGTAAGAAACCAGGAGAAAAGGTAGAAATAATTTCTAAGATTCCTGCCCTTACAATTGGTGAGTTTTTCAGAATATTAATATGTCCATTGCTTCAAATTAACTTGGGCTGCCTGGAAACTTCTGAACTTCCTAAATCTATTTTCCAGATCTCTAATCAATAATTTTCAGACCCTACAAATTTATCTGCTTCTATTTCAGTATTTAACATATATTTTGTCCTCATGCTTCCAGCTTAAATAACATCATGTAGCTTATTTTATTGATGATAGTAATTTGGTAACAGCACTTAATAAAAAATGTTTTTTTCTATTAACCATAATTCAATTAGAAAATTTTTTCCTAAATACTGAATGTATGTATCTGTATGCGTGTGTGTATACACACACGCATACAGATATGTATTTCAGCTTTTATTTTTCTTTTCTTAGACACCATTTTTTATTCTTACTTTCAAAAGTGTTGGGAAAACTGGTGAAATTGATTAGCACTTGAATTGATTTTGATTTAAGTTCTGGGTTCAAAACTACATGTTAGTTAAGAGTTCTGTCATGGAGCACTTGACAGAGCTTGTTCCTGCTCGACTTTCCAGTCTTCTTCTTCATGATGTTTTGTGCTGAGCTGGAATTTGAACCCAGGCCTACATGACCATAAACTCTATTTCTTTCTTCTTTATTACACAGCATTTCAGAAGGTGAAAATAAAAAAATATAACAGATTTACAAATCATATGGAAAGGAGTTAGTATCAATAAAAAACTGCATAAAGAAGCTACTCACGAGATTATACACATTTACATCTATCCCTTCACCAATGTGTATGTTCTGGATAACATAAAGGTTTGAAAAATAAGGATTTGTATTGACAAGAGCCAAATTTCATGCAAAAATTTTTTTCAAAAAGAAAAGGAAATCAGAACACAGTGTCTTCTTTCAATTCTTAAAATTTATATTCATGAGACTGACAAAAGTGCCAGTAGCAATTATTAGTCAATTTTCAGTTCCTAAAAATATTTTATTTTATTAAATAACTGTTAAATATGATTTTTTAAAACAAATTGCACAGGAAAATGTACAAATGTGTATGTTCCCAGAACTTTCTATGTCTTTACTCCGCCATCTCCTTGTCCGCTGCTCTTATGGTAGAGAGCTGGTGTGAAGGGACAGAGCTGGGACGTCACCAGTTCCGTTTCTTGTTAGGAAGGAAGGGCATCCACACCTGGTAGAGATTTAGCATGTCTTCAGGCAGCAGGTGCTGCACAGAGAGCTTGCTTCAAGCTTGGCTCACCTATCTGGTGGACGTCAGCTTCACGGCAGAGCACCTCACAGCGCTCACGAAGAGTTCAGAAGCTGCACGAGGTTTTCAAGACATTTCAAATAATAGGCATTTAGAGGGGCTTCTTCTGAGTTTGAGAAAGCTGAGATAGAAAAATAAGAGTATGGAAGAGTAAGATTATTAAACTGAATACTACCCTTAACAGTGGAGACACACACACAGACACACATGAATAGGATTTATAAGTAACTTAAAGTTCTATTTAACTGCTATAGCATTGTAGCAATATCTCACATTTTAAAAAAATTAAGAAGTTATAGAATTTATATTTATTTTTTATTAGCCAAAGAGTATAAACAAAAAAACAACACATCCATACTGGATACCATTATTTATAATCCCAAATGAATGCCTTGCTCTTTTTATGTACACTCCTCCTAACACATAAACTCTAACATAACTCAATTATTCACTACCTCCCGAAACTCATGGTCACAACTAGAAACAAACCAAAAAACCCACAAACCACTGACAAAAAATCAGACTACAAAAACACAAATTAATAACCACCGACCTAGTACAGTACAGGAAAGACACAGTTCAGTGTCCTAGCATAAAAAATGTTCAGATAATAATGCTCATTGAAAAATGGTGTCACTCAAAACAAAACACGCGCTTTGAAAAGAAAACCCTGCCTCATATCGTGATCACATCGCAGGGCCGAGCGGATACAGGGGCAAAGGGATCTATTCTCGGAAGACTGTAATTCAACTCCCTGATGTTAGATCCAAGTTTTCTGTTCAAGGTCAACTCTAATTGGGCCCAGGTCTTATCACCTAAGAACACACTTTAGCATGGTAGCCACTGGCAAAGGACTTTTAGGACAAGAAAAAAATGACGTGGAGAAAGATCACAGACATTAAGAAACTATCACATCTCAACCCTTCATTTGGCAGAACATTTTATTCACTCAATAGTTTCCAGGTTTAACTGCAATCTCTTTAACGATGAAACTTACCTTTCCTTGCTAAGGAGTATGCTTCATCCACTCTTCTTTTTATGGATGGGTTTTTCAAAGTTGTTTTTGCCTGGAGATAACACGGAACAATCCATTAATTAGATTTATTCCCACGTGGTAAAGGTCAGAATACACAATCCTAATTCTGCCATTGCTGACTGCAGTGTTAACAGGATTTATAAAATACATAACGCAGCTAGACAATTCTATTTTACTACACGCCATGGTGCCATCACCCACGTCCCTCCCTATCTCACTTCTTTCTCTGCTGTCCCACACTCTTTCTTCCCTTCCTTCATCCCTTCTCCCCTCATCGCCATTTGCTATTTAAACTGCTCAATCTTAATTTCAGTATTTCATATTCCCTCACACCTCAGATTTCAGGTCAAGTATATGGAACATTGTTGGTCAGCTAGTCGACAAATATCTATCGAGTGACTACACAGTGCCGAATCCTGTGCTAAGCCCTGGGGATTAACGGGTGAAGGCAACAGCAGCAGCCTCTGTCTCGTGTGTGCTGACGCCGCCAGTGGGGAGAACAAGGAGCATGGATCGGGGACGGCCAGTTGAGAGCACCATTTGGGGAGGGCTGTCCCTCCTAACACTGTCACTTGGCCACTATTTAATTGCTAGTACATGTGGGTATTTCTCTCAGCAGTGAGATGCCTGCAATGAAAGAAGACCAGAGGTCAGAGAAAGAGCAGGTGTAAGTTCCTACCTGCCCGCCGCTCCCTCAGGCCAGCCCTATGCTGCAGCCTGACAAGAGAGCTTATGTCAAAACTCAACAACGGCACATACTAGAGAAAGGGGTATCACACTGTTGGATCAAACTTCATTATTTGGTTTCATTTCAAGACGCATTTTTCCTCGACATCTCTTCCAGAAAAAAACAATCTATACTAACATTACACATATATGGCAAATTAACTTATATTAACAGGGAAAATTCACTCAAAAGAGAGACACTGTTCTGAGACATCCCATTGAAATGATTAAATGAAAAAGATTTCAAGTGATGGTTTACTAATTGTGCAAACGCACCAAGGCAACACGTGTCTTTGACTTCTTTTTCTTTCTTGCTGATACTCCTCTGACGGCCCTGGACGCATCCTGAGAGGCTTGCTTTTGCCCCTAAGTATGACAAAGATGTAAAAAACTGACCTTCTGATAATTGTGAATCAGAGCCCAAAGCGCAGCTGCTCCAATCCTCTGAGCATTTTGATTCTCGCTTTCCAGACAGGCAGCTAGCACACTAATGACTTTTTCTAATAATAAACACATTAAAAAAAAAAGTCAGTCCCAGACATTACATTGTATTCTTACCTTGGACTAGTCAGATACCCTCTTTTTTCCATCAGAATATATACAAAGTTGGTTTCACTAGACTATGGCAAAAGCAAACTTTTATACCATGTGGTATGTGGGAGGACAACCTCAAAACAAATTGTTTTCAGGCATAGAACAGTCAGGGAAGCTGAGTCTGCCTAATTTTTTTGGCCCTAATTCAACAAAGGCACATTCATTTAAAGACAACAACAGTGCAGAAATAAAGTAATTACATAATGAGTTACATTAATGAGCTGTTCAATTATAGCTCAGATTTTGGTGTGCAGGAAAACACACTTCCTCTTATGATAAATTATAAAGACTATTATACAAACATATCAATAGCATGGGCTATTATATATAAAACAATAATCAAGAAATACCATATTAGTTAAGCCTTTTTAAAAAGGACTAAACATTTTAGAGGAATGTGTGTGTGTGTGTCAGAGGAAAAAGTGATTTAAAGGCATGTCACCACACAAGATGCCCCCTTTTTGCAAAGCTAGCCAGAGTATGAAATCAAAACTTACAAATTATCTGCAGCAGCCTAGGTATTTTAAGTGAAGATGCATAAAAGTCTAGTCCCAAGGAAATTGTCAGAATGTTTCAGAACAATATATGAATCTATTTTATTACTTATTTTATACATCATTAAACTGTCAAGGGTGCAACACTTGTTTTGGGGACTCTCTCTACATCCAGTGACTACTCCCCACCCACTGGATGCACCCCTGAGTGAGGCTGAGGGCAGGGTCTGGGTCACTCACTGGTGTACATTCCAGTCAAGGAGCCAGTTCATTTTAGGGGCTCAATAAATACTAGTTAAATGCAAGATTCCATAATTAAAGCAAACAAAAGTGCTGTTTAGGTGATTCTATTCAGAATTTTTAAAGAAATTTTAAGGAATTTAGAATCTTTCACAGAAAAAAAAAGCTACTCCATGAAGTGAACTCTGAGCAGGGGAAGGACAGCGCGGAAGGTGGGAGTGGGCACAGCAATGCTCCTGCCAACTGCCCCTCCCGCCTCACCACCTCGTCTGCATTCCATGGTTCCCGTGCTTTCCCTGTATCATAACTACTGTAATTATCTTACATAAATAGTTGTGTGATGAAATGCATCATGGGAGGTGATGGTGGCAGCTGGTACTCAGGACACAGCATCAAATAGGAGGGTGACTTCCATGTGTTCCAGCTGAGTATCATCAAGTGATGCTTTTATATACTGTACCAAACCCTCAGAACATATAAGCCAGGATCTAAGTAAGTTTATAATAACTCCTTCTACCAGTTACTCTCTCTCAAAAATTTTTAATAAAGCACATCTATAGGTCAATTGATGTAGTGTCCCCTATGATAATACACGTGGATTGATTTTTTTTTGATCACATTTTACTGTGAAATATGACATGTATACAAAAAAGGACATAAAACATTTTTGAGTTTAACAAATAGGTATGAAGTGAACTCCAACATACATGTATAAACAACCTCAAGAGAAAAGATACTAGTAAAATGTAGTTAAATAATTAGGAAATGATAGGTTTGGAATATTTATTACCTTTCTTCTTAATATAATTGATTTAATTCTAAGTTTAGGGATGTCATGTTGGCAGCTTGAAATCAGCTATAGTGAGTGTACTTATACCATGAATATCAACAAATGCCAGTCAGGGTTGAATCAGTGGTAAAGCTGAAAGGGGTTTCAGTTTTATGAATATATTTTGCATATGGGTGAGAAACAGTTTTAACAGTATTTTACATATCAGATTTAATGACAATAAATTTATTGGAAAAAGAGCAGACTGTGATGCAA
The DNA here is from genome assembly GCF_057802395.1 of Ceratotherium simum simum. Lineage (NCBI taxonomy): Eukaryota > Metazoa > Chordata > Mammalia > Perissodactyla > Rhinocerotidae > Ceratotherium > Ceratotherium simum. Next base: position 56,087,219 of record NC_141913.1, read on the forward strand.
TTCTGTTTGTCAAATCGTGACTGAACTGCAACCATAGACTGCCTACAGACACAAGAGTTTAGCAAAAGTCAATGCAAGTGTTTTTGAATATCCACTGGCCACACAGAATTGACAAGACAAAGAGTATCGTGTATTGTACTATAATCTATAAGGTGTGTGCTATACACTCTTTATACCAGTAAAATTTATATATTTATATATAATAAAATTTCTATATATTCAATATATATCCTACTCCTCTGTTCAGAGCCAGCAGGTAAACATTTACCAGAACACTCTGTGTTCTTGTCAGGTTTTGCTAACAAAGTTATGCTAGCTTCACAAAATGAGCGACTATTTCCTCTGTCCTCTCTGGAAGAGTTCAGTCTCTTTGGAATTACTTGTTGCTTAAATGTTTGGTGGAACTCACTGGTGAAGCCATCTGGATCTAGGGTTTTCTATGTAGTTAGATTTCTGACTAACACAATGTCTTTCATAGCTATTAGACTTTTTGGTTTTTAATTTTTTTCTTGAATACATTTTTCTAAGTTATTTTTGTCAGCACAAGTGTCCATTTCATCTTTTTTTCTTTAGTTTTCTATAGATTCACTATAATGTGTCTAGGAGTGGGTTTATTTTTATTTATTTGCTTGGAATTATCTCAGTCTTCTGAATCTGTCGATTAGTGTCTTAAAACAGTACTTAAAATTTTCAGCCATCATCTCTTCAAATATTTCCTCTCTCTTCTCCTCTCCTTTGAGGACCTCAATTAAAGATGCAGTTAGACTGTCTCAATGTATCTGCTTTGTCACTTACTCTTTATTCTTTTAATCCTTTCTCATCTTTTTAGCTCTCTGTGCTACATTCTGGATGTTAGTTTTCTGATCTATCTTCTAATTCCTAAATTCTCTCCTCTGCCACACCTAACTTGCTGCCAGAATGTATAATGAGTTTTTAATTTTGGCTACTCAAGTTCTAGAATAGTGCTGTCCAATAGAACTTCCTACAATGATGGCAATATTTATACATGTGCTGTTTAATAAGACAGCCAGTAGCCACATGTAGCTTATGTAACTGACAAACTGAATATTTTAATTAACTTAAATTTAAATAGCTACACATGGTTAATGATTATCATATTGGACAGCAAAGTTCTAGAATTTCTATTTGGTTCTTGTTTCAAATCTTTCCATTTTTTAGTTTCCTATTCTCTGCAAATATTTTAGAGCTTGTCATTTATTTAAATATGACATAAATTTGTTTTTAAATCTGTGTTTTATAATTCTAATACTGAAGTCCAGGCAGCTAAGTTGGTATTTTTGCCCCGTTGGTTCTATTCATGTAGCCATGTTTCCTCATGTGCTTGATCATCCTTAACTGTGTACTGGTTAATGCTTTTGAAAAATTATTTGTGGAGGCTCCCTGAGGCCTAGTATGAACTTGTCCTCTATCCATCAGAGTGGCAGTTTGCTTCTGCTAAGCAGCCAGAGGCACTGTCAATCCAAGACCAGCTCACCCCATGGTCATGGGCCAGCCTATGAGTCTGGGGGGCAGAGCTGTGAGGGGCAGTCTGTGGTGGCCGTTGTCACACTTGTTTTTCTTTTCTTCATAGTCACCTGGATGAGGGTTGGGGGATCAATTTAATTCTGATTCATCCTTCTCCTAAGAGGTTGGTTCTTTGGAGTTCTAGCTTAATACACGCAGGATGGCCCATAACATCCCCATCTTGGAGAGTCTTGACTTCTGTTTCCTGACCCTTTGGCACTCCTGAACAAAAGCTATCCGTGTAATGTTGGCAAATGTCCTTGGGGCGAAAGAGCTTTCTATATACTTCTTACCTCTCTGGGCACAAACTTTCAATCAAAATTGGCGTGAAAGTTTCCCACTATCTTTTCAGGTCTTTGATTTTTTTTTAAGGAGAATTTTAATATTTTATCTAGCATGTTTTTGTTTTTTTCAGAGGAGACCTAGCCTGACATTACCAGAAACAAGGAGTACTCTGGATCTATTTCTTTTTCTTTGGTGAGGAAGATTGGTCCCGAGCTAACATCTGTTGCCAATCTTCCTCTTTTTTGCTGAGGAAGATTAGCCCTAAGCTAACAACTGTGCCTATCATCCTCTATTTTGTATGTGGGACACTGCCACAGCATGGCATGATGAGCGGTATGTGGGTCCACACCTGGGATTCGAACCTGCGAAGGCTGGGCTGCCAAAGCAAAGCACGTGACCTTAACCACTGTGTCACCGGTCCGGCCCCACTGGATCTATTTTTTTTTTTTTTTTTGTGAGGAAGATCAGCCCTGAGCTAACATCCATGCCAACCCTCCTCTTTTGGCTGAGGAAGACTGGCCCTGGGCTAGTATCTGTGCCAGTCTTCCTCCACTCTACATGGGACGCCGCCACAGCATGGCCTGATAAGCAGTGCATCGGTGCGAGCCCGGATCCGAACTCGGGCCGCCAGCAGTGGAGTGTGTGCACTTAACCGCTACACCATGGGGCCGGCCCGCCACTGGATCTATTTTTAACTGCAAGGTCAAGCCCTACTGCCCACTCCATTCCTGACCCTCTAGACCAGATGTTTGGGTGCTACTGATCAGAGTCATGTAGCCTTACCTGGTAGATGTTTAAGCTAGCTGACTCTGCCAAGCCCTCCCTCTGGATCCCCAAGTGGAAATGGGAGGCAGCGCCTGTGACATGCCCTTACAGGTCCACACAGAAACTGCACAGCTGCCGCCTCCTATCCCTGCCCTGAAGACACCGTTCTCATATCTGTGGGGCTGGGGAAGCTCTTTCTTACCACAAGTTTGTCTATCTGCTTTCAGCTAATGAAGGAAAGGGAGCATTGCTGATACAAGGAAATGCTAAAAATAAATCCAGAGAGATCCATGAGCGGAAAATGTGGACTTTTCCTTCGGTTCCCGAAAAGCCTGTCCTTTTTCTAACTCTCTCAATAATAAAGTTGTGATCAGTAGTCCCCAAAGAAAAAACTTCCTCTGAGAAAGGTGAATAACTAATAAGAGACACCAGCATGGGAACAGATCCCTCACACACACTATCTCACTGCCCCGTGAGGTCGGGCCTATCGTTCTCACTTCACAAATGTGAGGACTGAAGCGGAGATGGTGAAGAAGGATGGAACAGAGCCACAGAAGCCCACCCCCACGACGGCCAGCACAGTGTCAGTGGAGGCACTCTAGGAAGGCAGAGTGCAGATCCACAGTAAATTTAGGTAAGTGAAAAGCTGGCTGAACTTCTAAAATTATTTCATTTCTAGCAGTTCAATTATTATCAGAAAAACAGAATTATGACCACACACAAAGCAGAATGTAACTAGAATCATTTCCATTCATTTGGAAAACTCCATGTTTCATAGAAAAACACTTCTAAGAAAAGATTAAGTGAAAACATGAAAGGAACAGAGAACTAATATATCTTGAGCATTTACCATGTACCATAAACAGTGCTTGCTAGGTACTTTAGGTCTGTTTATAAACTAATTTCTACCAAAAACCAAGAAAGGAGGGATTATTTTATTAGATGAAGTAACTGCTCCCAGAGAAGCTGCCTGAGGTGATGTTGGAATGAGTACATAAGGGGTTGGCATCCAACACCAGGTGTGTGGGCGTCTAAGGCCCACCTCTTTTTTTATTTCATGATAACACAATGTCTCCTTATAAAACTCTCTCCCTATGAAATTCACACACTCCTCACAGAAACAGCACATGGTTGCAGAAACAGATCTTGCCATTTCTCTCTTTCTGTTTCAAAATTTTTCTGAATCCTCACCAATTGTCACCTCCATCTGTCCTATATCTCAGAATGAAGTCTCTGTAAGGCTAATTTCACCGTTTGGTCTTGGGTCCTGAACTCTCCTGCCTACTCAGGCTCTCAATCACCAAATAGTCACTGAGTGCTCACCAGTGACAGGCACAATTCTAGGTGCTATAGATAAACATCAAGAGAAGAGACAAAAACCTCTCGACCTTGTAAGAGCCTCTGTTCTAGTGTGGGAAGACTAGGAATAAACAGATATATACTGGAAGTATACAGCATATCAGCTGGTAGTAATGTTACAGAGAAAGATAAAACAGGGAAAGGAGACAGAGTGAGCGGGAGGGGAGAGGAGGCAGGAAGAAGGGTGTGGGGATTACAACTTTGATAGGCTGGTCTGGAAAGGCTTCACCTTCACCGACAGGGCAGCATTTGCTCAAAGACTAGAGGAGGGAGGGGAGTTAGAGGATGAGCGAGGAGAGATGGGAAGAGTAGAGGCATGGCCAGAGAGCATCCATGCCCACGCTCCTCCTCCTCCTTGCTATCTCCTGGATCCACTGTGGCCATCAGTGACTGACTTGACCCCAGGAGACTCTGGGCAGTTCCCTGAGGACTGGAGCCATGGCTGATTTGTCTCTCAGGACAGGAGTCATGCCTGATTCAATCCCACAGACCCTGCCTCCCACAGTGCTTTGAACATGGTGGGTGCTCAATAAATACCTGGCAAATTATTTATAAAATTATTTTGTGCTTTAATCTGAATGGAATGCTCTATGAATAACCATATGTAGAAATGGATGCATGTGTATGTGTGTGTGGTATATAATGTGAATACTCACCATTAGCCAGGATCTTGGGCTTATTGGCAGGACTGAAGCAAATATTATGAAAAATAAGAAGTGGTATATAAGGGCTGCTCTTATGCTTGTATTTGCTCATCTCTGTAAGTAAGTCTAGACAGCCATCAAGCCTCAGGATCATTTGTTGCCCATCTTCTCCAAATGATATATTCAGGAGTAACTTCAACCAAAGAATGGTCAGATTACTGAGATGTTTATTTCCTCCTTTTGGCAATGTTAGAGATAGAAAGTTCTGTAAGAAGTTACTCTGTGGGTAAATAGAGAGAATATTATTTTCTTCTTGAGCCTCTTCATTATTTTCCTAGTCCCTTGGAGACCAATTAACTAGCATTCTGCTCTTCGTTTCCCCAACCTTAATTTCTCCTTCCTCCTGATACCTTCCAAATACTCCATCTATATTGTTTCCAGGTATAAGTGAAAAAGTCAAGGAGAACAAAACAGTGCTCAAATTTTAATTCTTACTAATTCTTTCCTGATGATGGATAAAGAAAACTATAGTCAACTCTTAATTATTTAGGATTGACAATTCAGTTTGGGATTTTTTTCAGGCCTTTTGAGTTTTCTCTTTCCGTCTGCCTTCTGGCAACTTTACTACTCATTAAAAGCTATCCTATGGGGAGGAAAAAAGAAAACCAAATCTGTCTTGGATAGCAGTTAACAACTCCGGTAGTACAGAGGATATATGAATCTCTATAGCTGCAAGCGTGTTAAAAAAATCTGTGTGTACATCTTACATTCATTTTGCCCTAGCTGCTTATCATTACAGATGATCTGTCATGGCTACATGTCATTCTAATAAACCTACAGATGAGAAAGGTTTATTACTTGAACTGTAAGAGTTACTTCAATCTCCAAAAAAAACCCCTTCCACAAAACCCCACCAAACCCTTAATTAAGTGAAAGATAACTTATTGTCTAGAATAATCTATATGCAAAGAAAGACAGACAGTATAAAAGTCCTATATCAAGAAGCAGCCCAGGACAGCACGGGAACCACAGTCATCTGGACATTTTGACCAGGGTGCAGAAATGTTATCACTTAACTTTCATAACTGCCCAGAATATCTCATCTCTCTCTCTGTTTAATAATCTACTCTGGCTTATTACTTCAGTTCTCCTGGATCTAAATCAAGATGTTGGCTTGAATCTATAAAATAAATTTAACACTTTAATGTAAAAGGACTCTGAGTATAAGAACGAAATGAACTACAGAAATACCAGCAACATTATCCAAGCAACAGGTAAACTGTAAAACGACACACCCACTTTGCACTGCATTTGCCATCACTCATACCTACTTCTCATCTCTCAGCCCAAATTAATGCTTTTTAGATTCATCCCTTGCCTTTCCCAATTAGCTAGACTTTGCCATGATATTGGAGATTTGGGGTAGACAAGAGTGATAAAACATATAGCAGTGCTTTAAATTGTAAGTGTGCTGTGGGTGTTCCTTCTTTTTGCTGGGCCTAAAGATGCTTTGAGACAATTTCCTACACTAGGTAGAATGTAGAGAAACATGCCACGGTAGAGAGAAACTGAACATTTAGAATCTCAGTTGTACAGTAGTGTTAGCTACATTTTCTAATGCCTATAGATGAAGAGGTGTAACTGCAAGTGTCCGTGGCTCATTATAACTTAATGCAGCAGCGGAAGGCTCAGGGGTTTCCTAATTAAAACAGAGGAAAAACAACTTGATTGATCTGCACCTAAAATAGAGTCTGATCACACTTGCTTCAAAATATGCTTAAGTACAGTACCAGAGTCACAGGTTGAGCGTTGAAGATCTTAGAGATCATTTTGTTTAACCTAATAATTTTAAAAATGAAGAAACTTTAAAAGAAGCTTAAAGAGAATAAGTCCCCAGCTCAAAGTCACATACCAGACTCAAGATTAGCACTTACATTCCTTTTGGGAGTTCCTACGTTGTTTTCGCCCACTGTGCTCTATAAGAAAGCGGCAGAAAGCACTGCCCCTCTGGTCTATGCTCTCACGTATGGGAAGGATGGTCATCACATATATCCAGTTCAGGAGGACTTAATATCTGTGTGTGTATGTATATATACATACACACATACACACACATATATGAAGAAAATATATGCATGTGCTGGTAAATAAACAGCTGGCTCCAGTGACAGCAGTGGATCCCTGATTTGCACCTTTTGCCAATTTACAAGGTGTGACTACTCCCACTGTGGCTGATTCCAAGATACCACAGTGATGTCATCCAGTTTGCGAAACTCATGAAAATTAACAATGACACTCATGAACCAACGTGAGTCAGCTCCAACACACCACTGAAAAGATCTTTCCTTAGTAAGACAGCTATTTATTTGGAGATTGCACTCAAAGCGTTTTTTTGCAGGCGTTTGAGAAGATGACACAGGAAAGGAAAAGGAAACAATTTTTACAAATACTGTCAACTTCTGCAATTTATCTTGGCCTTCATGTAAAACACACAGAAGCACTCAAATTACTATGTACTACTAAGTAATAGATAATCTGATCATATTCAAATTTTAAGGGACCTTTCAAATTAGGGATTCTGTTTATACACATCTAAATATAGTCACTGAACATGTGTACTAGAATTGTTGAAATCACTCGACTCCTTTTAAAGTCCCCTAAGTTAACATCAGTGATAACAAGTCTAGCTTCGGCACTGGAGCCCCAGAGGACTGATAAAATCACCAATTACGTCATAAAGCAGTGAGGTCTAACTTGGCAAAAGGAGGGTGTGATTTCATAAACCATTTTGACAATGTAAATTGAACTCAAATTCTTATAGCTCAATTTGGTCTGTTTAAAGATCCATATATTACTTTTATGATCTCAAATAAATGTGAGACTGCTGTCTCTCTAAAACCTTCATTTTTGAGACAGAGAAAATATAATCCAAAAGCTAAGAAGATAAACTAAAAGGAAATGTATCATCATATTCTAGCTTCTGTCACTTTTCATGTATCATATATCAACTGGCTTTAAACAAAGCAAACCTCTTAATCCTTTTACAATCCTGTAAAATAAGATGTGTTGAAATCATAATAAATTAATCCTAGAAATTGAGTTCTAGACTTTTCACACATGTCCTTGATTAGAAGGATTATTTGACTGAGTATCTTTTTTATGACATGAAGGAGAGTGTAAGTACTCACTTTCTGAATTACTCCTTTACAGTCATGTGACAAGGCCAGGTTTGAAAGAAAGAGAAAGACCATCTGCTGAACTGCGGTGTTCTCGAGAGGCATCTGGGAAGCCAACTTCAGGATACAGAGCATCAGAGAGCTGCCGGGGGCTCCTCTATATGCAGCTTGAACAGGATACTGTCCATAACTTGACCAACAAAGAGAACTGCAACCTTAAAAAACAACAGCCTATTATAATGTCTTCTCAGTTTCGATGTTTGGTAACGCATATCTGTCTATCAAATGTCTTGGCCATTAACCTGTGAACTGCAAATCAGCACTGAAGGCTAGTGTTGATGTCTACATTCAACCTAATGCATTCACTGTCTTCATTAAGGGCCTAATGATCTCAACAGAGCATTTAAAAACACTAGGTTTATTTTTTTAAAAAGAATAAAATAAGCATAATAGGGTTTTTAATAGTTCCTAAAGAAGACATCTAAATAAAGTCCTGTGTAGAAGAACAGAATTTTAGAAATAGGAGGTAATTTTGTCTAATGCCTTCATTTTACACAAGAAAAACAAAAAATGAGGAACACAATAATCTTGGGGTGGAGGGACAGGACAAATGCTACCAGCCATATATGCTAGATGAAGGTACAGAGCTCAGAAAAGTCAGTGACTTGCTCAAGGTCACACAGCTCATAAGTAGCAAGAGCCAGCAGTGTTGTCAACTGATTTTCCAGAGTCCAGTGTTTTCTCAGTAAATTAACAACCATATGGAGTTTATCAAGGGAGAAAAATAATCATAAAAGAATTAAAAATACTTTTTACTGTATTGTTAACATAAACCAAAGGTGTAATTAATCATGAAAATCCATACAAGGAGTCCAGCTTAAGTATAACTAGATCAGAATCAAATGCATGCTGTAAAACAAACTCACGAAAGGCAAGTAAACACAAATAAATATAGTGATCTTTCCTGTATTCACATTATATAGCAGTATCCAAATACCAAGGTTTCCATTAGCTGTTACACAAAACTGTCACTAAATGATGCAGTTTTGCTTGGAAACAAACCAGACGGGAAAATAAAAAGTTTCTCAATTTAGTAACCTAACCACATTCTAATATTTATATCAATTTTAAGTATAAAAGTAATATCAATTATAGTTTCAAAAGATTTATATTACAGTAGATCTAGTTTCTTTTGCTCAATATTCATCCACTGATTCTTTTTTCCTCCTTACTTCCCTAAACCCTAAGTTTCGAAGTGAAGGGTAGGGTAAAGAAGGACAATGTGCAGAGGCAACACTTGAGAGACAGCGACCCTGCACTGGTCACGCTGTAAGAGCTAGAAGACATGGCGAGAGGAGACTGTCCGAGCAGAACTGAGGACAAGAAAGTTAGCAGCAGCAGAATGAAAACAAGGACAATCCTGCATCGTGGTGTACTCCACACACCACAATGAAAGTTAAGGGGTCCAGAGCTTGAAAGTCTGTTTACGTCATAAGCCAGAGACAAGCTGAGTGGGCTACAGAGACCGACGGCTCCAGAGTGGAGGTGGAGGCTGGCGCTGGACTATCAAGGAGTAAGTTATCCCCAGCACGTGGCGGTGACTACGTGGCTCTGAAGTTTTTAAGTTCCAGTCCTTTCTCTGTATATCTTTTGATATTTGGAGGACCCAGTTGCTGAGCTGCTGAATGTTGCCAGAAGGAAGCACACCGACTTGCTGACTGGTTAAACCTTAAATTTATGACCAAAGTTTCAAATGGGAAATTAATACTGCCAGCAATCCTACTTCACTTCCCTAGCAGGCTTGCTTTCTCTCGGCTCAAACAGCGATTTCACATCTTCTCCTCACGTCAGCTCTACCCTTGTCTTTGCTCACTCTGAGTTGCTGGCCACTAATGACGCACGGCCCACAGCAGGCGCTCAATAAAATGTCTGTGACATGAATGAACGAGAGGCGCTCCAATGACACTGACTCTTCCCAGAACAACTGTATCTAGAATTCACTGTCATCACGCCAGTCTCCTGCTTTAGAATCTATAGTTTTAACCTTTACCTGGTTTTTAAGGTCTTACATCTTAATTTTCACTCTCAGTTTTCGTATTAAATTCAATTTCCCACTGCCATATAATCCAGCCAGTTTCCCCCTCTCTATTCCTTGAGCCGTCTAATGACTCCTTGTATCTTAACAGACATACTAAAATATCTTGTCTGTTCTTATAATACCTACAAGAAAGCATGCCTTTAACCAACATACCCTCAATAAGTAGGAGAAACACTTCAAAATACGTATTGGTTTTCCTAGTCCACTTTAACTACATTATGCAAAATTAGCATGCTAGTATATTTACTGAAAGGCAGTATCGGGTTCTATTTACCATTTGGGAAATTTGCAGTATAGACACAAAGTAGCTGCAGGGCAATTTGCATCAACGAATCGTCCATCAGAAGCCAAGGCCAGAGAGAGTGCAAGACAGGGACAAGATGAGCTTCAAGAGCTGCTTCCTGTTGTGGAAAGGAAGTAAAGACAGCATTAGTCTGAATATATGAAAACGTAAAATTAAAATCAAATCCAAAAAAAATGTCACCAACATAAGGAGACAAAAACTGCATTTATCTTTGCTCGGATTAGTGCGAGCTGGCCACCGAATCCAGCACCTCGCCCCAGGACAGCCCTAACCACCAGCCCAACCAGCCTCAGGAGTTCCTTCAACAGAGGGGCGGCCAGGACACGCAGCTCAGGTAAGAAATGCAGAAAACCAGCTTCTGAACATGCAAATTAACAGATATCTCACAACACTGAATAAACTCTTGTAAATGCTCTGATATGGTTAAGAAATGGGATTTTCTGGCTAGGTAAACATTCTGATCAACTCGGAGTTCTCCCCTCTGCCCTCTCTCTCCCTCTGTGTGTATATGTGTGTATACATATCCGGTACGCGTGGACAGACAGACAGATCAGAAGTAGATTACTGTTTTTAAATAATTTGAATATAGTAAAATTCAGTCAAAATATTATGTTAAATCAATAAATTCTTAAGTAACTCCGTCTTTATTATAAAGATCAGTTATTGCTGGGACAACATTAATGGATAAAATACAACTGTTTGCAGCAAATGCAGCAATTTTTTAAATGAACAGGAATTACTAGGCAATTTGTAGACCCATGTGCAGACATGTGAGCATTCATATAAACACACACACCCTACACAATTTTATGCAGCATCAATGGCAGAAGAGAGTGGGAAGTTATTCCCAACGGTCAACAACCTCCATCAGCTTTGCAGTCATTCCCAGCGTTATTTCCAAGTTACTCCCCACGCTGCCTACTCTGCATAAGCCTGGAACACAGCCCTGCATTTGCATCAGGTGACCTTGCTCACCGTTTCAGAGAAGGCAGAAACGATTGGGTAGAAGCTCCTTCTCTCCTCTGCCCTTCTGTCCACATAGGCTAGCTGTGTTTCCATCCATTCCTCCTCCCTGCCTGGCAGTGAGGAGCACATGTTCCTCATCTGTCGGAGACGGACACTCCACACGTGTTTTGGAACACAGCCCCGCCTGCCTCAGGGATCTTTATCGGGATCTTTATCCATCAATCAGTTCTTTTCTTCCTGTCTCTTTAATAATTAGTCCCCGAATTGGTCATTTCTCTTTATATTCAAGCAGTTTACACGCTAGGAGAGACAAACATGCAGACTAACTTCCTTTAATGCTGTATGTCCTAAATCATTAATGCTGTTTTTCATGATCAAGTTTCTAAGAAGAGTACTCTTATTGCTGTCATTTCCTATCTCTTATTTAATCTTCAGCTTACTTCCATTTATCTTCTATCCTGAGGATGCTAGTAAGACCACTCCTATTTTTGTTGCTGTCAAACCTCCAGCACAGAGGCAGCTATTAAAGGTCTCTTTTTTCTTCATTTCCATACAGCCCCTCTATCCTGGATCATCTCCAAACTCTCTCCAGCATTCTCTTCTCAGTTGTTTTCTGCCTTCTTGAATATAAATAGTTATATTTTCCAAGGATATGACATAGGCTCTCACTGTATACTGTCTTAGAAAATTTCACCAATAGTCATGGCTACAATCACCATCTACATGATCACCACACTGATAACTCCTAACATCCCCAGCCTTTATCACCCCTCAGAGCCCCAGACCCACGGAATCTACTGATTACCAGCCATTTTCCCCCCAGATGTCCCAAAGACGCTTTATACTAACATGTGCAAACCCGAACATTAGGATCTCTCGTCCCTACACTTGGCTCTAACGCACTCTTGCATTAAACTAGAGCCTGGAAATCATTCTACATATCTCTTCTCTCTCCTCAATACCTCAAATTTACTCCCCACTCCCCTTTCCCTTTCTACCTGCTCGGGTTACGGTCTCATCATCTCTTGTTACCACAGTCCCCTACCTCTAACCTTGCCCACCCTTCAATTCATTTACCTCACAGCCACCCTGATCTTCCCAGTATGAAAACTCCTTAACGTCACACCTACACAGACACTGGGGTGGGTGTGAGTGACTCAGTGAATTACTACAAGAGCAACCAACAATTAGTAATGGGAGTATGTCACACACCTCAGCTAAGTTGGAACACGAAAAGAAATTAAGAATCTTTGCCCCATAGGACTATATTTATACTCAAAAGTAATCTAAATATTCTTCTTTGGATTTATTTTTTATTAAACAACTTGGAAATGTAGACATGCTTTGACTTATTGAGAGATAACACTTTTATAGATGGCTCAAGTTTTACCAATGTGAACACTATATTTATAACCAGTACCCGGCTAGCCTTTCATAAATCTATATAGGTAAATCTATATAGATCCCACCTGGAAAGTGTTCCAGAGTATTCCCTGAGTAAGGTGTCATGGGTGAATATTAACTGCAACCAGTCACAAGGATACCATTTAGCATAAGGGATCAGAAATTTAGTAAATGACACTTCTATTTTGAGTAAAAAGTTCCTACACTGGGAATTTTAATGAAATGTACAAATACTTAATTCCCATCAAATTGTTTTGAAACATAAATTGTTAATAATGTGTCTTGAACAAATTACGTAACACAGTTTAAGGAATATGTGTTGAAGATGTTCACTTTCCAGATACAGTATGCTTTTTCCAGTTTTATCATGAGTAAAAGCAAGAAGAAATTTTTTTAAAAGGGAAGCTTCTATAATTTATCTCTGTTTTACTTGTTTTCCATAGTACTTGTGTGTGAAAGCTAGTGCTTCAAAAGTGTTATATCACAAAGAAAATCAAAGTGTTCAAGACATTATATCCCATGTAACAGAACTAATGCAGTGTTTTAAATGACAGTGTCAATGCTCACAGACAAAGCAAAATATCTCAGTGGTTCCCAGAGAAACGGGCTGAGTCAACGGCACAGGGAGCCAGCACAGCTGGAAGTGAAGACCCTCCGAAAGGTGGACATGGCCACGCTCGACAACAGCAGTAAGCATTTTCTACTCTGAAGCAGAAGACACACTCGTCTTATGGATACAGACACCTCCATGTATTCCCTTGAAGAGTGTCTGACAAGTGCCTTTGAAAAACTCCTGCCTTGGGGCCGGCCCGGTGGCACAAGCGGTTAAGGGCGTGCACTCCGCTGCGGTGGCCCGGGGTTCGCTGGTTCGGATCCTGGGCGTGCACCTAAGCACCACTTGGTAAGCCATACTGTGGCGGTGTCCCATATAAAGTGGAGGAAGATGGGCATGGATGTTAGCCCAGGGCAGATCTTCCTCAGCAAAAAAAGAGGAGGATTGGCAGATGTTAGCACAGGGCTGATCTCCTCACAAAAGAAAAAAAAACAAAAAAAACCCTCCTGCCTTATAAGATGTACACAGCCATTTCATTCCATCTTAGTAAAAAAACAACTGAAATGCCTAACAGTATGGAAAGAGGCTCAAGTTTGCTTTAGCTGCCTGAAGTCAAAGTTTCAGTAATAAAGTTAAAGGTTAAAATGCTGACATAAACAAGAAATGTCATCAGTGTTGAAGAATAACATCAAGATTAGGTGCATCCATTTCTGAGAATTAACACTAGGTTTAAGGACCAATCAATTGGGCATCTCAAAAACATTCAGAGTTTTCCATTTTCCATCCTATATGATCTCACATAAAAATTAAACTGCTAATGGCCAGCACTGCTATCAAAATTGTGAAAAGTAGGTCTACTTACTTTACATTCTTCATTTTGATAAAGACAGTTTCTTAGGAGCTGCATGGCAATGCTTAACTCTTTAACAAAGCCATCCTCCTGTTTAAACAAAAAGGAGTTGACAAATGTGAACACAAGGACATATTCCACCTTTTATACAGCAATTCCTTCTCCTCAGGGTCACATCACAGTGCGGCCACGCCCTCCCCGGGCCTGACCACCATAACTCTCAGGGACTGACAAGCTAATGATCTCTGAAAGATGCCCAGATCTCAAGCAGCACATCCACCACGGAAAAGCTATTTCTGTTCTACCAAGCATGGAAGAAATGAAATATAGAATAGGCTCCACGTTTCATCTCAATAAAAAGAAGCAGGTACTGAACGGGTTTCAATCAATTCAGGTGTTGGCTGACTTTCTCAATGATGAAGTAAGGGCCTGTGCCTAGAGAGGAAAAAGGGAAAGAGGCAAGAAAAGAAACTGACGAACATGTGACCCCCTGCATCAATGAAATTACAAAATACGGCTTTTCTTGGTTTCTTATCAAGTGCACTAGAAACTAGTTTTTAAATAGATCGCTGCTATAATGGCCTTAGCTATATACATATATATGTATATTTATATATTTATAAATACACACACACATTCCTCTTCTCAATAAGCATGTGTGGCAGATCTTTTTAACCATAGTCATTATTATTAACCAACGCTATTACATAAAAACTGTGTTATTTCGAGTTTACATGAACATGCAGTTTGAACACAAGTCCAGCAGACTCAATGCTAGAAAAAGACTCTCAGAAGTCATGGAAGGACATAAACAGAGATTAGGAATACCAGCTCTGCAACCATCCAGACATGGGGCAAATACTGGCTTTATCAATTACTGCTCGTATGACTATGTTGTCATGAGTGTGCATGAGATAATAAACATGAAATGTTTAGAATAGTGTCTGGCATATAGAAAACACTTATATGCCACTCCTAGTGAACCTACGCTTACTTTGAGAGAATGATTTTTTTCTGTAGTATAAAAAATTTATCATGCACACACCAAAATGTTTATAACAACATATAAAATATAAATCTCATTTAAAGATTTTCAATTGAGAACTAAGACATACACACACAAAACTCCCAAACCCAAACCTGTTAATGTAGAAATCCCATTAATTTATCTGACGGTACCTTGCCTCTAAATCAGATCCTCATTTCAACCCAATAGGTGTCACTGATAAGCACAAGGACACTGGAGAGGTGGTCTCCATGTATGGCCACCCTTCATCCCAGAATGTGGAGACTCCCAGCTACCTTTCTCTTCAGAGCCGCCTTCCCGGGCCTCAGCGTGTCCAGGTTCAGCTGTGCGTTAACGTGCTTCATCTGCTCCACGCAGGTGTCTATCAGATCGGCTGGAAGACAGAATCCAGAACAATGAAAAGCATATTCCATTTCCAATAAGTTAAAACCACGCATAACTAATCAAATTCTCAAAAAAATAATTTTATATTTCCAACCAACTTATTTTTAGTATTTTCAGTGAGAGATTAATGAATCAGAGGGACAAATCAAGAGAACTAAAATGCTAAAGCCCATTTGTTTTCAACCTAGTACAATACTCCCAAAATCTAATTTACATTTTGAGGTATGCATAATTTTAGTAGCAAATCACAATTTAAATTAATGGACTTCATGTTGCTGTTATTCTCTTTCAATTCTAAAACCTGTGTTCCCTGATTCCAGATGAGAAACTACAACACTCTAGAGGGGAAATGTATGTGAAAATATAGAATTAGCTAAATGCTGTTATTACTACTATCAAAACTATGTGTTTCACTCAGGTATGCAATATGCATTTGTGGCTACTAATATTTAATGATTATTAAACTGAGTGATGTGTTGCTTTGTAAAGCTTCTCTAATATTTAGATGTAGAGTCTCTAGAATAAGAATCATTACATAAAAAAGAATCTACACTATAATCTTTTTGTTTTAAAAGTAATGCATGTTTACTATGTTTCTATACAGGAAAAAAAAACTCTATTTTTTTAGTGACACTGAGATTCCAAGTTCTTTACATTTTGAGTCCAAAGAAAATTAAAAAGAACAAGCAGTAAAACATATGAATTGAAAACATGCCATGGAAACAGCTGAGGTGCCCTGCAGCTCACCTTTCAAGGCGTGTTTCTGTGCTCTTCTGCTGACGGCCAGAAGAGACATCAGTGCACTCGCAGCAACTCTCTTCAGGATATCTCTGGAGGGCTTTCCTTCATAGCACTGCAAAGAGTACATATCAAACTGCCTTGAAGAAAAACTTAATCTGGAGCAAAACTGTTGTGAATAAAAGATGTGTGGTATTTAAAAGGTATTGCTAGTTTTCAACTATTCCATGAAATTCACTGGAATCTAAAAAATCTTAAAAGATTTAAGAATGCTCTGTGTGGAGAAGAGTGAATAAGAAATGTATAACATGGAAAAGACCAACAATCATTCTCAAAGACTCTTCATCTAAAGAAAAAAGCTTTCTTTAGTATTAACACACAGCAAGTTCACGCACTTACTCAAATTCACCAGCAAATGTATGTACCTATATGTAACCTCTTTAAAAAGGGCCCTTGGCACAAGGGGTGAAGGGGCACATTTATATGTGACTGACAAATAATAATGTACAACTGGAATCTCACAATGTTATAAACTATTAAGACATCAATAAAAAATAAATAAATAAATAAATAAATATATAAAAGCACCCTTGGAAAACTGCTGAATAGGACAACTGTCATCAAATTCCTCTTTTCTTCTTGTTGAGACACATTCCCCTCCCTCAACTTCCACCCAATATATGGCTGTACCTCAGATGATTTGGTTCTTCCTAACTTTCATTTATACAGTAACATTTACCTCTCGTATGGCATGTTTTTCAAAAAAATATTATTTCTTAATTTTCTTGACTCATGTAAACAAAGAATCACTTGTAATTTTGAAAATACTAATATTTTGATATATTTCCTTTACACATTTGAATGAGTTAAAAAAATTTTCATTATAAAAAATTTCAAATATGTACAAGAGTAGAGAAAAAATAACAGACCTCAAACTTTCTCTTTTCAAAACTGTTTGGCTCAAGTATTTTAAAGTAAATACTAGAAATAAAATAGCATACTCCAGTCTATATAATCATAAAGCCATTATCATGTGTCACATAATTATCAATAATTTCTTGGTATCAACTAACGTCCAGTCCAAATTCAGGTTTTCTCTTTTGTCTCAAAAATGTCTTCTCACAGTTGGTTTATTGGAATCAGGACCCAATGAAGCCCTCACATCATATCTGTACGTTATATCTCCTAAATCTAGATTCACCTGCTTTTCCTCCCCCTATCCAGGGTTTTTCTTTGTGGCTGTTGTTTCCCTCATGTTGTTGAGATGCTGTATACACCAGATCAGTCATCCTAGAGAATGTCCCACATTCTGGATCTGTCTGCTTGCTTCCTTGTCATGGTTTAACTTGCCTCCTCCTCTCTGAATTTCCCATTTACTGGGTGTGCTACCTCTAAAGTCTTGACTAGATTCAGGTGAAATTTTCTGTGGTAAAATTCTCATGTGGATACACATATACATTTTTATTACAATTACAAGGGGTTCACAAATCCAATCTAAGAATCTAGAAGTTCCTCATTTGATTTATAAATATTAGATATTTATATACCAGTAATTTGCAAAATGATCCAGCTTCATAATATCATTATTAAAATTAAGCTTAAATGATTTAATTTTACATAAAATATAGTACAGCATAATTACATAGATGCAACTCCACTTACAATTCCTGACTAGCCTACACTTGGCAACGCAACACTGAAGGAGCCTGCAGAGTGGGGGCCCTCCCAGCTCTACCACCAGGGGTAGCAATTCCATCCTAAATATCTCACTTAGGCTGCCGCTTCCAGCTAGGGAGGTCCCTATCTGGCCAATGGGTCCCATATTAAATGCCCAGGCCCAGGGAGGCTTGATCAAGACCACACTAAGTGTGACCATGAAGAAGGGGGAAAAAAGGAAGGGAAGTATTACAGGATGATGAATATATTTGGAGTATAATCACTATAGTTAACTATGAGAATTTTAAAACTTAATCTTCACCATTAATAGGAAAATTGCTCTCATACACACATCCTTATTGAAACTGCATGTGTTAGTGTTTTGAGGAAAATCAAACCAATCTCATTAAAAAATACTGCTCATCTACTATCCGCAGCAATGAGGGGGAAAAAAGAGGTAAGTCCTCTAGGGAAACAGTTGTGCACATGGATGTGTCTTTTATTCCCTTTGGGATTAAAGACAAACACACACAAGTTTGGAAACTAGAGAGCAGAGGGAAGAATGGCAAATGTGTTATCAGGGTTGAGAATCCTGAATTCTGATTAGTGAGCGGGGAAAGCTGAGTACCACCCCAGTTGATACACTGAGTTGCCAACGGCTCAGGAAATTGAGCACCAGGAACCCTGGGAAGTGCGAGTGAAGAAGAGTTGGTTGAAAAATCTCTGAGAAGCAGTTAGATGACAGATTCTGTCCACCACCAATCTCTGTGCAGCCAAGCCACTCTTCCTCCCCAACCCTTGCAAAAAACTGGAGGTTTGGTCTCTGGAGAGGATGAATTAGCAGCATTCTGAATTGGCAGAGACAAGGCACATTTGTGGGTAAGGGTATTCTGCTGAAAACAGGAAGGATTAAGTGAAATTGTTCAAATTAAACTCTAAGACCCCAGCTCTCTTTTCCTCCTTTGCTGCAAAACAATTGGCAGTGTGGGTTTTCGCCTCCAGCAAGGAGATCAGAAGATTCTTCTCTAGGGAATCTGACAAGCTCAAGAAGACAGGGTCACAAAGTGACCAGCCAAATCCCCTTACACAGTACAGGCTGCAGTTGACAAGCTCCCCTGAGATGCTCAGGGCTTCCAATCTGCTATAAGTCTCCCAGTTTTAAATATAGAGACAATCAAGATTACCAGATACCTGAGAAAAGCCCCTAACCAGAAAATAGAAATCAAAATAAAGAGAGAAAGAAGAAAAGAGAAACTGTGTAGGAAAAATAAAACTTAACAGGAGTTCCAAACATACAGAGTTTGGAACTTCATTGACAGGGAATAGCTACAGACCTATTGAAGGAGGTACAGGAGTTTACAGATGGAAAGGACCCCCAGAGCCCAGCACAACAGATAAAGAGACTCCCACCTAGGTACTTTATCAGGAGAATGTAGAATACTAGAGACAAAAAGAATCTAAAACTTTCCAGGAGAGAGAAACCAGGAATCATAATGGCTTCAGAATTCTCTACAGTAACACAAGAAATTAAAGGAAACAGACAACACCTTCTAAACCCAGAAGTGAATGATTTCCAATCTAGAATTCTCACTTGACCAAACTACAAATTTAATGTAAGGGTAGAAAAAGACTTTCAGATGTCTAGAACTCAAAAAAGCCTCCTCTGCACCTTTTCTCCGGAAGCTGCTGGAGAATAGACTCTACCAAAAGGAGGGCATGAACCAGGAAAGGAGGACATGGGACAGGGGATACAGGAGATCACAGGATAGAGAGGTAAAGGAATTCCCCGGAAGAAGGGGAATGGAGACCCCAGGGTGACACTAGGAACCAGGCAGGTCAGAAGAAATTGGGAGTGATTTCTTCCAGAAGATGAAGCTGATATAAGTTCTGACATTTCTGAATATAATGAGAGGACATTTGATTGCTGGCAAAGAGCATGGAGCTTATCAGTGATAACAGAAAACTAAGCAAATTAAAAATTAAAATTGACTCTAAGGAAAAGGAAAGCTGTGCAGGAAAAGAAATGTAAACATTGCAGCCAGTTCAACTGTGTCTGTCGTTTTCCCAGATTTAACACTGTACGCTGCCTACTCTCCCGTCAACGTGAAGACGTGTAACACGGGGGAGTGAGAAGGGAACCCACTGTGGGTGGAGGGCTGAGTGAGGGGTGGAAAGAGGGTTAAAGTCTCATCTTCCACAGTAGGAAATCAATAGGCACTGTCCAAAACTGAATAATCAAGACAGAGAAATACAAGCATGCTATTCAGAGACTTGGAAGGTAAAGCACAAAGTAATAAGCTAAAAGAGGTGTAAGTAGTCACCTCTGAGAAGAAGGAAATGAGGGAAGAAGGCAGAAGTCCCCTACTTTGGGTAAAAAACTTATAAAACTGTTTGGCACTCTAAAATGTGTACAGGGTAAAACTGATACGAAAGCCCAAACTGAAAACAAACAAAAAAGAAATAAACAGGACTAACCTACAGCAAACCCACACACTTTTCAACACACACTGAAGGTCAGAGCACAGGACTGGATTCCTATCATTTCCCCTGTAGCACTTAATGCGCTCTGAAAGCAGTTCTGAGCATCCACAGGCACACAGAGCAGGGGCACATGGCTGACAGCAGGAGAAGCCCGGCGGGAGGGCAGAGGCTAAGAGTCCACGTCCAAGAGCTAAAGTGACAGACAACTAGCTTCTGGATGATGCAGACACACACAGAGGAAAATTACATCTACAGGATACAGAGCAAGAAACAATCTGTCTTTTTGTCAACCATAGGTAGAGAGAAAAAAAGACGACTCAGTGCAGTTTATTTAGATGCTATGCTCTTTTTAGATCTAATTTCTTCTATACACTAAGTGATCTAGAAATTCTAAGTCAAGACTTTTTGCTTTCTTTCCAAAAGGTACCAATGTAAAGAAGAGGCTTTTTAATTATAGTGAACATTCATTAACACGACAGTATCTCAAATATATAAGCCTTCTCTCCAACAGATTTACTCGTGAATTTTACCACTCACTAAACACCTAAAATGTGACAGAAAAGTTTGTTTTCTTGCATTACTACCCTTAGATATCAGATCAAATATAAGGAGTAAAAATAATTCAACATATCATTTACAGACAAAACCTACTACTATAGAGTTTTTATTAACCTTGTTATCTATATGTATTTGCAAATGAAATGTATTGAGTATCTCACCAGGCAACACAAAATCTCCATTAAGTCAAATGTGTTCCAATATTTCATGGTCAAAAGACAGCTAATAGTTTCTTAGAGAATACTCAAATCCTGAAACCACCTCAAAATGGAATTATGAAAAAATTAATTTACACATTATTTAAGTACGAGATGCAAACTTTCAACATGTATCCCCCTTGGATACTGCTGTAAAGGAGCCATTTAAAAGATTCTCTGCCAAGACATTTTAATTGAAGTTACAATATAACAATTTACTAGGAGGATGGAGAATTTTAGAGCCAGCTGAAACTCAGCAATAATGTAATACAATCCTCTCATTTTGCATTTGAAAAACTGAATTAGAAGAGGTTCTGTGATATGCCTAAGGTCACACATCTAAATTTTTTTTTTTTTTTGGTGAGGAAGATTAGCCCTGAGCTAACATCTGTTGCCAACCCTCCTCCTTGTTGCTGAGGAAGATTGGCCCTGGACTAACATCCATGCCCACCTTCCTCTACTGTATACGTGGGACACCTGCCACAGCATGGCTTGATTAGCAGTGCGTATGCCCACGCCTGGGATCTGAATCCGCAAACCCCAGGCCACTGAAGCGGAGTGCACAAACTTAACCACTATGCCACGGGGCAGGCACCTCACATCTAATATTTTTTGAGTACAGTTTTACACAGAATTTAAATATAACTTTGAAAGCCACCAATTTTAGAATACTATTTCTTCTGATAATTTAAAGATTGTAGTTTACTTTGCTTCCTATATAACACCTGGCACAACCCACAGACTACATGGATGTATATTATTTATTATAATGTGCTGCTATTTAATGGATTCTAATAATATTTTAATTCACATATCATCTTTATATAGGGAAGAGCAAAGAAAATACAGTGTTTGTAGTTTAACAAGCTCATTAATAAATGTCCCATCTGACAGCAGGCATACCATTTTCTCATAAGTGTGCCATACATACAATTCCTGTCTTTACTTTCTTTGTCTAAAACTCGCCTGTACCCTTCTAACAAACATCACGTATTTGTATTTTACTGCTTACATGAACAAGAAGAGTATGATTTATCAGGAAACACAGTTTAAATAACTGGTTAATGTATCCATATCCACATGGAATACTTTATATCTTTTGTAATTTGGAAGAAATGGAGAGGAAAATTAGCTAATCATTAGGAAAACCATTGAGATACCCTGTGGCTCTGGGATACCTCATTTTCCTTGGCTAAGAAAGTAAGAGCAAAAGATTATAAACAATAACTTTTATAATAAATAATATTACAAAATATTAGGGAAAAATAAGGGCAAGGTAAATTTAAGCAAATTCCTGTGGCGTAGTTTTTACTACATACACGATTTTAATCCGGTTCATCATTCCCACATGGACCCATATTTATCACAAGTCTAATCGTGGTTCCTTGAAACACACCACCACTAACAAGCAAGAGGAAAGAGCTGGGAAATGGAATAGCCTTGGCTTTGAAGGCTGGAGGTCTTTAAATTTCACCAGGTCCAGGAGGATTGGCTGCAGGAACCATGGTCATGGCTGTGGTCAAGGCTCCCAGGTCAAGGCATTCTGGCCTGGGCAGGGGAGGGGGCCAGCACACTGCCCTCACTGAAGAAAAGAAATTGATGTGGGGCCCTCGAGTCATTTACATTCCCCCTGAAGAGGAAAGCATGTGCCTTCTCCAGGAGAACAGTGTTCTACCAAAGCCAAAGTCAGGAAATTAATAACTTTTGAATTGGGGCTGGGAGAGGACTTCTGAAAAGGTGTGAGTTTCAGTTTTCCTGCTTAGAGTATTCTCTAAAGTACAAAATCAGACTCAGTTAATTATTGGGGGAATAAAGCCTGTTGTTCTGACGGTGAATGAGATAACTGGGACAATGTCTAGTTTCGGTTTTAAACTAAGAAAAGTTGAGTGGAATGAGTGAGGCAGTAGTTTCAGGGAAGCTGTGGCCTCCCACGATAAGTGACTTTGAGAAATGCTTTGAGGACCTCCCCCCCCCACCCCGAGATGCAGCTTCCAAAGGAGTTGGTCCAGAAGAGGAGAAAATGTTGGGGACCCCTTATCAGGCTCCGTATCTGTGCTTCCAAGGCACCTATAGTCTGTTGGGCAAGGGCGACAAAAGTCCCCTGAGGAGCCCGTGACCCTCCACAGGCAGCTCAAGCCGGAGCAGGGAGCACAACCACGGCTCTCACAGGCAGAAAAGGCGCAGAATCCCCAAACCCCAAGCAGCGAAGGGACTACAGCAAGTCAGCACACAGGAACAAGCTTCCGTCTGTAAGACGTGGCTGGCCGACTGGGAAGCAGAAGCACATTCTTGAATGTGCACGTCTACCACTCTTCCCCCTTTCGGGGAGAAGACAAAAACCATGTGATTACTAAAAAGGAGCTTATTTCTTAATATTGGACATTTCTTAATATTGAAAAATCTAGTAATATTCCTACCTGTAAAAAACAATTGTGCAACTTAGGAAACACTTCGTTTTTTTGTGAATCTATTTATAAAATAACAATACTTGAGTGATTTTAGAATGTTTTTGACAAAACAAAATTCTTAGTTCATATTTTAGGATTGCAAAAAATAAGTTTATAAGATAAAATAGGCAGTAGGGTTTGGAAAGGGGGCATGTTCTCACAAATGTGCCAACCAAGTCTGCGTACCTCTATACACATCACCACCTTAAATATACGTAGTCCATTTACATAAAATCAAATGTCATTTAGGTAAATATATCTTCAAAGATGTAAAATTATGAATTATGCCTGCAATCCTGAAATATACCCATTTTGGTCATGATACAGCACACTATTTTGATAAACTGCTGGATTTAGATTACTAATATTTCATTTTGAATTTTTACATCATATTCATTAAAGAAACTGGTCAACATCGGAGGGGTAGAAGTGGAGAGGAGATGGTTAATTTAATTTTATATATTTTTCTATTATTTAAATGGTCATAATGAGCATTAATTACTTTTTAATGAAAATGATTAAAAAAATTTTTACAAGACCAAGACTAAACACTAAACCAAGTTTTGAAAAATCAAGAAATCACTTACCTGAATAATTACTTCATTAAGTCGTTCTAGAGATTTCTGATTTTCCTGACTTTTATCAAGAAGTGAAGCCATTGTTGGACTGCGGCATAAATTTGTTTTATCCTTATCCCGGAGACACCTTTTTGCTTCTTCAGTCAAGAGAATAGAAAGGAATTGCAGGCTGGCCGTGTAGAGGGAAGGGCATGTAGTAGACAAACCCACACATTTGCAGAACATCTCTAAAAGAGAGAATAATTCCATATGCAAATGTCTGAAAACTTCTTCAGAATTAAAAAAGTGAATTAGATTGATTTAAGTAACTAAGTTTATAGCTTTTTCACTTCTAATGAAGTAAAGTTATCAATGGTTCAAGTATCACAAGAGTAAGTCTAGTGCTTAAAAGTAATTTAAATAGTACTAAGATAACATACTGAATCAAGGAATCTATTTAATTTTCATTTTGTTCTTTTTATATGGGCTCTCTTTTATCTGAATGAGTGTGAGAGACAGTGTGTGTGTGTGGGCGCGCAAATGCATATATACACAATCTTTGCTAAGACCCAAAATAAGACAATTATATATAAATGAGTACTGATCCCTCTGTGGTCTACTGAGATCCACAAAGTCTCTAGATTTTTTTGCTTTTTAATTTTTACTTCAGTGCTAACCTAAAAAATAAGCCTAATGTAACTATACTCTGGATTATCTAGATTACCACCGTCTAATTGTGATTGTGTTTCTATTTTCAAACAAGCTGATGCGAAACAGTACTTAAAATAAGACTTAGTATGCACTGTTGGCATGATGTATGATCAAAGGTTTCAGGGTAGTTCAGATAGAGAACAAGAGTGGTTATGAACTGATTTGCAAACATAACAAGAGTTTAATTTCCTGTTGTGAGCACTGATTTAATTTAATCAAAAGAACATTTGCTGCATTGCATTAATTTTATTAATTTGATAGCACTGATTTATAATTTTGTGGTGTTTTATTTTTACATTTTGGATCTAAATTTGTGTAAGAGTTATAACCATAAGAATTTCCACCTAGATTTAGGCTTACAGAAATTCTTATGTTCTTAAGTAACATAAGAAAAATAATTTAGTCAACAGTGGGGTTTCATGAGAATTATGTTCATTTAAATGATGTCTAAATATGGTCAGGTTTGAGAAAAGATTGTTATAGACAACATAAGTTACAGAGCGACCATGTTTTAAATGTGCATGGGCACAGGAGATGGAAAATGATAAGAAAAACAAAAAACAAACAAAAACAATTAACTCCATAGCAAGGAATATCAATGATCATTTTTATTAGTTTTCATTAACATTACTATTATCAAAGCTATTTATATAGTAGGTTATTTTTGATTAGCATATAAAACTATCTATGTATTTTGTAGAAAGATTTTGAATTTAATATGCCTTTGTTTTATCTCTAGGGGAATAGTGTCAGGTAAACAGGCTTAAATCAGGGGTTAGCAAACGTGTTCTGCAAAGGCCAGAGAGTAAATAAATACTTTATGTTTTGCGGGTCATATGCTTTTCTCACAACTATTCAACTCTCCTGCTGTAGCATGATAGCAGCCACAGGCAATCAGTAAATGAATCAGTGTGGCTGTGTTCCAATAAAACTTTATTTACCAAAACAGGCAGTGGGCCTGATTTGATCAGGTGGCTTTGGTGTCCCATAAAGCATCTTGCTTTATATTATTAGTGATTCAGGTGGTAAACTAATTCCCACCCACACGGATGCGAGAGGAAAATCTCAATCACTCCATCAGTCAATTGCTTTCAATTTTTACCTTTTAACAAGACAATGATCTCTAACTGGACACTATTCCCCTTAGCGTAAACTCAGAACACCCCCATATCCAGACAGCTAACAATTCTTTTTCTTGTTCAACATGTATTTCCCCATAAATCTTACTTCAAAACTACCACTCTGATACCAAAATGTATCATACGTCTAAGTTTGCAGAATCACCAAATGATAGAATAAAATCTAAAAAAATAAGTCAACTGAATTAGTGATAACTTGGAAACTTAAAAGAACTCAATTGTGAATGCATTTAAACTGGTTATTTAACCAAAGTAGCATAAATGTTATTTGTAAACATTTACGTAAAAAAGTCTTCTTGCAATGCTAAAATTTAGAAGAGACTTTATGAAAAATTAAAGACGAGTTAATTTAAAAAACAATCATTTGCTTATTCTAGTGACAACTATTATATGGAAAACATCTGATAAAGATAATTAACTAGACTATACTCTTGGCATTTCCATGCTATAAGAAAATCCTTGTGTCTTGAGAGAACACACTGTTTTTATTACAACTTTCCATGTTATTGCATACACAGGATTTTATATATGCAGATTTACCCACTTACAGTGCAAATATATGAGGAAAGAGACTGGTTTCTGCACCAACACAAGAAAATCTATCTCACTGTTTTATAATCATGTCATATGTATCTTCATAACACCACAGGCTTTTCTTACTTACTTTTATGGTATCTTGAAATGTGTTTCAATTTTTCAAAAATGCATTTTTTGGACTCCTCAAGAGCACTGCAAATTTCCCAAACCAAGTACCTGGTTTCATATGCCATGCCATAAAATTACTTAATTTTAGAGAATACATATATATATAAAATCATAAATAATGATTATTTTAATTTTTATTAGCAGAAAGACCCCAAGCCCAGTAAGAGTATCTTCTCACCAATCACCGCTGCCCAGTGCTTGGCCAGACCCATCGTAATAGATGGGAGAGAGGCAGCCCCAGCTTTCCTCAGGAGTGTGGCCAGAAGGTTAAACAAATGTGTCCACGTCTGATAAAAAGTCGATATTAACTCTACATCTATAAATTAATCAAAACATTTCAAGTTATTAACACAAAGAAGACAAAGAACCTTTTAAAATACAAAACTCAACAGACACTTCATTACACTTATAATAAGAGGTATGTATTTGTCAAATGAAGACAAATGTAATTCAGCGTGATCCAAAATTTATTTCAATTAATTTCGCTTTTCCATTGTTTCTTAAAGATATCTCTTCTTCACTCACTCTCCTCTAGACAAATAAATACACACTCACACATCCTCCTCTTATTAAAACGTATTCAACAATAACCAGAAAGTGTGACAAATTGAATATTAAGCCATAGCTTCAGAACTACATAGGCACGTTGTAAAAACGTGTCATTGTGCTACTTCTATAGTTTCTCCTGTTTTCTTTATCCTCTCTAGCAGCTTTGTGCAGGGGTGAAAGGGGAAAACATAACGTGCCAAGGTCATGGCAGAAAAGAAAGGAGAATTTCTCTGAAGAACAGAGAAGAGTATTACTCCCTAAAGAAAACATGATACACAGAGGATTCTGCAGCTCTGCCCATGGCTAAGGAGGTAGCAATTAACCTTCGAGGGCAAGCACAGCTTTCCCTTCTCTCTTCTTGGCAAATGGGAGCTGGAGAGCAGGCTATCTTAGGACCGTCTTCTCCGACCACATCACCAGCAGCATTTGCCAGCTTTTGTCAAACTCCATTACCAAGCAAACCACTGGCTTCCACCTCGGTGCTCTCCAGCACCCAAGAGGCGTTTGGAAAGAGTACTTCCAGAGAGTTTGGATTACAGCAATCCTTGGTGCTTCTCAACATTTTTGTTATTATCAGTTCTATAAGGAGTCTTTATGGACATGTTTCCTCATCACCCTCCCCATGAAATATTAATTCCACAGATACTATGCATCTGTTTATGTACTATCTGTATATCTGTACTTTTTCAAATAGAAAGTATAAAGCTTACTGATTTTATTCAATACAGGCCTAAGATGGCCAATAAATATTTAAGTTGAAAGTTAAATTAAAAACTAAAAAGCTATTAACATTTAACTTTATAACTGTGCTTGCTGAATAACTTTTAATTTATTTACTCATATAAATTAAAATGTATCAAATTATAGATGAAAACTAGCAAATCATATAAATACATACTAGAAATATAATAAATTTTTTATAAAGTCATTAAAAACTCAATTAATTAATTTCTTAAAAATATTTTAGTGAACTTTTAACTTTTGTTAGGTACGAGAAAATAACTTTTAACCATCTGGTAGATAGATATACATTCATATGACATTTTTTCTTTTCAGCCCTTGACATAATTAATTATGGGTTAAATAACTTTTATATAATTAAATAATAAAATATATACTATTGTAATTTAATTCTCAAAGCCCAAGTCACATACAAAAGCAAGAGAATCAATAAAAACATCCACAAGGCAGCCAATGGCAGCCAAGATGCACAGGCCACCTCTTGCCATGTGACCTCCAGTCACACCATGTATGCGCCACAGTTTTTTAGCACTGATCTTGCATATTTCTTCTGTATCTTCCACGAGCTCAATGCCAATCCTTCTCAAGTGATACCCAAGAAAATCCAACAAGAGAATTAAATACTAAGGAATAAGATCTTATGGGGTAGAGTTGAGCTTTGGAGGGCCACAAACTATTATAATAGCTAGGGTTTTGTTCCCCCAAGAATCAATTTTTGCTCCTTTGCTCCTTGTAGAGAATGCACTGTCTAACCTAATTAGCTTACATCACTGCCACTTGTAAAATTTCCAAGTAAGGAATTACTGCTCCTCTAGCATTGGGATAATTTTAACAGTGATGAGACACTGAGGACTGGATTTGTAGGCATCATAAAACATTTCACTTACCAGATCTAAAATAAAGCAAATCCATAAAATTCAAAGGACTAAATAAGAATGAACTGATAGGCAAAGAGAATTACCAAATGATCAATTACTTCATTACAGACTATTTTAGACAATTATATTTTAATTTTGATAAAGATCCTACATTGTTTTAATTTTTTCCAATACTAAACACTATACTCAACTTTTCATTAGAGGATATTTTTCAGTAATTTTGAACCTTAGGAAATTTTTGATACTATCTCCTAGCCTTGCTTATGCTTGTTATTGCAAATGTGTTATTAGTAGGTCATCTGGCCTTGGCCATAGTTTATAGGAATAATTAATACCTCAAATTCACTGTACTTTCTAACATAACATAAAGAACTTTACCCTCATTTAAACTGACAGCACAGGGGATGACTCTTTATCACACACATACTTGCCTCAAATGGTCTCCTGGAACCACTTAAAACATCCAAACTATAAAACACATCATAAAAGCCTTCCAAAATACTGGCAAAGAACAACTCAAAATGTAACCTTGAAGTATATATCTGGCACAGAGTAAGATTTTGTTCCTCAATATTATTTACTTCCAGCCTACACTAAAAACATAAAGCTTACCTAATACATCTTTGGTGCATATGGTAAGGACTCTGATGATGTTTGTGATAAGAGGTCTCAGAAGCTCGTCCTGAATCACAAGGTCAGGATCTACCAACAAACATGACTGCAGAAGCCTAGACAAAGAGGACAGGTACTCTAGGAGGAAGGACGCCTATTTGAAAAAGGAGATGAAGGAAAACAAAACATATCACATGACGAGCTCATCTCAGTGATAAAGTATTTCACTTTTCTATGAATTGTAAGTCACTTCTTTGTAACATAAGTTAATAAAATATTAATCATAAATTTTAAAAACCTGAAATGAATACATAGCAGAAAAAGCATTATTTTTCTCACAAGGAGGTCATTCGTGGCGACATTAACACTCATTGTCAACTATACGAATATCAAACAAAACAATATTTTCAAAACCAAATTATGAATTCCATTTAGCGAAAGAAAGCTTTTATATTTTTCAACTAGCTCAACTGTGGAATCAATATTCTGTAAGAAGCAGAAAAGGGCATTCCAAAACCATAAAGCCTACAATTTTGTAAAGAAAGAAAGATTACAAATATTCTTCAAAGCACACAATTCGGGGGTGAAGGAAGCTAGCCTAATTGTCTAGTTATTGCTACAAATAAAATGCAAATATGGTCAATGTTTGCCCTCAACTATCCTTCAGCATAAAATTACTATCCTTAATTATAGAAGAAAAATTAAATCTTCTCTAATATTACCAATAAAACCATTTCTGGAATGTTGCTTGATGCTAATATTACAAAAAGTATTAACTGGCAAAAGTACTTTTAAAAAAATAATTCTCTGGGGGCTGGCACAGTGGCGCAAGCCGTTAAGTGCGTGCGCTCCGCTGCGGCGGCTCAGGGTTCGACAGTTCGGATCCCGGGCGTGCACCGACGCACCGCTTGGCAAGTCATGCTGTGGTGGCGTCCCATATAAAGTGGAGGAAGATGGGCACGGATGTTGGCCCAGGGCCAGTCTTCCTCAGCTAAAAAAAAGAGGAGGATTGGCAGATGATAGCTCAGGGCTGATCCTCCTCACAAAAAAATAAATAAATAAAAAAATAATTCTCTAGATATGTAATAATTAAAGAACAAGCTGTAATGTCTCATTTATTCGCTACCCCCAGGCCACAAGCGTGTTCACATAAAAGAACTTTACAGAGAGATTCTGAAGCCTCTCTCTCTCTGTACACACATGTACACACAAACACACTTTTTACCCTCCCACCTTATTCTGCTATTGCGAGAGGCAGGGACTGTTCTGCATTTGTGGAGGGATATGTCCCTCTAAAATAAAAGGCCTCAGACTATTTCAAAATAGTTCTTCTGTCCTATTCTCCTGAGGAGTATGTCCTTCCTTTATCTCATCTGCCAACTTCTTTTATATAAAAGTATAGGTGGCTCTACACTTCTCCTATTGGGTAAAATGCAAGCAGTTTGTGAAATTTAATTTCCTTATGGCTGTGAAGTCTTTTCTGATCCCTTCATCTTCTACACTATTGAAATTACAACAAGTCTGACCTCTGGGCATCTGAAGTATTACCATAAATAGATAAACCATGGAAAACAAAAGCCAATGTTAGAGAGAGAGAACAGCTAAATTGCCAAAGACTCTTTTGTAAATTACCATATTGAAGATTTAATGAAATATTGATATAGTAGTTCATGAAGTAACTCTTTTTTATGTTTGAAACTCTTTCTTCAAAAAAATAGACCAACCAACCAACCACACACTTCAGGACACTCGTGCCTTTGGCTGACTGCAACTGTGCAGAGTTCTGCCCACACTCTACCCAGCCACCCCCGGCCTGCTTCCTCCCCTCCTCAGGTCTCTCTCAAACCTCACTTTCACCAGGCCTTTTCTGTCTACTCCCCCAAAAAACAGCAACCTCTGTTTTACCCACCCTCTTTTACCATGTGATAAAATACTTTACATTTTATTTACCATTTACTGTCTGTCTCCTGCACCTGGGACACAGACTTCCTGTGGGCAGGGGTGTGTCTGCTTTGTTCACAGATGTGTCATTAGTACCTACAACACAACCTGGCAGAGCAGATGCTCCAGAACTTTTCTGGAATGAATGAATGATCTTGTACAAGGACAAATAGCCAAGCATTTAGTCTACATAAAGGCCAGGTAGTGCTATGGTTAAGAATGTGGGTTCTAGAACCAACCTCTGTGGGCTGGAATCCTGGCTCTGCCCCTTACTGTGTGAGTGACCTGGACAAGTTACTCATCTCTGAACCCAGTCATTTCCTTTATAAAATAGGTCACTAATAGTACTTCCTGTGCTTGTTGTGAGGATTACATAAATGAGTATAAACAAGTACCCCATAAACGATTGTTACTGTTATTACTCATTCATTCCACAAGTACTGGATGAGCGCCTGCCATGGAACAGGCACGGTGCTCAGCACTCAGGATACAATGGCGCACAAAAAGAGGCAAGGCCTTGCCTTTAAATGGGGCTCATTCACCCTCCGACCTCATCTCTCCCTCACAGATTCTGCTCCAGCCACTCTGGCCTCCTTGCTGTTTCCTGGATAAGCCAAACATATCCCAATCTCAGGGGCCTTGATATGTCCCACAGGACTGGCTTCCTCACTTACTTCAGGTCACATGTCACTGTCTCAAAGGCCCTCCCTGACCACCCTAAATGGAAAAGCCCTACCCTCCCAACTCTGACACCACTTCCTGTCCCCTGCTTTAGTTATTCTTCTTCTATGTCTATCACCATCAGGCATACGTGGACTTGTTCATGATCTGCCCTCCCAACTTAAGGGGAAGGGTTTTTGTTTTATTTACTTTGAGAAGATCCTCGTATTTAGTAGGCCCTCAATAAAGATTTGTTGGATGGACAGACAGAAAAACGGAGGAGACAGCCATTATGTAAATAAGCACACTCATAAATGAAAACACTGTACTGGGACAGGTGTTTCAAAGATGACACGCATCGTGTTGGGTAAGGGTCTGCTGATTCAGCAAGCTCAAAGGAGACATCACAAGCAAGAGACACTGGTCTAGTGCACCTTTAATTATCACTCCAAATAAATCTTGGAGTCTTCTTAAAATTTTATTTTGAAATAATGTTTCTATTAGCAACAACTATACAAAGACTTGTTAAGCACACTTTACATACAGACTCTAGCTATATGCAAGAACTTAAAAATAGTAAATACCTGTGAAGGAACAAAAATAAATTTATTTTTATTAGACTGGGTTTTAAAATTACACAGAACTTAGTCACTAAGTATTTTCACAACTTCAATTTAGGTGACAATGACAGAGACAGCTTAAAATCACAGGAGAAGGTGGGCTATACAATGTCCCCTTTTCTAATATGGTGCTCAAATACACCCAGATCTGTGATTAAACCTTCACAGCTGGTTAATGATGGAATCAGGAAAGGAGTCTAGGTCTTCAAACCCCACTGCTCTTTTCTACCATCCAAACACAGCTCAGATTAAAATGTTAAGTAACCTTTTTCAACTAACCTCATCACACCATGCATATCCTGAGAGATTTTCACCCCTCTCCTATGGTTAACATATCCTCAGCAGAATTTATGTTTCTGGCCCTTAAAGCAAATGAATGCATAGACAGACACGAGGCGAGAGGGAGACCTGAGGCACTTACCTGAGCCTGTGTGTGCTCAACTGGAGGAGACGAAGGCAGCGGGGCCTTGAGTTCCTGGACACATGTCTCTATGAGGGCGGCATCTGCAATACTGTGAAGGACGGAAAAAGGTCACTCTGTAGACGATTAGTATGCTTCTTATTAAAGATTAATAAATCAGAATTTGAAGTTTGAAAGTAACCTTGAATGGAATTCAAGAGAAAGGATTTTGATAAATAAAGACAATATTTATAAAAAGGTATTCTACAATATTTCAGAACACAGGAAAAGACCTTATATGATAAATGCAGGAGGCAAGGAATTCTGAAGAAAAATATCTAATGAAACCTTATTAAAAGCAGAATAAAATATAATGAAGCCCTTTCAGAAGGAAAACAAACAAGAGAAAAACCTTGGTGGTTAGGTTCCTATTTAAAATACGAAAAACACTTGCTAGGAAATTAGTTCTGATTTAGTAAGTAAAAAACAAAATAATGTAAAACAAATAGGAAAAAAAATTTTTTAAGTCAGAAATAAAGAACAAGTATGGAAACATGATAAGGCTTTGCCATAAAAGATCCTTTAATATCTCTGTGCCCTCAATGCCACAACAGATTCTGACTCTGGAGAAACAAGAATATTCCTAGAGCTCCGTTTCGGTCATTCTTGAAGCAGGAAACATCCAAGAAGGAAAGACAACCAACCAGCAGTTTCCTTTTCCCAACTCTAGGAGGCGTCACAGAAGAAAGATGACAAATGAAGGTAAACAGAACAAATTCACACCTCGCTGCTTATTATAAATGGTAAAGGCGTAATCACAACTGAGTGAAGCGCAACAAGGAAAACGTCTTTATTTGTAGACTTTTCTTAATATCCTAAAAAGAAAGAGAAAGCACTGTGATTTGGCAAGAAGGAGGAAGACATCTCAGACAGTGAATGTTCAAAGGGCAGAAACAGAGAGCTGAGAAATGCAAATGAATATGTGGTTAACACAAGGTGGGTACAGAGAAGAGAAGTAACACTGACTATAGACAAGAGAGTACCCAAGACCTCATCACTTTAAGCCTCATGCTAACCCCATTAAATAGGTGTTATTACTGACACTCCAGAGATTAAAGTAACTTTCCCAAGGCTGCAACACTGGTGAGTGAATGAACTGTAATTAGACCTTAAGTCAGACTAAATTCAATATATAAGGCCTTTTAAACTATACCATATAACCAAATGGAAAATCAGAAAAAGTTATATCAGAGGCTTATTAAAATTAGATAAATGAAAGAACCAAATCATGATTTCCCTAAATTTTATTAGAATACTTTCTAATAAAAAGTTCAGTCTCCCAAATGAATTCAAAAAATGATTTTTTAATCCATGAACATTATTGTGATATGACCACTAGGGAGATAAATCCCCAAACTCCTTCACTTCCATTTAGAATGACCAAGGGAACTGGATATTCCTTGAGTGTGGCAGAGGACAAATAAGGTTTAGAACTTCTGAATTTTAAAAAATCAGGATTTTGAGGATGGGCCTTAATAGTCAACATAACAAACCAATAAAAGTGGTTTAACAGACCTAAAATAAAAGCTGTCAAGACAATTCTGACAAAAGCAAAAACCTGCAGTTTAATGAGCCTAAAAAAGGATAAAGATCTATTCCCAGTATACATAAAGTCTTACATCGAGTCATGAATATAGCTTGCATAAATGCATCCCTACTATCACGTGTCTCTGGGAGTACTGGTCTCTTACCTACAGAGAAGCTCTATGAGACGAGCTTGTCGAAAAGCATCCGCAGTGTCTCTTGGAGCAATCGCCAAAAGGCTGTCTAAGAGGCTGCACACAGCTGACAGAAGAGGCGGAGTGACAAAAACACACTGTCTGGGCAGAGGAGCAGAGAGGGAGGAATCACGAGGAAGCCGTGGTGACACACTTTCATGCTGACCTACCACTGGAAACAAGCACAAAAATCATCACTGTGTTTTACCTTGTGGTTATGTGGTTATGTACAATATCCACAAGTTCTGATAATCAGAGCAAAGTTCCTGAAAGTGCCCAAGACAGATGGTTGGGGAATTCTTCTAGTGCAGACTCATCTCAACCCTGAGGCCAGGGAGTTAGACATCCCACTCCTTCACTGTGTGTGTGTGTGTGTGTGTGTGTGCGTGCGTGCATGTGTGTGCGCGCATGCGTGGTATACACGTACAAGGATGTGTATGTGTCTGCCTTGGGTGAGAGTGTCAGAGGGAAGTGATGGCAAGAGTGTAAGAAGGGCGGAGCATGGTTTTGTGTCACAAGCATTCAGATGTTGAGGAACAAACAGATTGTCCACAATCTTTTTTCCGAAACTCTAGGGCCCAGAAGTACTTCAGAATTCAAAATATTTTTGGATTTTAGAAAAATAATAAGATACATGTACCATCCATTAATTAACACCTCCAACGGGCTCTCAGGCAACACTCCATAGTGAATAAATATTTCTGCAGGGCAGCATAAGCACAATCACAGTAAGTAGGATGGATAAAGGAGCAAATACAACCTCAAACCAGTCCTGGTCAGGTTTTGCAGCCAAACGTATTCAGGTATGGGCAAGTTATACTACCAGTGAGTTTTGAGAAAACTTTCAGTTTTCAGAGATTCTGGATTTTAGAATTGAAAATATGGGACTGTGAACCTTTCCTAGAAGACTCAGCAGGGGAATGTTAGCAAGAAAGCTAATCTGCCTGAAGGCTTTCCCTGACAACCCTCACATCTTATTTCTTTTTTAAAGAAATATTATATTTTTAATAAATTCAGATTTACAGAAAGTACTAAAGTACAAAGAATTCCCATATACCTTCACCCAGATCTCTAAATATTAATATTTTACCACAATTTATCTACCTATCTACCCACGTATCTTCTCATAAACTCTTTGTCAGTTGCAGACATAATGTCCCTTTAACCCTAAACTAATTTCCTAAACAGGGACTTTGTCTTTTATAATCACGGTACAATTATCAAAACCAGAAAATACACTGATGCAGTGGTATTATCTAATCTATAGACCTTTTCCAAATTTTGCATATCGTCCCACTAATATCCTTCATAGCAAAGGAAAAACAGTTCTTTTTCTTATTTGGATCCAATTCTGGATCATGCTCTGAATTTAGTTGTCAAGTCTCTGGGTTCTAAACTGGAAGAATCCTCAGTCTTGCTCTGTCTTCCAGGACCCTGACATTCTGTGAAGAACACGGGCCATCTTCTGTGGAATGTCTGACGTCTGATGTTTCCTCATGATCAGATCTTCAGAATACCATATGAGGACAAACATGATTTCTGCTTGTCCCATCACTGGTGGTGTGAACTTGGACCATTTGAGAAAGGTGGTGTTGACTAGGTTTACCCATCGTAAAGTTATAATTTTTCCCTTTGTAATTAATTAATTAATTCCTTTGGGGAGACACTTTGGGACTATATATTGTCAAGAAAGTTTGGATATTTTAAACCAAATAAAACTAGGAAAATTAAATTTACGTAATTCCACAGAAATAGCTCAAATGGTTTTAAGAGAAAAATTTAAATCTTCACAAAATATGTATTACATGTCTTCAGCTTTTCTAGGGCAAGCATACAGAAGAAAAGAATACTAATAAAAGGGGAGGGGCACAGCATTCAAGAAATTCCTACTCATTCAACATAGTATTCAATAAAATTTTTATATTTTATCTGGAAGAATTATTTCAGTTATTTATATCTATAGTACACAAATATACTAACCTTTTTATTTTTTAATGATTCCTTTTAACTTTGTATATCAAATGTAGACTTACAGATCACGAGAGGCTCTATTTCTTATAAAAGAATTTTTCTTTTACAAAAGTTAGAAACTAAATTTAAATATGAAACGTTGGATATCTAAAGTGGCTCTAATGTACCTGCTAGAGAACATTCTCCTCGTCCTGTTCTAAACTCCTTTGGGACATAATAATTCCCTAGTTAACCAAGAATTAACAGAACAAGAAATAAAAGGACCAACCGGCTTCACTGGGAAATCCTGCTAGGTGTTCCAGCTAAGGGAACTAACATCTCACTATCACTAAAAAAACTTTTATCTTAATACTATTTTAAAGAGATAGAATTCAAAAAGATATGTAATAACAACAAAAAAATTGCTCTAGTCTTAAGGCTCATTGACAACATATATTTAATACTTTCCAGCACTATTCAAAGATTTGTTGGCAGGTTCAACAAAAAGGATTAAAAAGTTTTTTTGTCAAATATACCACTGAAGTGATGAAGTGATTGGCAACTAGTAAAACTGCATGAATCACACATCCTAAGCACAATCCTTGAAAATAAAAGAAATCCAAATGGAGCATAATGAAACCAAAAACCCAAACAAAAAAACCCCACACAACTCTATGTCCACACAAAAACATGTACATGAATGTTTGTAGCATTATTATTCATAATAGCCAAAAAGTGGAAAAATCCAAATGTCCCTCAACTGATGAATGGGTAAATAAAATGTGGTATATCCATACAGCAGAATATTACTTAGCAATAAAAAGAAATGAAGTACTGATTCATGCTACGACGTGAATGAATCTTGAAAATGTTAAGCTAAGTGAAAGAACCCAATCACAAAAGACCACATACT
Organism: Ceratotherium simum simum; assembly: GCF_057802395.1. Classification (NCBI taxonomy): domain Eukaryota; kingdom Metazoa; phylum Chordata; class Mammalia; order Perissodactyla; family Rhinocerotidae; genus Ceratotherium; species Ceratotherium simum. The sequence goes on from NC_141913.1 coordinate 56,124,789, forward strand.
GCATGATTCCATTTACATGAAATTTCCAAAACAGTAAATCTATAAAGAGAAAGGTAGAGTAGTGATTGTCTAGGGCTAGGGAGACTGGGGGGGATCGGGAGTGACTGCTAACGGGGACAGAGTTTCTTTTGGGGGTAATGAAAATGTTCTCAAGTTGTGGTGATGGTTGCAGAACTCTGTGAATATACTAACAACTAATGAATTGTACACTCAAAACAGGTGAATTGTATGGTATGTGAATTATATCTCAATAAAGGTGTTAAAACTTAAGAGTAATGCAACATACTTTTAGAGATAAATGTTCATGAAATTCGTTATCAAATTTCATTTCATGCTCTGTGTCCTTAGCTATTTAAACAATCTGAGTTTTCTCCTTTTGTTCTCAAGAGGATCAAATGAGTATTTTCTATAATCAAACACTTTTGTATATTGTTAACATAAATTAGTAAAAACCAAAATGGAACGTTGTTTAGGAAGTTATGGAACAAATATTGTAACGAAAATTCAGAGTAAAGTCTTAATTAAGCAAGTATTTCTGAAGTTTTAGAAAGCATTTTCTCTGCAAATGCTTATACTTCAGTGTCTAAAATCACCTTTTCAGGTAGTATATTCCTTATAAGTTAGGAATTTAATGCTACAAAATAAAGGCCTACGTACTGTCTAGAATAAACAAAAGCTAAGTGGTAATCTTCAAAATATATAAAGTTTGAAGTATAATAGAGTTGGAAGCAATTCCTAATACAAAGAGTAAAATTTATATACTGCCACTAACAAAAATAAATCCTAGGCTACTTACCATGCATTTCTAATAAAATAAAAACTCATTATGTTTTGTGTACTTTAAAATGTAAGCATATTCTTTGAAATATACTTATGACCAGATTCTCTTTACTTTCAAGTGGACTACTGTTGTAAATTGAAATGTTTTCCCAAAATAGGGAGAAAAATGAAGTTAACTAATATCCATCCAGTTTCCAACTCAAACACCAAATATCTATGCTTAACTAATAAATACGTGATGGCCAAATTCTCATTTATTAGTTAAGAGTATTTGTTTTGTTAATTTCTGATATATTTATTCTAATTTATTCTATCATGTTCTGTGACATTTAATTTTGTTCTTATCTAGACATTTACTTTCAAACTAATCTGCCTGGACCAACTTATTTTCTTTGTGAAAGTAGAATGTCTTCCTAAAAGGATACCTTGAGCCACAAATTGGTCATGTGAGGCTTCAGGAAGAGGCGCTGCTGAGGGCACAAGTTGGGGAAATTCAGCACTCTCTGATGAAGGTGCGACCTATGGAGCAGCAAAGAAAATCACTTTACTCAGAATAATGTTATGACATGGAATACGAAACAGAACCAACATATATACAAGATATCCTTAAACAAGAAGATGTATAACAAAACTACACTAGTTAATATAAACGAAAAACATTCCATATCTTGAGAGTTATAACAGCTTTCTGAATAGCATTTTCTACTTGTTCTTATAAAACCTGTTAGACTTTATGTAAATCAGTAACTCAAAGGAGCAAAGTTTTGATTTGAAGCCCACTTAGGATTTTAAGGTCCTGACAAGGCCTATTCCCTCTTATTGCCCAAATGTTGAAGGGCTAAAACATACTACTTTAACTATAATTCATTATGTCCTTGAGATATTTTGCATTACTTGATTCATCATAAAAGGTTTTTTTAAAGTTTCAAATGGCACACACAAATTTTAATAGTGTCTATGAAAAAATTAGAAGTATTAAAAGATTTTCCTTTACATCTCCCCTTACTATAAAAGAACTATTTTAAAAACTTAGGCAATATGCTGACACCGTATTTCAGAATACAACATTTTTTAAAACATCAAACATAGAAATTTTGTAGACAGCAAATACAATTTCACTACAGGTTTATAGATGAGCAGAGTGTGTGGCCTCCTAAAATTGAAAAAGACCAAACTGATATGTTTGGCACCTCCTATGTGAAAAATATCTTATGTAGAAAGTCAAATCACTCTTTTTCTTACCAACAATTTATTTTCTCTAAGGCAGCATGAACTTCCCATACCTGGATAAGCTCCATGTCAGTGCATGTATAAGCATGAGCTGTCCAAAGAATTTATCAGGGGCCAGCCCGGTGGCGCAAGCAGTTAAGTGTGTGCACTCCGCTGCAGCGGCCTGGGGTTCGCCGGTTCGGATCCTGGGCGCGCACTGACGCACCACTTGTCAAGCCATGCTGTGGCAGCTCCCCATATAAAGTGGAAGAAGATGGGCATGGATGTTAGCTCAGGGCCAGTCTTCCTCAGCAAAAAGAGGAGGACTGGCGGATGTTAGCTCAGGGCCCATCTTCCTCACCAAAAAAACAAACAAACAAACAAAAAAAATAATTTATCAGTCTACCCTACCTCAAACTCAGTTACTATACAGCTCACAATATTTATACATTGATTGCATATTTATCCTAACACTTAAAGTAGGGTACCTTAGACTTGATATGACAGAATGAAAGCAATAACCAAAGTTATATTCATTTGCAGTTTATGACAGAAAAGAGAACACATATTTGAAGAAAATGGTAGATGAAAATGATATAGTTTTTGAAATCCCCGTTTCAACATAAGACCTTAATCACCTCTCACCACTTCAAGTATGACACTGCAATAACAAGAAATAAGTAATAGAAAGCTGTAGCCAAAAAAATGTAAGCTACGCACAAAAAGTCATGGAAAAAGTACTTAAATTTCAGTCTAGATAAATCACTCAAATAAACGTTATTAAACGCCTTATTTTATATAATATTAGATACAGATAATAGGAAAAGATAACCTAAAATTGGGGTTTTTTAAAATTATATTTGCTTATGACTGGCACAAACGTTCCTGTCAACAGACATCCAGGTAACTTTTATAGTCTGTGAAGACAACAATCGTACGCCAAGACTGATATCACACACTTGCAGGAGCTGGCTAATATATTTGGCTTCTGCCGCAAGCTCCTTCGGTTGTAGAGGAAAATTTAAGAGGACAGTGATGCTGGAATCCTTTATCTTTTCACTGAACATCCTTTCAGTTGACAAACACTCAAGTAGTCCTCACTACTGACAAACACAGAGAGAGCATTCAGTGCAGGAAAAGAAAGTTCCTAGGGGCCCACTCAATACCTGACTCATTAGAAGAAAGCAAAGATGCGATTTGTGACCAAAGGTAAGACGTTAATAAAAGTTGTGATTTTCCTCAGTATAGTCCAAGGAAGGGATATACAAATTTAGAAAATATGATTATAGAAAGCACCTACCTAATAGTTATATCATAACTTACCCATATGGTTGATAAAATCCAAGGACCTCTTTTATTTTTTTGTGAGGAAGATCAGCCCTGAGCTAAAATCCATGCTAATCCTTTTTTTTTTTTTTTTTGCTGAGGAAGACTGGCTCTAAGCTAACATCTATTGCCAATCCTCCTCTTTTTTTTTTTTCCCCCAAAGCCCCAGTAGATAGTTGTATGTCATAGTTGCACATCCTTCTAGTTGCTGTATGTGGGATGCGGCCTCAGCACGGCCAGAGAAGCGGTGCGTCGGTGCACGCCCGGGATCCGAACCCGGGCCGCCAGTAGCAGAGCGTGCACACTTAACCGCTAAGCCACGGGGCCGGCCCCAAGGACTTCTTTATATAGTAAAATATTGCATCTTAAAAATTGATTATGAGTGATTTGTAGTTCTACTAGTCTATTTGTGTTTTGTTTTTTTTTGTGTGAGGAGATCAGCCCTGTGCTAACCTCTGCCAATCCTCCTCTTTTTTTGCTGAGGAAGACTGGCTCTGGGCTAACACCCGTGCCCATCTTCCTCCACTTTATAAGGGACGCCGCCACAGCATGGCTTGCCAAGCAGTGTGTCGGTGCGCGCCCGGGATCCAAACCAGTGAACCCGGGGCCGCCACAGTGGAGTGCTCGCACTTAACCGCTTGCACCACCGGGCCGGCTCCTGTGTTTTTAAATTTGCTATATTAGCATATTACTATTTTAGTAAGTAAACAGAAAAAAGTATTAAACTGAATTGCTCTAGTTCTAAGCTCAAATCCTTGCTTGTTGAAAATAATCTCCAATGGATATTTACTAGATTATATTTAATAGTATACAGCGATAAGTAAATACGTTATCTGTCATCTTGAAATCCAAGAAACAACTAGTCAATTTTGAAATGCAAGTATTAGCCCCTGGAAGGTGGAGGTCCATATGAGCCTACAATGCTATAGGTAGAAAAGGCCTGATCTAGGTCAGGTCCTCATGTAGGCTCAAGACCACAGGTAAGAGGTGTGCCCAAGTTCAGATTCTTAATCAGGATTCTCAGTCCAGGACTGTATTCATGACAGCATAAACCCACTTAAGGCAGAGGACGTCCTCATACAAACCTCCTGAGAGCTAACTAGCTCTTTCTCCCCATTCCTTCTGTGTCCATGGAGGAACTTCAAGTACACTAAGACTTCTGGCCTCCCTCCCGGGTGGAGGAGGTGGGGGCTGGCTTAGTATAAGAGCAAAGTGAATGTGCAGAGTCATCCCTTCCCCTCCCCCGTAGCAGAGAACACATTCTCATTTGCTCTCTACCCCATGGTAAGTAGGAAGCTCCAAGTGGGTGGCCATAGTTGTCCTGTTGTGACAGTGAGTCTGTCTAATTCTTCTATCTATCACTTGCCCTATTCATTAAAATGGTCTCAGTGCAAAATCACAATCTAGACTTTTCCTTCACTTTCACAACTGCCACATGACACACCCTGAGATTTTCAATTTACATTCCCTTGATAAGAGAAATAAAACTGAGTTTTCCTTGAATTGAAGTATATATACTTCTAGTCTTATCACTTTACTGGTATTATAAAGGCAATAAAAGCCTGTTAGTGCAGATAGACTGATGCTACTTAAAGTCATTGTCCTAAAACAGACTCAGATTTTGCTTATAACAACTAAAAAAGATAACAGCCATTTCCTCAATGTGTTTATAAACAGATTAGATAACTAAAGAAGCTTTCTAAATCACGCCTCGTCATAAAATAAGCAGTTACAATTTTAAGAGAGTCCCTTTGAATAGCAGAAAATAGCAAAGACATTTACCATATTAAAGTAGGATTTGAGTTTTAAAAAGAACAGTTTATGTCACATAAACAAAATACATCAATATTCACAAACTATTTTCTTTGTATCCTGCCTTACAGAAACAAGAGTTCACTAGATACTTTAAAATTTTTTGAGAGTTAATTTAGGACTTGGATTTTTTTTTGTAAAAATGATTTTATAGGGACGTCATCATCATGGCAGTGTGAGACAATCCCATTTTTTCTCCCCTTCAATCTACAGACAGTAAAACACCTGTAACTCAACAAAGGCTATACTGCCCAACATGCCAGGATGCCGAGAGATCCACAGGATGGTACATACAAAGGTGGGTGGGCTGGAGCACATACAGGAGGTGAACTGGGGGGACAGCGGAGGTAGTGCCCAGGATCATGGCCCCCTGGCCTCAGTGGCTGAGTCAGCTGCCCCCAGCTCCAGAGAACCTGGTGGGCAGCAGTGGAGGCATGCACACACGCAACACTGGCCTCCCGGCCATTGCAGCACCTGTGGCCATGGAGAGCAGAGCAGCAACAAGGGCAGAGCCCCATGATCCCAGGCCCCAAGCCACAGCTCAGAGCCTACTAGCAGTAGTGGAGACACGTGCACAACTTCAACCTCCCAACCGCAGCAGAACCTGCGGAAACAAAGAAACAAACAACAGTGGAGGTAGTGCCCTGTGAACCCAGTTCTTTCCCCACCTCCCATTCACCCCAACACAGGGGCAGAGTTTCCCACACAGATGACCCCAGAAATGGTGAAGGCTTCAGGCATCCTTGTACCCTCGGTAGCGAAGCCAGTGACTGTAGCAACACCGGCAACAGCAAGGTATCAGTGACCAACAGAGGTGCAGGCAGCAGTGACAAGAGCACCAGCAACACCCCTATTAAAGGCAGTGGAGGGTGGAAAATGTTGACCCTCAAATATAGCCAGAGGAAGCTCAGGTAAGAGAAATGAAAAACTAGTGTTATAGCGCCACCTACTGAAAAACAAAAGCAAGGCCTCTAATCTCCAACTGGTTAAATAGTTAAAATCAAAACCAAAAAGGCTATAACTAAATAAGAAAAAGTGTTCACTATGACAAATGCACCAGAGAAGAATAACTCATTAAGCACCACAAAAAGCCATGGTAATGCAACATCACAAAAAGAAAATAATAACTCTCCAGAAACCAAACAGAAAGTCATGAAAGACTGTGATCTAGCTAATAAAGAATTCAAAATAGCTGTCATGAAGAAACAACGAGCTGTAAGAAAACTCAGAAAGGCAGTGAAGTGACTTCAGGAATAAAATTAATGAACAGAAGGAATACTTTACCAAAGAGATTGAAACTCTAAAAAAAAAAAAACAAAAATTCTGGACCTGAAGAAAATAAATGAGACGAAGAATGCATTAGAAAGCATTGGAAACAGAGAAGACCATACAGAAGAGAGAATGAGAGAGCTTAAAGATAGGAACTTAGTTGGGGCCAGCCCCGTGGTGTAGTGGTTAAGTGCACACGCTCCGCTGCTGGCAGCCCGGGTTCGGATCCTGGGCGTGCACTGACGCACCGCTTGCCAGGTCATGCCGTGGCAGTGTCCCACATAAAGTGGAGGAAGATGGGCATGGATGTTAGCTCAGGGCCAGTCTTCCTCAGCAAAAAGAGGATTGGCGTGGATGTTAGCTCAGGGCTGATCTTTCTCACAAAAAAAAAAAGATAGGAACTTAGAAATGATGCAGGTAGAAGAGAACTAAGATTTTTTAAAATGTAGAAATTCTACGAAAATCATCTGACTCCATGAGAAAGAGCAATATAAGGGAAATGGGTATCCCAGGAGGAGAAGAGAGAGAGAACAGAGCAGAGAGCTTATTTAAAGAAATAATAACTGAGAACTTCCCAAACCTGGGGAAGGAACTGGATGCACAAATCCATGAAGCTAACAGAACACCCAACTATCTCAATGCAAAAAGACTTTCTCCAAGACACATGATAATAAAACTCTCAAAAGTCAATGACAAAAATAGACTATTAAAGGCAGCTAGAGGAAAAAAAACAATAACCTACAAGGGAACCCCCATTAGGTTATCAGCAGATTTCAAAGCAGAAACTCTACAGGCTAGTAGACAGTGGAATGATATATTCAAAATATTGAAATAGAGAAACTGTCAGCCACAAATACTCTATCCAGCAAAGTTATCCTCCACATATGAAAGACAAATAAAGGCTTTCCCTGACAAGCAAAGGCTGAGGAAGTTCATCACCACTAGACATGCCCTACAAGAAACTTTGTTGAAAGCTTTCCTATCTGAAACAAAAAGGCAAAGGTATACAAAACTTTGACCAAGATGATAGAATCAGAAAATTGCAACTCCATATCAGAACAGGTTGGTAAACACCTAATTATAACATAAAGGTTAAACAGAAAGGAAGCATTAAAAATAACTATAACCACTTCAATTTGATAATGAACTCACAACATAAAAAGAGATAATTTGTGACAAAAAAAAAAACAGAAGGGGAAGAGGAAAAGGATGGAACCTATATAGACAAATGAAGATAAGATGCTATTGGCAGAGAAAGGATTATCTTATCTATGAGACCTTTTATACAAACCTCATGGTAATCACTAAACAAAAATTCAGAGCAGAGAAATGAAACATAAAAAAAGAGGAAACTAAGAAAAACATCACAGAAAACCACTGAACTGAAATGGCAGACAGAAATACAAGGAAAAAAAAAAACAATGGAAATATAGACAAACCAGAAAACAAAAGATAAAATGGCAGTATTAAGTCCTCATATACCAATAATCACCCTAAATGTAAATAGACTGAATTCACCAATCAAAAGACACAGAGTGGCTGGATGGATTAAAAAACAAGACCCAACAATATGTTGCCTCCAAGAGACCCATCTCAGCTCTAAAGACAAACATAAGCTCAAAGTAAAAGGATGGAAGATGATACTCCAAGCAAATGGTAACCAACAGAAAATGAGTGCAGTCATGCTTGTAACAGACAAAATAGACTTCAAACCAAAGAAGATGACAAGAGACAAAAATGGACATTATATAGTGATAAAGGGAACAATCCATCAAGAAAATATAACATTTATTAATATATGCACCTAACATAGGAGCATCTAAATATATAAAGTAATTATTAATAGACCTAAAGGGAGAAACTGACAGCAACACCATCATAACAGGGGACCTCAAAACACCACTTACATCAATGGATTGATCATTCAGCCAGAAAGTCAACAAGGAAACACCAGCCTTAAATGAAACATCAGACTAGATGGACTTAATGGATATATACAGAACATTCCACACAAAAGCAGAATGCACATTTTTCTCAAGGCCACATGAAATGTTCTCAAGGATAGACCATATATTTAAGTTTAAAAAGACTGAAATCATATCAAGCACCTTTTCTGACCATAATGGTATAAACCCAGAAATCAACTACAAGAAGAAAGCTGGAAAAGTCAAAAATATGTGGACACTAAACAACATGCTACTGAACAACCACTAGATCAACGAAGAAATCAAAGGAGAAATCAAAAAATACCTGATGACAAATGAAAATGAAAACACGGAATACCAAAACCTACGGGATGCAGCAAAACCAGTACTAAGAGGGAAGCTGATAACAGTACAGGCCTCCTTCAACAAACAGGAAAATTCTAAAAAAAGAAATCTAACATTACACCTAAAGAAACTAGAGAAAAAGAACAAATGAAGCCCAAAGTCAGTAGAACAAAGCAAATAATAAAAATCAGAACAGAAATAAATAAAATAGAGACTAAAAAAACAATAGAAAAGATCAATGAAACTAAGAGCCGGTTCTTTGAAAAGATAAACAAAACTGACAAAGTTTTAGCTAGACTCACTAAGAAAAGAAGAGAGAAGGTTCAAATAAATAAAATCAGAAAAGAAAGAGGAGAAATTACAACAAATACCACAAAAATACAAAGGATTATAAAAGAATACTATGAAAAGCTTTACACGAACAAACTAGATAACCTAGAAGACATGGATAAATTCTTAGAATCATACAACCTTCCAAAACTGAATCAAGAAGAACAGAGAATCTGTATGGACTGATTACTAATAAGGAGATTAAAACAGTAATGAAAAACCTCCCCAAAAACAAAAGTCCAGGACCAGACGGCTTCTCTGGTGAATTCTACCAAACATTCAAAGAAGACTCAATCCTATCCTTCTCAAACTCTTCCAAGATATCGAAGAGGAGAGGACACTTCCTAACTCATTTTATGAGGCCACCATTACCTTGATACCAAAACCAGAGAAGGACAACACAAAAAAAGAAAATTACAGGCCAATATTGCTGATGACATAGATGCAAAAATCCTCAACAAAACATCAGCAAACCAAATACAATAAATTAAAAGGATCATACACCACAATCAAGTAGGACTTATTCCAGGGATGCAAGGATGGTTCAACATCTGCAAATCAATCAACGTGATACATCACATTAACAAAATGAAGAATAAAAATCATATGACCATTTCAGTAAATGCAGATTAAGCATTTAACAAGATCCAGCATCCATTTATGATAAAAAAAACTCTCAACAAAATGGGTATAGAAGGAAAGGACTTCAACATAATAAAGGCCATATATGACAAACCCACAGTCAACATTATACTTAACAGTGAAAAACTGTAAGCTATCCCTCGAAGAACAGGAACAAGACAAGCATGCCCACTCTCACCAGTCTATACAACACAGTATTGGAAGTCCTAGCCAGAGCAGTTAGGCAAGAAAAAGAAATAAAAGGGATCCAAATTGGAAAGGAAGAAGTAGACTTGTCACTATTTGCAGATCACATGATTTTATATATAGAAAACCCTAAAGAGGGCCGGCCCCGTGGCTTAGCGGTTAAGTGCGCGCGCTCCGCTACTGGCGGCCCGGGTTCGGATCCCGGGCGCGCACCGACGCACCACTTCTCCGGCCATGCTGAGGCCTCGTCCCACATACAGCAACTAGAAGGATGTGCAACTATGACGTACAACTATCTACTGGGGCTTTGGGGGAAAAAGAGGAGGAGGATTGGCAATAGATGTTAGCTCAGAGCCGGTCTTCCTCAGCAAAAAGAGGAGGATTAGCACGGATGTTAGCTCAGGGCTGATCTTCCTCACAAAAAAAAAGATTAAAAAAAAAAAAGAAAACCCTAAAAAATCCACCAAAAAACTATTAGAAGAAATAAATGAACACAGTCAAGTTGCAAGGTACATAATCAACATACAAAAATCAGTTGCATTTCTATATACTAAAAATGACCTAGCAGAAAGAGAAATCAAGAAAACACTCCCACTTACAACGGCAACAAAAAGAATATAACATCTAGGAATAAATTTAACGAAGGAAGTGAAAGAGCTGTACACTGAAAACTATAGGACATTTTTGCAAGAAATCGAAGAATGCACAAAGAAATGGAAAGATACTCTGTGCTCATGGATTGGAAGAAATAACATAGTTAAAATGTCCACATTACCTAAAGCAATCTACAGATTCACTGCAATCCCTATCAAAATCCCATCTTTTACAGAAATAGAAGAATCCTAAAATTCATATGGAACAGCAAAGCAATCCTGAGAAAAACGATCAAAGCTGGAGGTAGCACACTCCCTGATTTCAACACATACTACAAAGCTATAGTAATCAAAACAGTGTGGTATTAGCAGAAAAACAGACACAAAGATCAATGGAACAGAATTGAGAGCTCAGAGATAAACCCACACATATATTGACAGCTAATTTTCAACAAAAGAGCCAATAACATACAATGGAGAAAGGAAAGTCTCTTCAATAAATGGTGTTGGGAAAACTGGACAGCCACATGCAAGAGAACGAAAGTAGACTATCTTGCACCATACACAAAAATCAACTCAAAATGGGTTAAAGATTTGAATGTAAGACATGAAACCATAAAACTCCTAGAAGAAAACATAGGTAGTATGCCCTTTGACATCGGTCTTAGCAGTATCTTTTTGAATATGTCTCCTCAGGCAAGGGAAACAAAAGCAAAAATAAACAAACGGGACTACATCAAACTAAAAAGCTTCTGTACAACAAAGAAAACCATCAACAAAATGAAAAGATAACCTACTAACTGGGAGAAGATATTTGCAATCTGTACATCCGAAAGGGGTTAATATTCAAAATATAGAAAGAACTCATACAACTCAACAACAAAGAAACAAACAACCCAATTAAAAAATAGGCAGAGGATCTGAACATTTTTTCAAAGAAGATATACAGGTGGCCAATGGACACATGAAAAGATGTTCAACATCACTATTAGAGAAATGCAAATCAAAATCACAATGAGATATCACCTCGTGTTCATCAGAATCGCTCTTTTTAAAAAGACAAGAAGTAAGCATTGCACCGGGCCCCTGGCGGCCCCACCTGTGTGAACACTCCCCGCTGAGTGGTGGCAGCTCAGTTGCATGAAGGCGCCCCACCGGGCAGCCGCCCCACCCATGCAAGCCTGACCCACCTGCTGAGCATGGCTCCCCAGCCTGTGCCAAGGTGCCCCGCTGGGTGGCTGTGGCCCAGCCCATGTGAACACAGAGCGGCCAACTGGCACAACTATGAGCAGACGGGGCGGGAACAGAAAAAAACAACCCTAGCTCCGTCCTCCGGTGGCAGAGGAATCTGCAACCAGAAGCAAGAGGAACCACAGCACAACCGGTGATCCAGCCCCTGGTGGCAGCAACCCTGACACCAGCTCCACCAGCAGCAGGGGGCTTGTACACAAGTCCCCGGGTCCCCAGGCCCCCGCTAGTGACAGTGACACCTGTGAACCCAGCACCCCAGCCAGCGGTGCAACCAGCACCCCAAGACAACCCAGGAACAACAGCACAGGTGCTGCAGAGGACAACAGCATTCAAGCCCATGGAGAGCCAGTGGAGGAACATGAGATCCAGGTCACCAGAACCAAAGTAACCACAGCTGTATCCAAATAAGAAAAGGCAATTACTACCACAAATGCACTGGCAGAGGATCAATTCATCAAACACCATGAAAAACCACACTAACACTGCAGAACAGAAGGAAAATGACAACTCTTCAGGATACAAACCTGAAGTCACAGAAGACTACAATCTAACTGACAGAGAATTCAAAATAGCTATCATGAAGAAACTCAACAAGTTATAAGAAAACTCAGAAAGACGATTCAATGAGCTCAGGAATAAAATTAATGAACAGAAGGAATACTTCACCAAAGAGATTGAAGCTCCAAAAAGAAACCAAACAGAAATTCTGCATATGAAGAACACAATTAATGAGATAAAAAATAACACAAAGTATAAAAAATAGAGTAGACCGTAGGGAGCAGAGAATTAGTGACCTCAAAGACAGAAACCTAGAAATGCTTCAGATTGAGGAGAGAAAGCTAAGACTTTACAAAAATGAAGAAATTCTTCAAGAAATATCTGACTCAATTAAGAAAAGTAACATAAGGATTATAGGTATCCCAGAGGGACAAAGGAGGGAGAAAGGAACAGAGAGCCTGTGCAAAGAAATAACAAGCACTGGAGAGGATGTGGAGAAATGGGAACCCTTGTACACTGCTGGTGGGAATGTAAACTGGTGCAGCCACTACGGAAAACAGTATGGAGATTCCTCAAAAAATTAAGAATAGAACTACCATACAATCCAGCTATTCCACTCCTGGGTATTTATCCAAAGAATATTAAAACACTAATTCGAAAAGATATATGCACCCCTCTGCTCATTGCAGCATTATTTACAATAGCCAAGACATGGAAACAACCTAAGCACCCATCAACAGAAGAATGGATAAAAAAAATGTGATATACACACACACACGCGCGCGTGCGCACACACACGACGGAATACTACTCAGCCATAAAAAAGATGAAATCTTGCCATTTGCAACAACATGGCTGGACCTTGAGGATATTATGCTAAGTGAAATAAGTCAGATGGAGAAAGATAACTACCATATGATCTCACTCATATGTGGAAGATAAACAACAACAACACACACACACATAGATACAGAGAACAGATGGTGCCTAGCAAAGGGGAAGGGAGTATGGGGAGGTCAAAAGGGATAAAGGGGGACAGCTGCACGGTGACGGATGAAAACTAGACTTTTGGTGGTGAACACGATGCAATGTATATAGAAGTTGAGATATAATGATGTATACCTGAAATCTATATAATGTTATAAACTAATGCTACCTCAATTAAAAAAAAACAATTTTATGATACTTTCTATCCTCTTTCATGAAAAGCAGTATTGGTATCTAAATAGGTTATTTGAATTTTAAAAAATTAAGAGAGCAAAGGAAGAAAATGAGGATTTGTGGTATGAAAAACATAGGGTACAAATCTACTCACATTTTTAAAACATGGCAAAAAATAAGGTATGAAAAGTTTCTAGCGGATTCTAGGTTCCATGTGTTTATTTTTATAAATGATACCTTTCTCTATATGGCCAAGAGCAGAAAAGTTCTGTCATGATTCAAAATTTGTAATCATGAATTCTAACCAAATTATAACAAGAAGTTTAAATCACTTCAACTGTATATCATGACTCAAATGGATTGAGTACAATATAAAAAAAGAAAACTCAGAAAAATACCACTGAAGGAACGAGCAGAAGATGATATAAGACTCTTCCTGTCTAACTGTAAGATCACTTGCTCACGCAGAGATTTACCACCAGGACATAGTCCTGGGTCCCTGTGCTGTACTACACACAACTTCAGAGAACGAGTTTCCCAGAGCCTGTCCTATTCCTCTATTAGCTTTGTGACCTCAGGCCAAATACTTAAATTTTCTAAGTCACTGTTTCTTCATTTAAAAGAGTAGAACCCTCAAATGGTGTGGACTTAACAACTTAGCCCACCTGTAGCACTTAACATGGGCAGCGGCACAGAGCAAACAAGGGGTGTCGTCATCTGAGCTCTAAAGGCCAAGAACTTGGCTCTCTCCACACATCAAAATTTATTATATACAATAATCAATTTTTTACCAAAATTAAGAAGATATGTTTTAGTACAAATATAAAATAAAACCCAAACCTATTTTAGTTATTTCAGTTGTAGTTACCTGTTTAATAAAATTGCTGAAATCTAGTTCAAAATGTTTTTGCCAATCTCTTTAAATGTTTACACTTGATAGCAATGGCTATAACTCTATAGTAACTTAGTTTGGAAAACTTCCAATATACCAAAGTGAGTACAAAGTATAGACAAAATAAAAAATAAATATTATTTGCTCTAATAATTTTTAAAAGAATAATTATTCATAAAATAGTATACTCCATGCACATAGAACAGAATAATATCCTATTTTTACCTGTCATTGTATTCATTCTCATGCCATGTATGAAAAATTATTATATTAGAAAAAAACTAATATCAAGGTATCACAAACCATCAATATCTAAGTTTTATTAACAGAAACCATATTAAATTTTTATACCAAAAAAACCACATTAATTTTGTTGTACTAGAGCCCAGTGGCCTACATTTCCAATACTTGGGAACAGAATCTCACTTGTATTTTCCTTCTAACCAAAATACACAGGTTCTTAGGTTCTGGGTAACCCACAGGTAGTTAAAATTTATTTAAACAAAGTATATCATTCTCTCGCGCGCCACCATCATGCAAACTGCCACCTGCCCAGGTTTTCCTGGGGCCACCACACTGGAGGTACGCACGTGCCCCATCACTATCTCTACGTCTGAACTATTTTTCTTCTAAATAAGCCCCTTAGATCTATCCCTGCTTTAACTGTCCTTGGTCTACTCTTCATTCTATAAAATACCTTTTAACTGCCATCAAACAAATGTCAATATATATTCCTCTAATGTCAACTGTAATGTTTCATGCCATTTTACTCTACTGAAATATCTTTACATCTTTATAGCTATTATATCTTTCCTCTTCAAATCCAAAACCAGACTGGGCTCTCTTGGCTGACCCCTATCTGGTTACACTGGTAATCAAATCTCAGCCTTCCTCCCACACTCCAAACAGCCCCATGTATTTCCTGAATATCTAATGCTTTCAGGATAACACAGCTTGGCATTCTGCTATTTTCTAATTATGCTTTATGTTCTCAAGTGGACTTTCAACCCTTGTTAAGTGGGTACTGAATCCTAAAACATATTTGAATATCTTTTCAGCGCCTTGCAAATATGTGCATACAAATAAGGGAGAAGGGATTAATCCTTTAGAGCCTATTTCAATACCCACTTCTTACACAAAATCACTTCCTATTTCATCATTCCTTCTGGTATAACCTCCCTGCACTCCGACTGTAACATCTATTGTGGCACCAATCCCATCTGGCTTTGTAGTGAGGGACTGCAACAGCATGGCCAACAACTTAGGCCCTAGAGCCAAACGTCCTTCTGGACTCGAATGCTCTAGCAGTTACCAGTGCTGGAACCTTGAACAAGACACTTACTCACTCCAGACCTTAATCTCTTCCTTTGTAAAATAGTGATAATAAGAATGATTTTCAATTTTTTTAAGACTATGAACACCCATGAGTAAAATTTCCCTACAAATGTTTAAATAAACTTAAAGTAAAATCAGTTTTCTTTAAATTGGTGCTCCAGAAAGTTTGAAAGAATCACATGTACCACAAAGAAAAGATCAAAAGAAAAGATCAAAAGGAAAGGAATCACATTTCCTTTATTTTGACAACTGATGAAACGGATTGAAAAAATAGACATAATTCTCCTCAAGAGCAGCAGAAAAGACCAAAATTTGGTCATAAAGTTGTTGCTGCACACTTGTATGTACTAGGCACAAACACCTATCTAGCTTGAACATTTCTGAGAAGAAATGTGACTTTAGGAGGAAAAACAACTAATGCCTAACAGCACACCCCCCAACCCCCCCACCCCTGCCCTCGCTACACTTCTCCTTCCCTAGGGTAGGAGGAAAAGCCACCTCTGAAGAGGCATTTATTTATGAGGGCAATGCCCTAAGGTGACAATGACACTCCTTGCTCTATCTGTAAGTTACAAAGCATACAAGCCCCATCCTTACAAAGCTGGCCAAACAACTGAACTCATATTCATTAAATAATACCATTAAAGTCCCTAATGTGGCATTAACAGCACAGAATAGATAATGACCCAGCAACAGCACAACGGATGATATGACCCAAATTAAAAGACAGCCCTTTCCTTAGAAAGACAAAATGTAAAAACAAACACACCAATAAAGAAATTGTACCTTTCTCATATCTGGGAGATACACAAAATAAAAATATAAATAACCAGATAAGCTTATTAGCAAGATTTACATCCACTTAAGTGATATCTCAATTTGTAACATCAAATTTTCTTATACTTGAGAAAGTATTAGTTGGTTTGGGTACTGACAGCTTGAGTTTAAAGTAATATCGCTATAATGAATAAACTCTCCAGACTTTTCTGCTGTGGGGACAAAGATATACAGTATCTCAGGCATGGTAAGGAAAACATGACAATTAGGAGAATTGGGGTAATTAGATTATTTTTGTGAATAAAAGTCACCAATTTGGTGAGTAAAAGTCACCAAGACCAAAACTTTTTTGTCTGGAATCCAAAAAAAGAAAGAAGAGTTGACTGTAAAAATTCCAACAGATAATACTAGCCTTTTGAGAAACTACATGAAAAAAATCTTACATAGGACTATATTAAAGAATTCTTAAAACAAGAAAAAATAGATTTCATTGGTATATATTTTTAAAAGGCTATGTGACATTCAAACACAAACAAGTTAAAGACTTTTACATGCCTAGAGATGCTTCTATTTTAATAATGATTACAATAAGTAATGTATTTCCAAAGTTTTTCTAGGAAAATCTAGTATCCAAATCTGTAACATTTATATGTTACTATAGAACAGAGAAATGCAAAAGTTTGATCTGCTTTTGCTTTTTGTACTTAAGTCTTCTTGGATAAACACAACTTGATATCTACAAAATAGCTAAGATAATTCAAAGTTAATTAGAGCAATTACTACTTACTGAATACCTACTAAAAAGCAAAGAACTAAAAATGTATAAAGATTTCAAGGTTAGTCTATAGTCCTTTTAACAAACAGGGTAACCTAAGAAGAATTACTTTTAAGTACATATTAACTCTGTCCTTCTATGAACTAAATAACCAATTAATACAACTCCTTTTTGCATTTAATCATATCATCATTTCTCTTCTTGAGACAAAGATACATACTATTTCTAGCTTGGAAAGGAAAGCATGACATCTAGTGGATCTGGGGTAATTCTTCTACTTCCAAATAAAGTTTCAATTTAGCACTAAACACAAACTCTTCTCTTTTGAGTCTAGGAAAAAAAAGACTCTTAAAACTACAGCAAAAAGTACCAGTGTCTTGAGAAACTGTAGGAGGTGAATCTTATTAATGCCTATATAATTACTGTTCTCTTATTATTTTTTTTCCTGGAAGCAAGGGTGCCAAGCCTTTGCCTTCCCAAAAGATTCTATAACACAGTAATTGTTCCAAAAACACTTACTTGAACATAACGTTTTCTAGTTGAGAATAAATGATTTTGTATGCTTGTAAAACAAATGAAACCTAGTATAGTCATTATTTAGAAATTCTAATGTCTCAAACATTTTATTTATTTATTTATTTTTTAATTTTTATTTATTTATTTTTTCCCCCAAAGCCCCAGCAGATAGTTGTATGTCATATTCGCACATTCTTCTAGTTGCTGTATGTGGGATGCGGCCTCAGCATGGCCAGAGAAGCGGTGCGTCGGTGAGCCCCCGGGATCCAAACCTGGGCCGCCAGCAGCGGCACACGAGCACTTAACCGCTAAGCCACAGGGCCGGCCCCTCTCAAACATTTTAGAACAAAGCAGTTTATAAATGAAAAGAAAAAGGCAGGCAGGCCTACATAAATTTCAGGTATTTCAGATAATCAAGACTTCTATCTGATGCAAGTATTTAGAAATGTGTTTAAAATCATCAGTATCACATTGGAATCATAAGAATGGGTCAATTTTCTCTAAATTGCCTTGCCCTTAAGCAAAATTTCAGCTCAACCAAGCATTATTAATCATACGGGATCTGTTCTCTTCTTCTAACACTACCGATAAAAATTTTCAAACCTTTGTATTTCTGGCTCTATCAAAAAAGGTAGGAAATGGATTGAAAATTCATCTAAAAGGATATTCAGTGTAGCTATACAAGCAAGGAAGACCCTAGTTCTGCACAGACAGCACTTCAAATAAATCACAGCCAATAATTATAATCTTATATTTTGTATACATTCTTATCTCTCCACTATGTAAATTCAATTTTTTTTCAGAGATTCAAAAGGAAGCACTTATGCATTCTTTGGAAGTACCATTGTTTCCGAGGTGGAAAGAGAACTCGGATCTCGATCTTGATTGGACATCCTAGATGGAGCCCTCCAAAACTTGAATGAGTCATCTAAACCTGTGAGAACAGGAAAACTGTCAACATGAATACTCTCTTGGGTACTGTAACAATTAAAAGAAAGAATACTCATTACATGAAACCAATCAAGAACTAAGGAATGAGGTTTGCCTAATTTTTATTATGCGTAACTAATTTATATATAAAGCTTGTTTCACAAAAAATCTAATGACTAAAATCTAGTTGGAGGTGTTTTAGCTTAATCTAACACAATTTATCAAGAGCACCAGCTCCCAAACTTCACTGTTTTGGGAGAATCATAAAGAGCTTGTTAAAGCAGTTTCCTGGGTCCTATTCCCAGAGATTCCACTCCCTAAACCAGGGTGGGAGCCGTAAATCTGCAATTCTAACACACTCACAGAAGATGTCAATGCTACTAGTTCAAGGGCAGTGCTTTGACTAATCCAGAGAAATCCAAACAATTGAATGAGTCACTTTCCTCATAGGAACATTTATTTAGAATGTTCAAAAACGTCACCCAATGTCATTTTCCTCTTAATTCCTCCAAGAAGTGAGCAGAAAAGTAAATTAGGAATTCACACTTGGGGCCAGCTCTGCGATGCAGTGCCTAAGTGCAGCACACTCTGCTTCCTCAGCCCAGGTTTTGCAGAGTCAGATTCTGGGCGAGGACCTATAGCACTCATCAAGCCATGCTGTGGTGGCATCCCACATACAAATTAGAGGAAGATGGGCATGGATGTTAGCTCAGGGCTAGTCTTCCTCAAGCAAAAAGAGGACGATTGGCAACAGGTGTTAGCTCAGGGCCACTCTTCCTCACAATAAAAAAAAAAAAAAGTAGAGGAAGATTGTCAGGGATGTTAGCTCATGGCTAATCTTCCTCAGGCAAAAAAGGAGGAAGACTGGCAACACATGTTAGTTCAGGGCAAATCTTCCTCAGCAAAAAAAAAAAAAAAGAAAAGAAATTCATGCTTAAGTATTTAGGGGTAAAGAAACCTCATATCTGCAATTTACTCAGAAAAATATATTTACACACACATACATTTTAATAAATTTTACTTATACACACATATACATTTACATACACATGGGGTAGGGGGGCAAATATAGTAAAATGCTAACATTTGGGAATTCTTTGTACTATTTCTGCACCTTTTCTGTAAGTGTGAAATTATGTCAAGATTTTTAAAAATTACATTAAAAATTAACTTAAAAATATAATTTATTTTTATTATTATTAAATTACTTATTGTTATGAGATAATGATTATTTATATGTGCTAAGATCTTAGGATCCCAAGAGAATCTATAAATAAATAGAAATAAAAAGGTTTCAGCAAGATATTTTGATAAATGAGTAACATATCAAAAACGAACAGCTTTTCAAAAAAAAGAAAAACAAATAGCTTTTCAATATACATTAGCAAAATGGATTAGAAAATTTAGTAGGAACAGGTCTCATTTTTGATTGCCTAGGAAGAACCTTCCAAAAAGTTTAAGACGTTAATAGAGAAAAAAAATTATAAAATTTTACTGAAGGATATGAAATAACTTATAAAACATCAATAAGATGTCAAAAATAGTTTCCATGAAGAATTTATAACATAAAAAAATGCTTAGGCAATGTTTAGCGAAAGGAGGGAATACAAAAATGTACGTAAACTATGAACACAATTATGTAAAACAAAAGCTACACAGAGAAAGAAGACTGGAAGAAAATATACCGTAACATAACAAAAGTAATCTTTGGGGAATGGGACTAGAGATGAATTTTTCTCCTGTGTATTTTCATTATTTTTCAAATATTTTGTAACAAACACATAGGTTTTTAACAGTTTTTAAAAAGTTACATTTTGTAAAAGTAAAAATACAAATATATTGTTCTTACCACTTAAATCGCTGCCTTCTGAAGTTCCATCAAGGGCAGAACAATTCAAATCAAACATATACCGTCCCAGGTAACAATGTTTTACCATCTGATTCAAATGGTCATAAAAATGGCAGTGATATAAAAGAGCCTGAAGGGCGGGTTTTCCTATGAGCGATAGGCCAGAGTCCTCATCGTGGACACAGGGGCCCTGTAGGAAAAGAGGGAGAGAAAAAGAGAGAGACTGATTTATCACGTAATTTCCTCAAAAAGACCCACTAACTCCCCAAAATCCCCTCAACAAATTAAATGGGTCCCAGATGCTGCCATGCTCCTTTCACCAGCCTCTGTCCTTCTCCACCTACAGCAGCCCGACCTAGAGCAAATTATCTCAGAGCACTCGAGGTCTTTGCTGCCTACAAATCCTCTGAGGGCAGAAGGCTGATCTATTCTATCTTTTGAGGGGCCCTTTAGTTTAAAATGTTTCTGTGAAATGGCACAGCTTTACCCAAGTAATTATACACTTGAGCCACACAGACAATAAAAATAGTATTTTTCAACCTACACACAACAGTAAAATAAGTATTAAAATACTTGAAATAATCTGGTCCAATAATTATGTTCCAAATTATTTTTTGTACCTATCAATATGCCAGATAAAATGAAAAGACTCATCGATATCCATGGTAAAATCTGTTTGCCATGTTACTTCCCAGTGAATTAACCCTGACAAGGGAAACGCACACATGCGGGCACAAACACACACACAGACTTTCCACAAGGAGGCTGAGAAGAATCTGCCATTACACAATTTTAATCTCTTTGCACTTTTGTTCAAATAATTTTTCACACTGGCACTCACTACTCTTCCTGGAATAGCCAATGGCAAAAACTAAGCAATCAGGACTGGCTAAAGTTTGCAAGTAACCCCATCATTAGCTTATAAATATTTCTATTTTTTGGAAAATGATAATCAATGAAGTTAAGACTATCAAAACAGATCATAAGAGAAAAATAAAAGATAAAAAATAGCAATCTAGAGCCAGCTCTGATGGCCTAGTGGTTAAAGTTCAGTGCTCTCACCACTTCCACAGCCCGGGTTCGTTTCCCAGGCACGGAAACAGACCACCCATCTGTCAGTTGCCATGCTGTGGCAGCAGCTCACACAGAAGAACTAGAAGGACTTATAATTAGGATATACAACTATGTACTGGGGCTTTGGGGAGGGAAAAGAAAAAGGGGGAAGACTGGCAACAGCTGTTAGCTCAGGGCAAATCTTTCCCTGTTAAAAAAAAAAAACACAGCAATCTAAGTGCCAACAGGAAAGGTGCGGTGGAAACTTTGGTTCAAAGTTTATCGCTACCCATGAGATTTGTGAATGTGTCCCTCCTCTCATCCCTCCTCATCATCAATGAAAGATGGATGCTAAAACTTACTATCCAGCAAGATAAAGTAATTCACAAGGTAAAGGTGTAAATTACATTAATAAGATTTCCATTAACACTTCTTTTAAAGATATTATCATTGTAATTGAATCTCTTACTTCAATATTAAATATCTTTTATGGTTATGAATTTGTTATTGTGTTCTAATAACCCTACCTAACACTATGAGCTTACTCTTCATAAATAGAGCAATCTACATACTTAATAAGAAATAAGACTATTTAATGAGCATGATGGTCATTGTTGTAACTTTGAATTCAGAGGTCTCGAAGCAGCAGGTGACACAGAGAGGAGCACAGGAGAACAGGGCTACATGGCTCCTTCACTAACCATGGCACACGCTTCAGGCAATGCGGCCCTTTCACACATTACCTTATTCAATTATCTAGGATGAAGTAATTCATCCAAAACCACAGAGCCGATCCTAACGTTCACACCTTCAAAATGGTCAGCTTTTAAGCAACTTATAACATTCTTAAATGTACAAAACATGTCAAACACAAAAGATTCACAATAGTTGCTTAACATCACAAATTAAAACCCTCATTACAATAATTCAGGGAAGGAATTAACAAGCGTGAGATGAGAATTATAAATAATGCAGCTAAGTCTACTAGCTTAACTCCAACTACCTAATAAAACTCAATAAATCAATAAAATAAATGATTAAACAAAGTAGTACAAACACTATTTCTCTGAATATATTTCATAATGATGCCCAAAACAATTTTAAAATAATTTACTAAATAGATTATATGAAATGATTCAAAAATTTTACTTTTGCAAAATCAGGTCCATGTAATTGCTTCCTGGATGATTTATAGCCACAGTTCAAAATTCACAAAGGTTTAACAAATTAAGATGAGAGAATGTAAACTGCATAAATCTGGAAAACAAGCTCTTCCAGAGCTCTTAAATCTGCCAATTCTTTATTCTGTAAAGGCCTGCTGAGGCTGATGATTATACCATCTGCAAAAGACAAACCCATCGTCTTCTAAAATTCATCTTTTCATTAAAGTATAGAACTACAGTAATTATTCTATAAATAAGTATAATTATTAGTGTTGAAGAATCTAATTAATATAATCAAATTTACCCTTCAATTAATATATTTCAAGAATTCATTTTTCTCTCTAGTTCTTAAAAATATAAAAAGAAAAAAAGATGTAGAAAATAAAGAAAACAAAATAAGTCACAATAAGAGACATAAATGTAAAATTCAATCTACCTAATGAGGTTTTAGAACTTGATTTTTTTTTCTTTTCTCATAAATCATGGTGAAAATTGTTCTTATCCAAGATTGAAGAAGTTAAACTAATTCTGACATGAACAAAAGAATTACTATCTCAGAAAATAAAGACTAAGAAATAGAAATATAAAAGATAAGGAAACAAAGAAACATCAATTCAAGAAGCCTAATGTGGAACTCATATGATTTGTGGAAACATAAAATAGAACAAAGAAAAAAGGAAAGTCATTTTTAAAATAATACAAAAATTTGTCAGACCCCAAAGATACAGAACATCTATGTCTTCAAATCAAGGAGCTTAAGGACTGTCAAGCAAGAGAAATGAAAAAGACCCATAATCATAAAATTCTAGAACATCAAAGATAAAGAGAAGATGGTAAAAGAAAAAAACAGCCATAAGAGAATCAGATGGGTATCCAAATTCTCATCAGTAGTATGGGATGTTAGAAGACATCTAACATGGAGCAAAATTCTTCTGAGAAGTGATTTCAACCTAATATCTGGTCACTATCCAAGCTATCAATCCAGGGCAATTTAAATACATTTGTAAATAAGCAAGAATTCATGAAGCTTATCACTCATGCATTGGTTATTAGGTAGGAGAACAATCATTTTGAGGATGATTACTAGGAAAGGATTCTAACTGAAGAGAAAGGATGATTCAGAGCTCAAAAAAACTTGAGATATGATACAGACTTGAAATGCAAGAAAAAAATAAATAGAAACTCCAAGGGAAAAAAAAATCACCCAAATTGATTTTTTAAATTATACACACACCCACACCCACACACTCACACACACACCCACGTATATGTATACATACACACATATATATAAATACCAGAAAATTTTTCCTCTGAGTGCCAGAGGGGTCATGACCCTGGAAGCAGAGATAAGAAAGTGTAATCACAGCCCAATAAGTGGCTCTGTAGTGAATTACTGGTTTTCAATTTCTAGAATCCACTTATAGATAAATTGAGGCTGCAAAAGAGAAAGTAAATGTAGTCAACCTTCACAAAGCAAAAGTAAAGATAAAACTGGCAAAGATTAACAACAGAAGTTGGGGAGGAGATACCAATGAAAGGATAAGAACATCTCAGCCATGTCTTACTCTCCTTCTAAATGGGGAGCCAAGAGATATATGATCCATAGGTAATAAGACCAGAAATAGCAGGGGTGACCAGTGGAGAAACTAAGAACAGTAATAGAACTACACTGGCAGGAGACTGTTTAAATGAGCTAAATCCATGTATTGAAACAGTAAAGGAATAAACATATTAGTGCAAACATACTATTTAGAGATACAAAGGTAACTACCTGTAGAATTAAAATCAGTAGGAGGTAAAGCTGTCTCTGTGAATGGAAAGAGATAGTGAATTTCATTACAAGCTCTGTTAGCTTTTTTTGTGTGTGTGTGAGGAAGATCAGCCCCTAGCTAACACCCGCTGCCAATCCTCCTCTTTCTGCTGAGGAAGACTGTCCCTGAGCTAACATCCGTGTCCATCTTCCTCTACTTTATGTGGGATGCCTGCCACAACCGCTTGATAAGCAGTGCATAGTTCTGCGTCCGGGATCCGAGCCTGCGAACCCCACGCCGCCGAAGTGGAGTGCGCAAACTTAACCACTATGGTACTGGGCCAGCCCCTCTATTAGTTTTTTAACCATACATATTTATTACTTGAAAAAAATAATTTCTTCTAAAAATTCAAACAATTCATTGAAAATATTTTTAACTTCTCAAAGAAAACCAAATATCTGAAATATGTACATGTTACATAACCATTATTTATTTTTTATTTGATTTATTTTAACTAAGCATTAAGCCTGAATCCCCATTCTCCAAATGCCAAAGCTTCCTAGTGGCAATGGCTTATTACCAACAGACTTTTACCCAGGGCAAGGAAGCCAAGCCCAGCATATGCACAAAAGACATTCTGACTCAGGCTTTCCACAGATGACTAATGGTACAAAGGTCAGAACAATGAAATCTTTCATGCATACACGAGGCTCTGCTCCATAGATCCATCAGTAATGGATGGGGCTGTCTTCTGGCATAGCAGGGAAATCAGCATGGTCTAATAGCTCTGTCTCAAGATGTCTACATTCTTACCAGCCTTGCCCTCAGGTGAGTGCTGGGGCTGCCAGATCATCTGCAAAATTGCCAGGGAGAGCTGAGAAGGACAGCATGCAAAGAAAGAAAACTCTTCAAATCACTAGGTGCTATTACAAATAAATTTGCCAAGAAAACAGCAAATTAATTGTGTCATAAAACACTCCAATTAATTGAAAATATTGTTCTCAAAGATGCAAAATTATGAATATAGTTAAAATGATATTGCTTCTTTGACACCAATATTTATTGTTTTGGGAAATCAATACTCATGATTCACATCAATTAACTTGAAAATATTGTTCTCAAAGATGCAAAATTATGAATATAGTTAAAATGATATTGCTTCTTTGACATGACTATTTATTGTTTTGGGAAATCAATACTCATGATTCATGATGAACACATTAAAAGATGAAAAATATGCATTGATAATTATCACATCAAATTTGAAAATGATATATACTATAACTATAAATGAGTCAACTATCTATCTAAAACACACACATAAACACATATGCAGACAGTTACTTGCTGTGTCCACTAAGAATGCATGGAAGCAATGACCCCCAGGAACAATGAGCGTATCTAGAACCCAAATCTCGTTTCTAAATACCACCTCCATTAAAAGAAATCAGGGCTCTTTGAGTAAATATCTGTTCCAGGCTGGGGCTGGGAAAGTCTAGAATATATTGCTATACCAGAAAGTAAGGAAGTGCTCAAAGATTGAGGAAGACATGTTAAAAAGACATAAGAGTCTTCATGAAGGGGCTTCTCCTAGCCAAATTTGGAACAATTTGAACATCTAAATAAATAATGATAGAAACAGATTATAACCCACGAAACAAAGTAAGAATCCTTGAGTCATACTGGTGTAACTAAATACCAAAATAGAGAAGAAAGGAAGGCTCTTCCTTACAGTAAAATGCAATTAAATGTAAAGGAATGATGAAATTAGAAAATCATTATTTGGCAACAATTCTGCAATCACTGCTTCAGACAAAAATTATGAATGGAAGATAAAACTAGTGAAAGAGGGCCGGTCCCGTGGCTTAGTGGTTAAGTGCTCGCGCTCCGCTACTGGCGGCCCGGGTTCGGATCCCGGGCATGCACCGACGCACCGCTTCTCCAGCCATGCTGAGGCCGCGTCCCACATACAGCAACTAGAAGGATGTGCAGCTATGACATACAACTATCTACTGGGGCTTTGGGGGAAAAATAAATAAATAAAAAATTATAAAAAAAAAAAAACTAGTGAAAGAATGTTGATGAGAAACAGATATTTGCACAGTCTCAAAGTATCTGCCTGCAAAAGAAAAAACTGTAACTCTACAATGGAGAAAACAGGCAGACTCTACCTTAACAAAGTAAGCAAAGTAAACATCACCAATAATAGGACAAAGACTTACCATGTTTCCTGACATAATACACCAAGAAGAACACATCATTTCTATGGTTTTTCTGCTAAAAATGCATAACCTCAATGTAATCATGAGGAAAAAGACAAACCTAATTAAAGAACATTACAAAAACTAAATAGCCTGCACTCTTCAAAAATGCTAAACTCTTAAAGATTTAAGAACTATATTAGATGGGCCGGCTCCATGGCTTAGTGGTTAAGTGCTCGCGCTCCACTACTGGCGGCCTGGGTTCGGATCCCGGGCGTGCACCGATGCACCGCTTCTCTGGCCATGCTGAGGCCGCGTCCCACATACAGCAACCAGAAGGATGTGCAACTATGACATACCACTATCTACTGGGGCTTTGGGGAAAAAAATAAAAAAAAATAATAAAAAAAAAAAAGAACTATATTAGATTAAAAAAAAAAACTAAATAGACATGACAACTATATGTAACATGTATTCCTGAATTAGAGCCTAGATCCTAATTAGTTGTTTTCTTTTCTATAAAAGGCAGTAGCGGGACAACTGGAAAAATTTGAATAATTTCTCTATTTTGATAATTATTATTATGATTATGTAAGAGAACGTCCTTGTTTTTAGGAAATTCATACTTAAGAGCTTAGGGAAAAAGAAGCATTATGTCTGCAAGTCTTAAACAGTTCAGAAAAAAGATACTACACAGAGCTAAAGCAAATTTGGTAAAATTATAACATTGGGGGAAATCTGGGTGAAGGGATTATAAAAACTGTTGTACTGTTTCTGCAACTTTTCTATAAGTCTAAATTTTTTTCAAAATAAAAAGTTTTTTAAAAAAATAAAATTATGTGCCAATTCAAAGTCCTATCACAAATATGGAAAGGAACTAAAGCATGAACATGTATATTTACACAACAAACTGACAACTCACTCTATTATTTAAGCATGTGAAATAACCTTTACATTTAAATGTGTCATATCATTTTCAAATGGAAAGAACAACTTTCACATTACAAAAATTACACATAAGCTACCACCATCATACATAAAACACTGTAGTACTGTTCGCTGGGTATGTGTTTGTCTTCTTCTCCACAAGCCCTATGCTGCAAAGGATTAAATCTGATCACCCGTGAATCCCCAACATTCAGGTACTCAACAAACACTTATAGAAATGAACTGAAACAAACTACATAGATAATCCCTGTCTAACGAACAGATTTCTTGTTATAATCAACTCTAAAATTCTGTTCTCGTTGTTAAAGTTGGAGGGGTATGGATTTGTGACCAGTCCTCAAACTAAATCCAGCAACAGAACCTTCCACATGCAGGAGTACCAAATCTCAGTCGGCCTGTGGGAAACCAGTTTACAAGACCCTGGAAAGCTGAAAGCCATGACACAGTTTAAGGGCCCTTAGACCTGATTCTGTTTTCTCTCCCTAAGAGAGGGATGTAGCCTTGGACAAGGAAAGCCCAGTATTTATAAACACCGCCCTTAAAACAGTGTCCTAAGTAGAAAAGATATGTGGCACACCCAGGGCTGACGCATCGAGGACTGGGTTCCCACGCAGCAGGAGCCCAGTCTTCAGGCCCCTCTCAGGGAGGCTGGGTGCCAAGGGAAGCTGTGCCAAGACAGGCTCTCTATCTGCTCCTATTCTCTGTGACCACCCCCTTTCAATACGTTTCTGTATCCATGGAAAAATAAATGGGGCCTTCAGCTACAAAAGTTAAGACCTGATTTTTAACTTTATTTACTCAGCAATACCATTAATACTAATGGGGTAAATGGAATGCTTTGCACATTTTTGTGCATTAGCAAAGACTGATGGAGCACTATCTTCTCTGTGGTGGGGACTGGAAAACACATTTAAAAATATGTTAAAAATATGGTCCTGAAATATATATTCTATTTAGGAAGATTAAGTTAAATGGTAAGAAATAAGACAAGACAATAAAGGTGATATATGAAAAACAGCCAATTTAATGGTATAGACATTAAATGCTATTGTTTTTCAGAAAAGAGGAAGATTAAAACGGATTGTAGTGGTTAGTGAAAGTATATTTTAATAAATACTTTTTCAAATTAAAAAAATACGTTTTAGATGATTTATGTCTCACTTTGTTCCAGAAAATATTTAAGGCCTATTACAAGGAAAGGTAAATTATAATATGACAGTAAAAGTATAGCAGGGATGAAAGAAAAACAAAGGTATGAAGATACTGGACTGAGGAATAAAGCTAAAAAACGTATAGTATAGCACAAGAGCCACATGTGTAGGAGGGCTCTAAAACTTTCTAGCACTCAACAATAAAAGGAAACACAGCCAGTTACATAACTCATAATTTATATACACAAATTATTACCACTCAGACGTTAAACAATTCCAGACAGTCACGTGAAATGGGAACTTACGCTGTGTGTGTGGGGGGGAAGACTTTGGAAAGGGGCAGTAATCGTAAAGAGAACACTCAGAATGCCCAGTGGAACAGGAGTACAGTGCATCAGTTTAGCTTCAGGCATCAAAGTGCAAAGTAGTAAAAGCAATCCTCTTGGTAAAACATAATGAATCAAATACCTACCTCACTCAAAATAAAATGTTCACAAAGCTCCCAGATACTGGTGCTACTTCCTGCTCTATCCTCCAAAACACTGTGAAATGTACACCAACATAAGTACATGAAGTGTTTGGTTGAATAAGATTGTTATTCATCATTCTACCAAAGACAGTTTTAATTCTAGAATACTGGATATATAACACCTTCTTTCTGGCTATAATAAACTGGCAAAGGTCACAACTTCTTGGAGATTATGCAAGTCCATTATCTATATTTGAAGACTTTCTCCCTTCTTAGAGCAGCTGTTTCCATTTTGGGATGTAAAGTACCACTAAACTTTTTTAAAATTGAGGGACAAATACTAGGTAACCAACTATTTATATTGCTAAGTGAGGAAACTTAAATCAAAAAGAAAAATAACCAAAAATAGATCAAAAAAAGAGGAAGAAAATCTGGATTTATTGAAAACACACAAGACTGTCCTTATCTTTGTAATTTTGCCTAAGACTAGCAAAAGTTTCATCCTCAAGTGCTGTTTGGGATAAGAGCAGCTCTCAAGTTTTTTTGTTTCTGATCAGTGTAGGCAGGGCAAAAGACTCCAAAAGCTCGCTTAAACCACTATTTTCAACTTTTTAGTAGAAAATTAATTCTGCAATGAAGAACTGGAGAATAACACCACCAACCAGCTGCAGTAAGCATGTCACCAGCAACAAAAAGGAGCTGTCCACTACAGTCATGCATTGCTTAATGACAGGGATACATTCTGAGAAATGTGCTGTTAGGCGATCTTGTCATTGTGCAAACATCACAAAGTGTACTTACACAAATCTAGATGGTACAGCCTACTACACACCTAGACTATATGGTACTCATCTTATTGACTGAAACATTGTTATGCAGCACATGACTGTATTTAACTTGTAAGAGAAAAATGTGAACTTCTATGCATGGTTCTATACTGTAATATAATGTCCCAAAGGCTTTAATAGAGCCCAGAAATCTTATTACTCTTGCCTTTATATTTATTTCAATAATTAAAAATTCATTGGCAGTACATCAAGCTTAGAGTACACAAGTGTCACTAGTTTAACAATGGGAGTAGAGATGATTTGCATTTGAGCCCAAAACAACACATTCTAAAATCTAGTTATTGGATAACAGGCATCAAAACTACTACACTGTTAATATAAACATTAATCCCATGTATTCCTTCCAGTTTTGTCCCGAATGGTTTTATTACAACACAGACTATGAATAAGCAATCATCATCAGATGGCAGTGTTAACCAAGTTAGAGGAACCAGTGGAAAAGAGGCCTGAGATTCTTAATAATTGGCAGTTTACCTGGGTTTGTCAAGTTTGGAGAAGTGAACCTTCCAAGAGTTAAACTAGATCTGGGCCTTGACAACCCCCTGAATTTACACTTCAGGAGACTGCCTGGAAACCTGCCCTCACTGCAGCTCAAATCGATTCTCTAACTCCTCCAAGGATATATTCTAAAGAAAACCTAAAAAGAAACCTTAGATTTGTCTAGGATCCTGGGGAGTAAGATGCAACAGTGTCATAAATATACATATATAGGATGAGGACATGTGCATAGGTAATAGGGTAGAGAAAGCGAATCTTATCGCCCCAGTGAGAGCAGTTCTGTATCCTCCAAATCATCTAAAAAGCCACAAAAAAGTTAGGCAACTATTTACTGACTTGATATTCAGAACACAAAACAAAAAATTATTCAGTAGAAACCAAAGAAAGATAAATTACGACCCTAACTGTGCACTAACCCAGAAAAGGAAAAAGGATGTTAACAGCAATGTATATTTAACTATAAATGAATTCGTATGTAGTTATTATTATATTTGTTATATTTATTATTATTAAATTAGAGAGGCAGCATAGTGAGCTGATAAGAGAAAGACTGCCTGGACTCAAAGCAAAGGTGTGTGATTTAAGGCAAACTATTTAAACTTCTCTGCTACAGTTTCTTAATCAACAAAATGAGGGTAATAATGGCTCACAACTCAAACAATTACACAAGTTAATATTTGTTAAGCTCCTAGAAGAGTGCCTAGTACATAGTAAACACCATGTTAGCTATTATTATTTCTGTTTAAAATTATTTTTAACACTATGGAGAAGAGTTCATGAATCTAATCAAGCAAAGGAAAATTTCTACATTCTCTTGTAAGAGATCCTTGTATAAAATTTCACCATTACTGAAATATATATATGCTGAAACTTTATCGTCAATTAATCTCTAATATCTAGTAGGTTGATAATTATTTAAAGTCACTGACCTGCCAAGTATAATCCTTTATAATTTCTGAAGGCATTGGAATTACAAGGAGATTCTGAAGAATAAATGCGGCCTGAAATTTAAAAAAAAAAAAGTCAATACTGCCATCTTGTTGTCATCCCTGAAATAACCAACGTATCATAATTTAATAACAAAAACCACGTCACTGGTCAACTGCGCATGCTGGGAGGTCATCATGAGAACTGCCAAATGACAGTGCTTGTTAGGTGATGACCTAACACTGATAAAATGACTTCATCAGGAAATATATTTTTTCCTACTTCAGAATTTTGTTGTTTCAAAAACTCATCTGTAAAATCTATTCTGATAGTATTTAAGAAATATACTTTCGTGTTTCTATTACCCCTTACAGATTACACACACACTTGATCTCTCTCTCTCTTCTCTCTCTCTCTCTCGCACACACACACACACCCCCCCCCACGTCTCGCTCCCTTCTCTTATACAAGCTACTCTCAATAAAAAATTGCTAACTAGAAATACAAACTACAAACGTCCAACTTAACCTCCTAGATCTTGAAGATGGTCAAATTAAAGAATCACACTAATATGAATACTGATTATCTATTTGAATGAAAGATTATGATATAACGGGAGGGGTAACAGAGGGGATCCGAAGAGGGTGAAATTTTCAACCCTTCTTAACTGGAAGTCAATGGATAATCTTTGAAGTTGGTAAATCAAGAGGAAGCTACAAGTTGAAGCATTACTATTAAAAAACAAGTAACAAGAAAACTACAGCCTTTGGATTTTGGAACTGGAAACTGGTTAATGGTGGGCCCAGGAGCTGCTGTTTTCTTTATAAGCCTCTAATCCCTATTTTTTTACTGTTTTTAAAAATATTTGCATCAATCATCACTTTGATAAAAACAGCAATGAAAGAAAACCACAAACTCTCTAGAAAGAATTGAAATAGGGTTTGCTTTTCCTCTTATATGTTATATGATAAATACTACAAAGTATTTTGACAGCCCCTTAACTTAAGCTTTATAAACATTAGAGACCCATAAATACTGAGGTAATATAAAAGTAATTTTTTCCTTTGAATTACTTTTCAATGTGTAATAAAATAGAGAAGTTCATATTAAAATACACTGAATTCTGCTTTGATCTTAGAATAAAGGACTCCAATTTTTACCGTGAATTAATATCTTTTTCCTTCTTTACTACCATTTTATTTGGGTTTTTCACAGGCAGAACAGATAATGGTCAGCGGTCAGTCACTGTGTTGAATGGGTAGTCAGGTACGGTTTATAAGGACTATCACAACAGATTTCTAAGGGGAAAAAAGGCAGAGGGTGCTAACCAGACAGGCATACCTCCCGGCGCACCATACTGCATTCCGACTGGTCCAGAAGAATGTTCACCACAGTTCCCCAGAGCCCACCAGAAATGTTTTGACAACTGCTTGCCAAGGCCACACAGCCAGTTTCAAGGGTGGTCAGTGCTGATCCTAATCCCAGTGAAGTGAACCTCACCTGTTCAAATTAAAGAAAAAGTTGTCAAATCAAAGAATTCAGATTCTTAATGTGAATTCTTAATTTTTCTGGTACATAAAATATCATACTTTTATGACATTGTCTTGATGATCCTAAATTAAAAAACACACTTATAGAAAACAGTGTCCTTAAGTTTATAAATGAATAAAACTCCTATTCCACGATTCTAGAAAGCATAATATAGAAAATGAAAGTTAAATAAAAGCAAATGTCACAAAGTCAAAACCAGGTATAAATAAGAATAAAAATTATAGTTCAAAAGCCTTTTCTAGGGAAAGCATAGGGCATTTACGTATCTTCTTTGAATACAATTCTTGTTTAGTCCTTACTTTTAAAGAAGGTGCCTATCATTTTGTTCTACCTTCCTCAATTTTTTAGTGTTTCTTCCAAGTAAATGGTTTTAACTTTTCTGAAACTTCTTTTCAAAAAGAAGTAACCGAATTATCTTTATTTATAAGGCATTTAGTATCTTCCCCAAAATTATTTTAAAAGAAACACGTTTCAAATAAGATTGATGTGGTGTGATACGTATGCTGTAGTACCACTGCTGCTCAAGCTACACGTCTTGGTGAACTTCTGAATTCTGATTCCAAAATAGTGTTTCACTGACAGCTCAGAGTAACAAAAAATAACATAGTCATAACATAGTCAAGCAACAAGTCCAAGTTCGATGTGTCTAAAGAATGTAACCTCTAAGTTCAGATCAAACAGCATTTCTACAAATCAAGGTTTTTACTATAAGAGGATGTAATCATTTCTTGCTTGAAATTAGTGGGCAGTGCCTACAGTTAACGGTACCATATTATATACTTAAAAATTTGCTAAGAAGGTAAATCTTATGTTGTGCTCTAATCACAAAAGTAAATAAATAAACAATCAGACAAACAAATAAAAAATTTAATAGTAAAGAAGAAGGCAGGAGGAAGCTTTTGGAGGTGAATTACACATTGATGGCATTGATTGTGGTGATGGTTTCACAGGTGTATACTTATCTTCAAACTCATGAAGCTGCACACATTAAATATGTACAGCTTTTTGTATGTCAATCATATCTCAGTAAAGTGATTTAAAAAAAAAGAAATTAGTGGACAAATGGCTAAAACTGGAAAATTCATTAATAATATAAAACTTTGCACTGTAACAAGTACTATGCTACTAAATGACACCCAAATCTCACTCAGCAGCTATCCTTCTACACTGTTTGAAAATGGCTGGGCTTCTTCAATAATTTTTCACAGTTCTTTCTAAAGTGATAGATTCCATAATCCTTTCTTTCTTTTTTCTATTTTTAATCTGTACTCTAATGAGTCTGACTGAAGATGGGGTGCTACGAACTGAATTCTGCCCCCTCAACATTCCTATGTGGAAGTTCTAACCCCCAATGTGACTGTATTTGAGGACAGGGCTTTTAAGAGGTAGTTAAGGTTAAATGAGGTGATAGGGTGGGGTCCTAATTCCACAGGATTGGTGGCATTATGAGAAGACAAAGAGCACATGAGAACACAGTGAGAAGGCAGTGGTCTGAAAGCCAGAAAGAGAGTTCTCATCAGAACCCAAACATACTGATACCTTATCTCCAGCCTCCAGAACTGTGAAAAAATAAATTTCTGTTGTTCAAGTTATCCAGTTTATGGTATTTTGTTATGGCAGCCCAAGCTGACTAAGATGGGGTAAATAAAACTTAAAGTATAGTCACTAAAATAACCCCATTTTGGAAAATATGAGTATGTATATATGTTTTGTTTCATGTGTTTTTTAATCTACACATAATGGACTTGATTTTCCTTTGCGCTGACCTCTGGGTCTCGATCAACCCATAACGGAATCAACCAAGCCAATCCTTGCTGAGGAGGAGGGTGTTCTTCACTGTGACTGCCCAGAGGCAAGAACCAGAGTGGCATCCACTCCTAGCATGAGAGAAGGGAGACACAAACACACTAGGTAAGTTTCTAAGAACAAAACAGAGGGAGTTTTAAATAACTCAGAATTTTAAAAGATCAAAACAAAAAATTTACTTAAGACTTGGTTTTAATTTATTATTTAGCCAAAACAAGGCAAACAAAAATCTCAGCTTCTCCTTAAAAAGTTAAAAATAGGGGCCAGCCCAGTGGTGTAGCAGTTAAGTTTGCATGCTCTGCTTTGGCAGCCCAAGGTTCGCAGGTTCAGATCCCAAAGGCAGACCTAGCCGTGCTGTGGCAGCGTCCTACATACAAAACAGAGGAAGACTGGCACAGATGTTAGCTCAGTGATAATCTTCCTCAAGCAAAAAGAGAAAGATTGGCAACAGATGTTAGCTCAGAGCCAATCCTTCTCACCAAAAAAAAAGGGGGTTAATAATTTTTCTTCAGAACAGCTATTCTCCCCATGATTTATACAAAACGTATTCCACAATGCATATTTCAATCAAAAGAAGTTTCAAATAAAATTTAGATCTGTGTAACACACAACTTCTAAGAAACATCTTAGTCAAAAATCATTTTTGTCTCCTAGGAAGAAAAGTCAGAAGAGACATTTTCATATAGCAAATTTACAGGTTTGAAATGCATTAGACACAGCACATTCCTTTTCTAGCAAGTGTTCAGGAGACAGGCAGCTTTCAACACTCTCACCGAGCTCTGGGCCTGGGCCATCATCTCATGAGACAAGTGCAGCAAGCAAAGAACTGTGCTCTTTGTGACGCCTTTTCCCATGAAGGACATAGCATTTCCTCCACGCTCCACATAAAAGGAAGTAATGACCTGAAAAACAAATGTAAACTATTTTGTGGTGGCTTTACTCTTGAGTATAAATATATAACTTTCTACTGACTTATCTGAATTGAATTCTAACCACATAAAGTATATATAATATTCTCAGTTTATACATCTAAAAACAGTTAAGATGATAAATTTTATGTTATGTATATTTTACCACAACTAAAACAAATATTCTTAGTTTAAAATTTTTCCCTTTGGAACTTGTACAAAGGATGTATACTACCCTCCTAGGAGATTTTTGTGATTTAGAATATGCTCATAACATTCTTCAAATGTTATAGTATCCTTTAGGTAAAAGAGTTTATAAATATCATGTTGAAAAGTATACTTAGAAATTGCCGGGCCAGCCTGGCAGCATAGTGGTAAAGTTCGCATGCCCCACTTCAGCAGCCTGGGGTTTGCAGCCTCGGATCCTGGGCACAGACCAATACACCACTCCTCAAGCCATGCTGCGGGTATGTCCCATATACAAAATGGAGGAGGACGGGCACAAATGTTAGCTCAGAGCCAATCTTCCTCAGAAAAAACAAAAATACAAAGAAATTGCTAGCTGTATAAAACTATTATTGACTACCAGGGTTAGGCTAGATTTTCTAAAATTATGGTTTAAATGTAAGTGGACATTTTTTTCCACTGCTGAGCATCTGAGATTTCTATTCCATATTTAAGTACATGTTTATAATTTAAATCCTTGGCTCTCAACTTTTTCTCTCCCATGTATCTGAGGGATTTGACAGCTTTCCATCAGTAACAACCAAAGAAAAGTTTTTTATCTGAAGGGCTATGCCTCTAACTTAGAAGCTGAATCAGAATGGACATGCGGAGTTGGGCAACAGTACTTTGAGGAAAAGTCCTTCCATCTGATTTAGAAAATCCTATAAAATATGTGGCAAACTCTTTTGGAACATTTCTACATAAATCACTCAGGGGTTTAATAAATATTTGTTCACTGACTGAATAACAAGAGCCTTCATAGCTTTCAACTTTTAAATAAAAAAATATTCAAAGTGACAAAAAACCACTTATAATTCACAAAATTTTAATAAAAAAGACTGCTAACTATATTTAGGTACCAATAAACTACGAAGGAAAAATTTGTTGTGAGTCAAAACAATCAAAACTACTCTTTATCTGACTAATACAAAAGAAAGTATTTCAATTCATCCACCCAAGGACACTGAATGCTTTTATTCATCACAGAATCCTTTAATGTAAGCCATTTTGTCTTATAATAAAGTCTACTTTTTAGTTTGGATTTTTTTCAACTCATGCAGCAATGCAGATTTAAAAAAAAGCATAAATCATAAATCACAGCTTATTTAATATAGGCAATTTACTCATAGGTAATGTGGGGGCTTTGACCTAAATTAGAATTTTCATAAACCAAATAATTTTATATTATGTCTGAAAAATGAATGAAGATTGGCCAGGGGTTAACTACTATGACTGATCACTACATGGGCTCTGTTCTTCTATTCCTTCTACATGTGTATGTTTGAAATTTTTCATAATTAAAAGTTTAAAACTCTAAGGGACTATCTGAGCAATAAGATACCTGAATGATTAAGCCCTTATTATCTTCCTGTAAGTCATCACTGGAGATAACTATATCTAACATCTGTGTAATGGTTTTATCTCAAGCTTATGAGCGACAAACCAAGAGCTTTGTAATTATCTCCTTTCAACTTGACCTTTTTGTCAGATTCCTGGAATTATACTTCATATATCTGGTCTTAAGAATTTAATTATCATAGTTTATTCACCTATCATAATGAATCATGCTCAGTTTTAAAGTCTCATTTCTCAACCAGAGAAAGCAAATACTCACATTCACAGTTCACCACGCAGAAACAAAATATCTGATGTTAGAAATATGGCTCCTTTCCAAAAAGGAATCAGCTTTAATTAATAAGAAACTATGAAGCAAATCACTCGGACAATGACTTTGTTCTGATGTTCATTCACATAAGCTTTACTTTCTTCTTTAAAAGGTAAATTTAGTCAGCAGTAAAATAAAGAAAGCTGTTTAGCTAAATAAGCAGAAGGTCCCAAGTAAGATTAAATGGGACTCTGCTACAATTTCTAACAAAAGTGACAGATCTCTTCGTATTATCTGCCAGTCATTTAATGTAAAGACATAAACATTTTCTTCCGAAGACGTTGTATGAAGCAGAAATGTACTCCTCTGTTTATACCAAATCAAGATTTGTTAATCAGGGGCCGGCCCCGTGGCGTAGCTGTTAAGTGTGCGCCCTCCGCTGCTGGCGGCCCGGGTGCGCACCGACCACTGCTCGTCAGGCCATGTTGTGGCGGTGTCCCACATAAAGTGGAGGAAGATGGGCACGGATGTTAGCTCAGGGCCAGTCTTCCTCAGCAATAAAAGAGGAGGATTGGCATGGATGTTAGCTCAGGGCTGATCCTCCTCACAAAAAAAAAAAAAAAAAAAAAGATTTGTTAATCAGGTTTTTCACAACTGTGGGATATTAT
Source organism: Ceratotherium simum simum (assembly GCF_057802395.1). Taxonomy (NCBI): domain Eukaryota; kingdom Metazoa; phylum Chordata; class Mammalia; order Perissodactyla; family Rhinocerotidae; genus Ceratotherium; species Ceratotherium simum. Next base: position 56,162,966 of record NC_141913.1, read on the forward strand.
AACACAGGGACTTTACTTTTTATCTATTTCTTAGCTAATAAACTGTGCTGATTTTTATTACCTTAAAGACAACTGAACTCAGAATGACGTTATTGCCTTTTTGCCTCAACTTCTTACCTAGAACTAAGCCCTTTTGTTCTCCAATACCATAGAAAGCTCATGTTAATTTCTGGTATTTGAAACACAGGTATAAGTCTCTCCTCTTACACAATTTTAAAAACAAAAGGACTTTTGATAGTTTCTACATGTAAACAACCTAACATTTAACTTCTTCAATTACTGCTGTAGCAGATGCTCAGATATTCCTGACTCGAAACACATATAAATCACTGTATAGAGGAGATATGTTCCAAGAGGTTTATAAATGAAGTATTTATGTCACATTACAAATAATGCTATAAATTAGGCATTTGTAGATTAAACTACATTTTAAACGCATTAAAGGAGCTGATTTTTAATAAAACATTATGCTAAGTCTTTAGCTAATATATCTGTTCTAAAAATTCATACATTTCTGATCATGGACACCTTGAAGCATGGGATAATTAATTAATATACTGGGAGTTTACCCTTTTTTAAAATTTATAAATACTCAAGGGAAAAAACTATTTTATTAAACTTGCTACACTAAAACTCTAAATTTTATAGTACAGGTAAGAGTATTTAGGATTTTGAAATCTTTTTAAAAAACAAGATTACTTTTGGGAAAAAATTCTAGATAACATCATGTGAAGCATGATCTCTAGTTGAATATACCAATATCACCTAAAGCATGATTTAATAATGACAACAGAAAAATTAAACACACATCATTTACATTCATTTGTCACATTTCCAATGTTATTCAAACTGTATTCTAATTTAAAAATCATATGTAAGACACATATAAATTAAATTATCCACTATCCATCCACTATGTATAAATCACTGGGCTAGGCTAATCGGGAGCTCTGGGAAGTAGAAATGGTCCAAAGATGACTCTCACAAGCTCACAGTCTAACAGATCAACTCATAAACGAAAACAAAAACACAACGTATTAAGCACCATAATAGTGGCATATACAAACTACTGCAGTACGGTACATAACTTACAGAAGAGACCAGTTAGTCAAATAATACTTACTGAGCATCATGTCCAGAAGAATAAAAAAATGCTTACTCAAGGAAGGTAAATGAAGAAGTGAGATTGTAAATTTTGTGTAGAGACTGCCACCAAAAAAAAGAAGAAACTATACAAAGGAAATAGATTTTTTTTTTTTTTTTTTTTACCCAAATACTAATTACAACCCATCACCACACACATGTACCAAATTATCCCTTTCACCCTCCTCCCTCCTCCCTTCCCCTCTGGTAACCACCAATCCAATCTTTGTCCCTATGTGTTTGTTTATTGTTGTTATTATCTACTACTTAATGAAGGAAATCATACGGTATTTGACCTTCTCCCTCTGACTTATTTCACTTTGCATTATACCCTCAATGTCCATCCATGATGTCACAAATGGCTGGATTTCATCATTTCTTATGGCTGAGTAGTATTCCATTGTGTACATATACCACAGCTTCTTTATCCATTCGTCCCTTGATGGGCACTTAGGTTGCTTCCAAGTCTTGGCTATTGTGAATAACGCTGCAATGAACACATGGGTGCATGTACCTTTACAAATTGGTGTTTTCAAGTTCTTTGGGTAAATACCCAGCAGTGGGATGGCTGGATCATATGGTAGTTCTATCCTTGATTTTTTGAGGAATCTCCATACTGTTTTCCATAGTGGCTGCACCAGTTTGCACTCCCACCAGCAGTGTATGAGAGTTCCCTTCTCTCCACATCCTCTCCAACACTTGTTGTTTCCTGTCTTGTTAATTATAGCCATTCTGACGGGAGTCAGGTGATATCTCATTGTAGTTTTGATTTGCATTTCCCTGATAGTTAATGATTTTGAACATCTTTTCATGTGTCTGTTGGCCATCTGTATATCTTCTTTGGAGAAATGTCTGTTCAGGTCTTTTGCCCATTTTTTAATTGGGTTGGTAGTTTTTTTGTTGGTAAGATGCATGAGTTCTTTATATATTTTGGAGATTAAGCCCTTATCAGAAGTATGGTTTGCAAATATCTTCTCCCAATTGTTAGGTTGTCTTTTCGTTTTGTTGATGGTTTCCTTTGCTGTGCAGAAGCTTTTTAGTTTGATGTAGTCCTATTTGTTTATTTTTTCTATTGTTTCTCTTGCCCGGTCAGACGTGGTGTTTGAGAAGATGTTGCTAAGACTGATGTCGAAGAGCGTACTGCCTATGTTTTCTTCTAGAAGTTTCACAGTTTCAGGTCTTACATTCAAGTCTTTAATCCATTTGGAGTTAATTTTTGTATATGGTGTAAGGTAAGGGTCTACTTTCATTTTTTTGCATATGGCTATCCAGTTTTCCCAACACCATTTGTTGAAGAGACTTTCTTTTCCCCATTGTATGTGCTTGGCTCCTTTGTCAAAGATTAGCTGTCCATAGATGTGTGGGTTTATTTCTGGGCTTTCGATTCTATTCCATTGATCTGTGTGTCTGTTTTTGTGCCAGTACCATGCTGTTTTGGTTACTACAGCTTTGTAGTATATTTTGAAATCAGGGAGTGTGATACCTCCAGCTTTGTTCTTTTTTCTTAGGATTCCTTTAGCTAGACTTTTTAAATAAGCTTTTTTATTTAATGAGAATATCCATATACAACAGAAACTTCAAGAGATGTAGGGAAAAATTTAAGTGGAGATAAGACTCAAAATGCAAGATTATAAAGAGCCTTATGCACTTGAAAAAGGAGGTTTGGACTGAAAGGTTTCCGATTTTTCAAGGATAATCTGATGGCAGATAGAGACTGTTTGATGGCAAGAAGGAATGTGCAGCATGAAAAGGAATAGGAAGTTATGGATACAATTTGCTCAAAACATTCCATGTCTAGAATGCCCATCACTACTGATCACTTTAGTAATCTTTCAAAATCCATCTCTACACTGCCTCCTCCAAGCGCCTTTCCTGAAGTCCTAATACAGTTAACGACCCCAACCTCTGACTATATCATTGAACCTCTGGCTATCACTGAACCTTTCAAGGCAAGCAATGCCGACAGATTTGGTCAGTAAGGAAAGAATGAGCCGTTTTTAGATTCAGACAGTTAATTACTTACATAAACAGCAAAAGCAAGAGTTGCCAAAGGTGCCAGCTCCCAATGTCCCTTATGCAGGGTAACACTGAAACAAAGGGGCAGATGATAGCCATGCAGATGGTAGGGCACTCTTGCTGAGGAGCTCACGCCATTCTGCACTAAGCCATTTATAGCCTGCAGCTGTACCCCAAGGGGAGCAACACAGAAAGCCCAGGCATCAGAACCCAGGAGGGGATAAGAAACAGGCTGTGACAGACTTCCTAACAGATCGAAGTGAATGAGCAATGGCCTTGTAGCAGTTCCTCACAAGCCTCTCATGTTGTCATGTTCCAGAAGGATCACAGGAAGTTCTGCAAGACTAGATCAGCCGTGATTAAGCCTTGCCTCCGTGGCCTACGTGCATACATGCAAGGTTGCCAGGGCACCATGGTGAAGCTGTTCTCTTACGGAACCACATACAACCACATCGTTGTTCTAGTTATTACAACATTCTGATAATGTGTTGAACTAAATGATGATGAAAACGTGGCACATCAGAATGTGTGGAATAAAGTGAAAGGCATGCTTAGAAGGTAATTAGAGCTAAAAATGTCTATTTGAGAAAAGCTAAAAAAAAAAAATCAATGAAGGCTCTGCCTTAAAATATTAGAAAAAGAGTCATAAATTAAACCAAAAGGAGATGGAAATAAGTATAAGCAGAAATTAATAAAATAGGGGAAAAGCATTAAAGAGGGGATCAACAAAGCCAATGGTTCATTCTCTGAAAAGACTCATAAAGCACACAAACCATGAGTAAGACCAATCAAGAAAACTGGAGGGAAGGAGTAATTAGTGTCTGCAATGAAATGGGACCTCACTACACATCTGACAGATATTTTAAAAAAGGAGATGATTTGATGAATAATTTTAGGGCAGTGAATTCAAAAATTTAGATAAAATTCTAGAAAAACTTACTAAGACTGACACAAAAAAATAGAAAATCTGAGTAATTCTAGATTTTTTCCCCCAGTAATTCTATCAAGATCATAATGGTTTACAACATTGTATAATTTCGGGTGTACATTATTGTTTATGAGTTTCTGGATAGACTTCCTCGTGCTCACCCCCAGCAGGCTAATTATTGTCCATCACTGTACATATGTGCCCCTTCACCCCTTTCACCCACCCTCCAAGCCCCTTCCCCTGGTAACCACTAATCTGTTCTCTTTACCCATGTATTTGTTATCTTCTACATATGAGAGAAATCGTGCAGTATTTGTCTTTCTCTCGCATATTTCGCTTAGCATCATACCGTCAAGGTCCATCCATGTTGTTGCAAATGGGACGATTTTGTCTTTTTTTACTGCTGAGTAGTATTCCATTGTATATATATATATATACCACCTCTTCTTTATCCATTCATCCGTAGAAGGGGACTTGGGTTGCTTCCACTTCTTGGCTATTGTGAATAATCCTGCAATGAACATAGCGGTGCATAAATCTCTTTGGATCATTGATTTTAAGTTCTTTGGCTACATATCCAGTAGTGGGATAGCTGGGTCGTATGGTATTTCTATTTTTATTTTTTTGATAAATCTCCATACTGTTTTCCATAGTGGCTGTACCAGTTTGCATTCTCACCAGCAGTGCATGAGTGTTCCCCTTTCTCCACATCCTCTCCAACATTTGTTGTTTTTTGTCTCGGTAATTATAGTCATTCTGACTGGTGTAAGGTGATACCTCATTGTAGTTTTGATTTGCGTTTCCCGGATGATTAGTGATGTTGAACATCTTTTCATGTGCCTGTTGGCCATCTGTATATCTTCCTTGGAAAAATGTCTGTTTATATCCTCTGCCCATTTTTTGATTGGGTTGTTTGTTTTTTTGTTGTTGAGTTGAATGAGTTCTTTATATATTTTAGAGATCAACCTCTTGTTGGAAAAATGATTTGCAAATATTTTCTCCAAGTTGGTGGGTTGTCTTTTCGTTTTGTTGATGGTTTCCTTTGCTTTGCAGAAGCTTTTTAGTCTGATGTAGTTACATTTGTTAACTTTTTATTTTGTTTCCCTTGCCCAAGTAGACATGGTATTTGAAAAGATGCTGCTAAGACCAATGTCATATAGTGTACTGCCTATATTTTCTTCTAGGAGTTTTATGGTTTCAGGGCTTACATTCAAGTCTTTAAGCCATTTGGAGTTAATTTTTGTGTATGGTGTATGATAATGGTCTACTTTCATTCTTTTGCATGTGGCTGTCCAGTTTTCCCAACACCATTTGTTGAAGAGACTTTCCTTTCTCCATTGTATGTTCTTGGCTCCTTTGTCAAAGATTAATTGTCCATAGACATGTGGTTTTATTTCTGGGCTTTCAATTCTGTTCCATTGATCTGTGTGTCTGTTTTTGTGCCAGTGCCATGCTGTTTTGATTCCTATAGCTTTGTAGTATATTTTGAAGTCAGGGATTGTAATGCCTCCAACTTTGTTCTTTTTTCTCAGGACTGCTTTGGCTATTCGGGGTCCTATGTTGTTTCACATAAATTTTAGAATTCTTTGTTCTATTTCCATGAAGAATGTCATTGGGATTCTGACTGGGATTGCACTGAATCTGTAGACTGCTTTAGGTAGTATGGACATTTTAACTATGTTGATTCTTCCAACCCATGAGCATGGACTATCTTTCCATTTTTTTATGTCTTCTTTAATTTATTTCAATAATATCTTATAGTTTTCAGTGTATAGGTATTTCACCTCTTTGGTTAAGTTTATTTCTAGACACTTTATTCTTTTTGTTGCAATTGTAAATGGAATTGTATTCTTGATTTCTCTTTCGGTTACTTCATTGTTAGTGTATAGAAATGCAACTGTTTTTTTGTCAGTTGATCTTGTACCCTGCAAATGTGCTATAGTTGCTGATTATTTCTAATAGTTTTCTGATGGATTCAAGTGATAAAATGGCAGTCTTAAGCCCTCATATATCAATAATCACTCTAAATGTAAATGAACTGAACTCTCCAATCAAAAGACACAGAATAGCTGAATGGATTAAAAAACAAGATCCAACAATATGCTGCCTCCAGGAAACACACCTCAGCTCTAAAGACAAACACAGGCTCAGAGTGAAGAGATAGAAGATGATGCTCCAAGCTAACAGCAAACAAAAGAAAGCAGGTGTTGCCATACTTATATCAGACAAAGCATACTTCAAGTTAAAAAAGACAATGAGAGGGGCCGGCCTAGTGGCGTAGCAGTTAAGTTCGCGTGCTCCGGTTCAGTGGCCCAGGGTTCGCAGGTTCAGATCCCAGGTGCAGACCAATGCACTGCTTGTTAAGCCATGCTGTGGCAGCATCCCATATAAAGTAGAGGAAGATGGGCACAGATGCTAGCCCAGGGCCAATCTTCCTCAGCAAAAAGAGGATTGGCATCGGATGTTAGCCCAGGGCTAATCCTCCTCACAAAAAAAAAAAAAGACAATGTAAGACAAAGAGAGGCAGTATATAATGATAAAACAGACATTCCACAAAGAGGACATAACACTTGTTAATATATATGCACCTAACACAGGGGCACCAAAGTACATAAGGCAACTATTAACAGACCTAAAGGGAGAAATTAACAGCAACACAATAATAGCAGGGGACGTCAACACCCCACTTACATCAATGGATAGATCATCCAGACAAAAAGTCAACAGGGAAATAGTATATTTAAATGAAACACTTGGTCAGATAGACTTAATAGATATGTACAGAGCATTCTATCCAAAAACACCAGAATACACATTCTTCTCAAGTGCACATGGATCATTCTCAAAAATAGACCATATGTTGGGAGAGAAGGCAAGCCTCAATAAATTTAAGAAGAATGAAATCACCTCAAGCATCTTTTCTGACCACAGTGCCATGAAACTAGAAATCAATTACAAGAACAAAACTGGGAAAGTCAGAAATATGTGGAGACTAAACAACATGCTACTGAACAACTATTGGATCAACGAAGAAATCAAAGGAGAAATTAAAAATTACCTGGAGACAAACAAAAATGAAAATACACCATACCAACTCATATGGGATACAGCAAAAGCGGTCATAAAAGGAAAATTCATAGCAATACAGGCTCACCTCAACAAACAAGAAAAATCTCAAATAAGTAATTTAAACTGCACCTAACAGAACTAGAAAAAGAAGAACAAACAAAACCCAAAGTCAGCAGAAAGAGGGAAATAATAAAAATAAGAGCAGAAACGAATGAGATAGAGACTAAAAAAACAGTAGAAAGGATTAATGAAACTAAGAGCTGGCTCTTTGAGAAGATAAACAAAATTGACAAACCCTTAGCCAGACTCACCAATAAAAAGAGAGAGAAGGCTCAAATAAATAAAATTAGAAATGAAAGAGGAGGGCCGGCCCCGTGGCTTAGCGGTTAAGTGCGTGCGCTCCGCTGCCGGCGGCCCGGGTTCGGATCCCGGGTGCGCACCGAGGCACCACTCCTCCAGCCATGCTGAGGCCGCGTCCCACATACAGCAACTAGAAGGATGTGCAGCTATGACAGACAACTGTGTACTGGGGCTAAATAAAAAAAAAAATAAATTTAGAAATGAAAGAGGAGAAATTACAACAGATACTGCAGAAATACAAAGCATTATAGGAGAATACTATGAAAAACTATATGTCAACAAATTGGATAACCTAGAAGAAATGGATAAATTCTTAGACTCATACAACCTCTGAAAACTCAATCAAGAAGAAATAGAGAATCTGAATAGACCAATCAAGTAAAGAGATTGAAAGAGTAATCAAAAATCTCCCAAAAAACAAAAGTCTAGGACCAGATGGCTTCTCTGGAGAATTTTACCAAACATTCAAAGAAGATTTAATACCTATCCTTCTTAAATTATTCCAAAAAATTGAAGAAGATAATTCTAGATTTTAAAAATTCAATTCATTTACAGTCTTCCCCAAAATTGCCAGATTTCCTCATCATCAAATTCTACTAAACATTTAAGGAAGAAATAACACCAATTCAAATCAACTATTCCAAAGAAGGAAAAAAGTTATATAAAGAAAAAGAAAATTATATACATATAAGGGTGGACTAAATTTGATATTAAAACTTGACAAAAGTTTTATGAGAAAAAAGACAAATGCCAATAATTCTAAAAACATTTTTTTGCATAAGCAAATTCATACAATAATCCTAAAAACATAAACAAACTACATCTGTTAATACCTAAAAGGAATAATACATCACAACCTACTTGAAATTCTTCCAGAAATACAAGGTTGTCTAACATTTTAAAATCAATCCATATAATTCATCACCTTAATGAAATATAGGAGAAAAATCATGTAATTATCTTATAAGATATAGAAAAAGCAATACACATTTATGATTTAAAAAAAAACCCTTAGCAAAGTAGGACTAGAAGAAAACTTCCTTATTTTTCTTTAATTAATAAAAAAAAAACTACCACAAACAGCACACTGAAAGGTGAAAAATTAAAGGCCTTCCCCTTCAGTTTGAAAACAAGGATTGTGGGTATATGGTTAATATATAAAAATGGAGTACATTTCCATAGATAACGTTAGAAAATAAAATTTTAAAAATTCATTTTCACTGAGAGACAATAATTTCATAGAGCAGATTCCAAAATTGCTCTGAACTAATAGAAAAAGAAAAACCAAATGTCCTTCAACATTGTAGCATAGAGAATACTATAAAAAAATGAAATTAAACTAACTCCTCCTACAGGCGGCAAAATGAATAACTCTCATAAGCATACTGACGAAAGAAAGTTCCAGACATAGGATTCCATTTTATAAAATCAAAAAAAAAAAATCAGAAATTACTGTATATAATAACACATAATTAAGTGGTAAAACTAACAAGAAATGCAAAGATGTGATTACCATAAAACTCAAAATAACAACTGCCCTTCGGGAGAGGAGTAGAGATTGCGGGGGCGGGCAGGGTATGATGAATGTTTCCAGAGTGCTAGCTATGGTCTATTTTTAGATTGGAGGTGGTTACACGGGTGTTTGCTATGTGATGATTCAGTTATGTATTTAAGTTCCGTGTATTTTCTGCATATATGTTGTATTTCACAAATAAAAGCATTAAAAAACATAAGTGAGTAAACAAATTACCCTAATGAGTGGACTTAAATGTATACCTTAGTTTATTTTTCTTGAAAAGGAATACATTCATAAAAGTGATCTTACATACATATTTGTTAATAAAAATCATTAAAACATTTAACCATCATGAGTCACATAAATACTGAATAATAATCTACATTAAACATAGTAATATACACAATACACTTAACATAGTGCCTAGCATACAGTAAGTGATCAGGAGCTATCTTTTGGGAGGGTTGTTACTATTGTTGTTATAGTCATTGGATATTTTTACTTACTTCAAGGAGACCTGACAAGTACTTCATACAAATTTCGAGCGGCTTTGTGAGAGGAGAATGTGAGCTCCATCCCGGAAACGCCGTGAGGTGAGCCATCCCTCGTAAGGTCCTCTCGAGGGAAGGCAGGCCATAGAAATGAGGAGCATCCGTGACTCTCAGACACTGGAGCAGTTTCAGAGCCAGCTGTGTTTGGAAAACATAAAAAAGTTCCAAGCACTTCCTGTGTATGTAAAGGAGGAAAAAAATCAACCAGAGAACAAATGTGACAGGCTTACTAGGCTTTCTTACTGTAGTATAGGGTTATCAACAACTTACTGTATCAGAAAAGTGTGAACCAGGGGAAAGGCAGAAAATATTCCCTCTCAAAATAAGCCTTTTCAAGAAAAACATAGTTAAAATACCATCTAGGGTATATGATGCAAAATACAAGTAGCAATTACATTAAAAAATACATAAATAGATATTGGTACCACTACCCAATACTGAAATTAAAAGTTGGAATGAAAAATTAAATGCAGTTTCAATGAGTTTAACTAGCATATATTAAACCCTTACATTTAATCATTCAGTATCAGTAAAATATTAAATTTTTAATTGGATAAGATGTATTGTTTTTTCCCCAGAAAGCTAAAATAAAAGGAAAAGAAAGGTTTTAATAAGTTTGACACATAATTTAAACAAAACTGTCAGAAACAGATCAAGAGAACATTTTCTACCAGAAAACAAAATCCCTTAAATTAAGCAGCTAGGCATGGATCCAAAGATATAATTCCTGCAAGAAATAATATCATTGTGTAACAAAACATTGAATAAAATCTGAAATTTCTTCAGTTTTACAGATCTTTAGAATCCAAAACTGACAACTGACTATATTACTACCCATTCCATCACAGTATTACAGGTGTACAGGTGCATGATTTTTAAAGATCATAATTTTTATACACCTGTCATCCAGCTGCTTTTAAAGTTTTAGAAAGACACAAAACTTAAACAAAGCCTAAAAGTTATTTATATAAATTCATATTTCTCACAGATCAACAACAAGGTAATCTAACTAATATCATTAAAATTGTTCTGTTTTTTAATCTAACATGCAAGTCATTCTCATTTTCTGCTCCTCTTATCTTAATCATTTAAGAAAAACTATACAACCAAAGGGATTGGAGCCACTGCAAACATCCAACCTCCAACCTCAGTTAAACCCTGGCATATCTGCACCCAGTTCCCTCTCCTGGTCCCTGCAAACTTTCCCCAAGCTCCACAGCCAGCTGCCTCACCCCCACACAAGTTCCCCTCTTGGCAAACGGTCTTGCCTCTCATTTCATAGCGAAAAATGAAATTATCAGAAGTTAATTCCCTCCATGTCCTTCTCCCCACACCTACACCCTTATCTATTTAATCCCACTTTATCTCTTTATCCCACACTCTTTTCTAATGCACTGCTCATTCATCTCTCTCCTCAACATACATCTCTTCCCCTGCCCTCATTTTCTCTCTTCTTATTTCTTTCTCTCCTTAACTACCTCTCTTCTCTTCTGCCCTCCATCTCTTTTTCTTCTTCTCACTCTAATTTTCCCTTATGATAGGCACATGTCCAACAACCTATAAGCATGTATAAGTAGCTTCCATCCTAAAACAAATAAAAATCCTAACCTGTTCTTGACTGACACATAAAAGAAGGTGTATCACACACTCTTTTCCTTAACATCAAAACTCACCTAAAGAACAATGCACACCATTGTTTCTCAAAGCCTAGTTCAAGGACCACCTGTGGTGCTTACTTAATATGCAGATTCCTGAGCTACTGATATTAATATTTTAACAAACCCCTCAGGAGATTCTTATGCACATTCCAGGTCCAGCTGCGCAGAATCTACTATCCTTGCATTTGCTTTGTTCTTGTCTTTAGTACTTTATTGAGGCATAATTTGCATACAGTAAAATTCAAAAATCTAAGTGCACAGTAAATGATGCTTTACATATGTATATAATCATGTAACCACCAAGCATAACAAGATAGAAAACATTCTCAGCACCTCAGAAGGTTCCCAGGTATCCCTCTCCAGTGAAATTTCTATTGACTTGTATTCTAAATTCACCAATCCTCCCTTCTACTGTGTCTAGTCTGCTCTTAAGCCCATGCAATGAATTCTTTAGTTTAGAAATTGTATTTCTCAGCTGCAGAATTTGTATTTAGTTCTTGTTTGCAGTCTCCATTTCTTTGCTGCTGACATTTCCCATATTTTTATTAATCTTGTCCATCTTTTCATATAATATCTATTATATCTATTACTTAAAATAATATTATTTATAATAGTAGCTTTAAATTTCTTGTCATATTTGACATCTGTGGATCTGTTTCTAATGACTTTTTTTCCTTAATTATGGCAGGCGTTTTCCTGCTTCTTCATAATTCTCTTCATTTGTGATTGTAGGTATCCATACAATGCATAAACAAAATGTGGTACATCCACACACAGAATATTATTCAGTCATAGGAAGAAATAAGCACTGATATGTGCTACAATATGAATGGACTCAGAAGACATGTTGTTAAATGAAAGAAGCCAGACACAAAAGGCCACACACTGTTTGATTCCATTTATATAAAATGTCCAAAATAGGCAAATTCATAGACAGAAAGATTAGTGGTTGCCAGGGCTTAGGTAAAGGGTGAATGGAAAGGGACTGTTCAAAGGATACAGGGTTTCTTTTTGGGGTGACGAAAATGTCCTGGAATTAAATAGTGACAGTTGCATCTCGTTGTGAATATACCAAAACCCATCCTATTGTACACTTTTAAATGGTTAAAATAGTAAATTTTATCTAATTTTAAAAATTAAAAAAAAAAGTCAGAACTACAGATATACATTTGAAAATCATCAATGTAAAAATAGTCATACTGGGAATGAGTACTCAGGTAGATGTGTAGAGAATTAAGAGAGGAACAAAAAGTAAAGCCTAGAAAACAACAAAATACTGGGTGTGTGTGTGTGAAATTACAATCAGGCTGTATCAAATATTCAACTGAAACAAAAACAAAAAGATCACCCAACTGATTATTTTTGAAGTCTTTCCTCCTCTTAATTTGAAACAAGTGAAAAGTAAAACTCTTCACAAATCAGAATAAACTTAGGTTCTGTATAAATGTCCCCAAACCTTCAATGATACAAATGGTACCTGTCAGTAACTGCCATGAAACTGAGCAGCAAGGTATTGAAAAGAGCAATGAGTTCTTTCTGGAGTTGCTGCCTAACAGCAGTCCGGATGTCATCTGCTTCCTCTCGTGTCTGTGACTCTGTCAGAACCAGCAGGTCTAATAGTGGGTTTGGACTCTAAAAAATGAAATTTGTGGAAAAAACACATTTACTCTCTGATTGAGTAACATGCTGTCTCCTATAAAGGTTTATTGTTGCTAATCTGCTCTGGATTAACTAAGAGTTATACTACCTAACTAGTCAGTGTGGGTCTCTACTGCATTAGTAGAGATGTTCTAAACTCAAAGGGTACTTCATATGTTATCTCAACAAAAGGAATGTAGATCTATTATGGAAAACTGAGGAAAACAGAGATAAGCACAATGAGAAAAACAAAAACCACCCATAAGCACACCTCCCAGAGATGGGCACTATTAGTATATGGGTACATACTCTTCTTTTTGTGTGTATGAGGATAAATACAAACAGAATTATTATTCTATATTTTTAACAAAACTGAGATCAAGTGAAAAAATCCACTATTATAATCATTCTTTTTTCTTAATATTATTAGCAGCATTTCTTCAAAAACATTATCTTAATATCTGATTGTTTTTTAACCACAGGAATTTACCAACTGCTGGGTAATCAATCAGTGATATCTAATTTCACTGAGCTGCAGCAGTATGCACTCAACTTGATTATATGCCATGTATAAATTCTAAGCAATGAAATTACTAAATCAAAACATTTAATAGTTTTAATACTTTATTGCCAAATTGCCCCTGCAAAAAGTGTACCAATACATACAACTAAGCAGGGTCTGAGAAGGGCCACAGCATCCAAGCCAATGCTGAATATTATGATTATTGTGATCTTTGCAGTTTGATAAGCTGATAAACAAATAAAACTAGTACTATTTAAATTTTTTCCTATATTCCAACTTTAAAAAAATTGTAGCTAAAGAAATGTTATAAGATTACTTCTAATAATATTGAGAGAGCAGAAAATGTTACATTAACCAACAGCATTAAAGATATATGGAATATTTATTAATCATCTATAACATCACAGGCACTGCATTAAAAAGTGAAAGAAAACAAGATTTCACTTAACTTTTTGATTAAACTAGAAGATCTGCATTTTCATATCTTACAGATGGGCAAATGGAGGTTTACAAAGAGGTTAAGTAACGTGTTCAATGTCACACGGATGAGCAGAGCAAGGACTCAACCTCAGAACCGTCTTACCTCAAAGCTAGTTAATATTTCATCCCCAGCATTATGTCATGTCAATAGCATGTATTACAACAGACAAAAAGAGATAAAATCAAAATGTAATTACTGTCGTCATGAAATTCTTCACCTAAAGAACTCAATTCAAAAATAACTGCATTCTTTTTTGGGAAAAGAAATGGAAAAAACTGGAAGAAAATTCCAAGTTGTTTATACTATGTGGTATGTGGAGTACACTTCAGTCAGGTACATAGGCTTATAAATAATATAACTGAGAGCTTTGGGAAAGTGTTGGGGAGAGATGTTTACTTTACTATGTTTCACACCTATGCAGCATTTCTTTTCAGCTTTTCCTTTCATCTTGAACAAGAAGTGCTTCATTTGGATCAAGTAAAATTACATAAAACATAACTACAGGTTCTATGTTTCATACATGAATAAAACAATCAAGACACACATTTAATAAAATCATAAAAATAAATACATATTCTATAGTATTCTTAGCCCCAAGTAACCAAAGACTTACACCCACCACTCCCTCCAACCCCCATAAATACTGACAAAATGAACAAGCTTTTTTAATGCAAACTCCATCTTGGTAAAATATAATTTTACTATCAGGAACTATTAATTCTGATATACAGATAAAAATTAAGTAGAAGCTACTGATTAATATATGAATATATTGATACAGCATGTAGATACCTAACATTAAGATTCTTCCAAAGAATCTCATCCTGTTAATAACTCATTTCTGCTTGTAAATTGCTGAGACTTTTTCCTTTTAGAACATATCTTAGATTTACATGTTAACATTAAGATTCAGTGAACCTCAACAACAACAGTTCTAAAAGATGGGATGAACTGCCATTCCTCAAGTGTAATAGAGAACAGAAGAGATGTCTCTACTGATGCTTGTTGACCTCAAGTGCTCAATCATACCTGAAGGTTTTGTCTTTAGACATTAGTATTTAATCCTAATTTTAAGTCAACTCCACGGGCCATTATTTTGTCACTGCTGACCTTCAAAAGGCAAAATTTCTATAATGATGGTTTGTTTTCTTTACGCACACAGTTACCACTCATATCCAATTTTCCGTCCATCAGCAACCTACAACAGTAGGATGTACAATGCCCTCCATGAACTCTAAGTGCACATGTGCCTGCGAAAGTCGGAGAACAGAAGAGTGTATGTTGTGTAGTTCTAAATAGCTTCTCCCTCCCAAAAAATGATGGCCCTACTTTTACGATCTTCCATCAAAAAATTCATTCTGAAAACAAAGGTACTCAAACTCAGCACTTCTAGGTTGTTTCAGATATTAACAAAATATCATTACGTTAAAATATAGATTGGTGATATAATAAATTCCTAAAGTGCCTAAGAATTAAAATGTTTGTAATAAATGAATGTTTTGATAAAACACACAGACAAATTTTCACAAGAGAAAGTTCCTAAATCTTCCCTCAGTAAGTTAGCTGATTTTTTTACACTTCCTATTAGCGTTCTTCTGCCTAAGCAGGTATCACATCTGCCTAATTTTGTTTGTTTCTGCCACTATCACTTTTACACGTCTTTTCATGTTACATCCATACATTCAAAACAATTCCTTTGGAAATGCTATTTTACTGACCTTCTTAAATCCTTTCTCACTTATTTTACCCACTTCAAATGATAAACTTTAAAGGGTACTTGATTTTCTATTTTCAGGCTTCCTTTATTTTGAACATTGGTCAGTTCATAACACTTAATAATTTAATCCTTGTAGCATGATATTTAGAGAGGAAACCCTCCTGTTCATGGATGCTTAAGTCCACTTTGCTCACCCTTAAAAGTATTATTATTTATAACACTAGTGACGATAATAAACGAGGAGATAAAGTAAAAGTTTTCCAAAGACAGCCTTGATACCATGCAAAGTCAAATAAATTTAACTATACCAAACATCCTTTTCTAAAAGTACATTAAAATTACAGTACAACCTTCTAGAATCTTGTAGAAATTTCATCTTAATTTCAAAACTATGAATAAGTTATACAATATACGTCAGCATTCACGACACACTACAAAATTCATAATCATTTAAATGTAAAATTTTAACTATCTAGTTACAGTTACATAATTTAGACAAACATATTTTAACATGCACAGTGATTTCCTATTGTTATATACTATATAAAAAGTCTTATATGCAAACGTTCAATTATTGCATAGATTTCAGGAAAAGATTCTAAAACTGAATAAAGCCCTCTACATCTGCTATTTTCACAACCCAAAGCAACCATTATCTCCAGAACACAAGAACTCTAACCTAAGAAGGAGACTGTTTTAGAGCTTATTCTTTTTCAAAAATGAGTAAAAAAGATTATGAAGTTATAAAAAATGTATAGATCAAAAATCGATTTGAGCTATTGAAAAATTCACTCAGAGGAAAAGCTTCATAGAGATTCTTTTAATATTTTAATATCCAATCTTTAAAATATTTAAACATGTTTAAAAGCTGAAAGAATTATAATGATGTTAGCTTTTTACTGTTTTGCTTTGTTAAAAATGTTCAGAAAATAACTGTCTCCAAACACTTCTTTAATTTTTTAATAATTAAAAGATGAGAAAATCAAACTAAATATGGTACTTTGAAATCATCCTTGAGAAAATAACAGAAGGGCAAACTTTACTGAACAATGAATCTATGTACTTGGGAAGTTCAATCATCTTATAAAAGATCCAAAAAATTTACTTTAAGGAAATTAAGTCTTTGCATCTCATTTGTTATATTTTTCTCAGTTTATCATGTTTTTAACTATGCTTAAGGTATTTCTTGCCATACATACAGAAGCCAATAAAATTTACACATAAATGTCCTTCCACTGGACAACTGTTCTATCATAAATTTCAAAAAACAAAAACAAAGTTAACCTGAAAGAAGTAAAAGTGACCAGAAAAGAATACAGAAAATAAAGTTCATTAAGGAAAAATTTTTTAAAATAATTTAATGTAGTCCTTCAGGGGCTGGCCCTTAGAGTAGTGGTTGGGTTTAGCGTGCTCCACTTTGGCAGCCCAGGTTCGCTGGCTCAGATCCCGGGTGTGGACCTACACCACTCGTTGGCGGCCATGCTGTGCTGGCAACCCACATACAAAATGGAGGAGGATTGGCACAGATGTTAGCTCAGGGCTAATCTTCCTCAAGTGAAAAAAAAAAAAAAGAGGAAGACTGGCAACAGATGTTACCTCAGAGCGAATCTTCCTCACGAACAAAAAAAAAAATGTAGTCCTTCAAAAAATATAGGCATATCAAAGGAAAACACTACAAGTCCAATCAAAGAGTCAAGTACATACAGGGAGCCAGCTCATGATTTTTAAAACCTGGTGTCAATTCAAATCAGGGGTAGATACATGATATAGGAAAACTGCTAACCATTCAAAAAAATAATCTACATCAAAAGAAATTCTAGATGAATAAAGATGTAAAAAATAAAACCTTAAAAGTTACAAAAGAAAACATGAAAGTGTTCACTCAAAACTTTGTAGTAGAGAAGATCTTTCCAAAAAGATACATAATTTATAATCTATAAAGAAAGAAATCTATAAATATGACTACCTAAAAATAATACGGCAGTGAATAAAACAAACAACCTGTCCTCATGCAGTCCGTACTCTAGTGGGGTGGAGCGGCATGAGGCAGACAGAAAAGGAACACAGATACTCCACAGGCGGGAGTGATTAGTGCAATGAAGAAATATGCACTGGGACAAGAAGGCAGAGGCAGGCATGGAGGGATGCCACACTAGATACAACGGTCAGAGAATGCTCCTCTGATGAAAAGAGCACTGAGTAAGTGTCGTGGTCAGTCATACACATCCAGGGGAAGAGCGTTCCAGGCAGAGAGAAAAGGAAATGCAAAGGCACTAAAGTAGTTGTGAGTGCCACATCTGAAAAACAACCAGTGGCCAATGTGGCTGGAACAAAACAAGAGTACAGCAGAGAGATATTCCGAATCAAGTTCCATTAGAGCCCTGTCGGCTGCAAGCCTAATCTGAATGAGAGAGCAAGCCAGTGGAGGACTCTAAGCAAAAGAGTGACATGATATGACTTAAGCTTAAGAAGATCACTGTAGCATTGTCCTAAGAACCACAACCACACGGAAGGCCTACAATAACCCAGGGGAGGGGTAGTTTTTCACACACACACACCCCTGTAAGTCTATGACTAAATGTGGAAATTATAATCATGGAACACAATTTAAATATTGTAAAAGATGAAAAGTAGAAATAACTAACAAAAGCTAGGAGATGAAAGGGGTAGATAAGACAGGAAAATAAGATAATTAAGTCCAAAATACCATAAGAATGGTCAGAAGGCAAATGACAAACAAGAAAAAAACATTTGCAACTCTTATCACAGATAAAGGGCTAATCTCCCTAATTTATGAAAAGCTCCTCTGTTACCAAAAAAAAAAACAAAGAGTAAGAGAAGACTAACTACCCAACTGTGGAGCACAACTAGCAAGGGCATCAAGGGACAGTTCACAGAAAAGGAAACAAAAGACCCCCAAACATGAAAAGATCATCTCACTCAAAGTAATAATTATCTACTCACAAAAAACGAAAACAAAAAAATCTCAATACAAATACATATACACACGTATCTTTGCGATGTGTAATTGACTTAGCAATTACGGTTCTAGGAATTTAGTATATAAGTATACTTGAATATGTAACATGGTCCATAGCTTCCATTTTTGTTACAAGTTTTGAAATTTTAACAAGTTATGAAATTAAGGTTATGTGTTTTCTTGTAATTAATGACATAACTTTCTTAATGTCATAAGTTTACTATTGAGTTACTAAATGTTTACTGAGAGCTCACTATGTGCAAGGCTCCATTGTAGATGCTGGGTATGCAACTGTGAACAAAACAGTCCTGATTTTCACCAATCTACAATAAGGCAGAAGGTAATAAACATCTAATCAAGTTTTATACTCACACAAATATTCATATACACAATATACAGATTTTTTAAATCTATAAACACTTTAAAAAGTATTCTCAATTAGAATTTCTAACTTACACCATATGGGCACTTTGTATTTTTATAGAGAATCATGTTTTTAAATAAGCCTTTCAAATGTATTAACATATAATGGAACATATTTGTTTTATAAGGTCTTCTATCTACTATATCAGTTTAGGCCCTCTTTTCTAATTTTTATGTTTTTCTTCATGATTATTTGTGCAAAGGTTTATCTTTCCTAGGTTAAGTAAATTCATATAGTATTTTCAAAAGAAATACATAGATAGACCAACAATAGATAGTGAGCTAACTTGGGTTCTCGGCAAGTTCTCAGAACACAGTCAGCCAAAAAAGTTGGTGGAGGTTGGAAGGGTGATTACCACAGTAAACTTACAATGAAGCTTGAGCACTGTTTGACTCATTCTTTCCAGTCTCACCATCACTGTACCCCTCACTGCCTCCATCTGCCTTTGCTCCCTGCCTCTCCACATTCCTATTTGCACTCCCCCTGCTCCAAGATCCCCACTTAAAAATACAGTTGCAGCAAAGAGCTCACATATAGAACAGGTTTAGTCAAACACCAAGAATGAAGGTGCCATTCATAGTGTGGACCTTTAACTTAATAAGCACAGTCACAATCATATTAGGAAGGCCATGTTACTATGAGCCATCCACTAAAACATGAAGACTACTTTACTAAGCATAGGCTATATAAAAATTACACTTTTCCATAATACAGTATTAATGATTTTTACAAATAAATCACTTATCAAACCTGAAACTCAAATTCCTTAACAACACTTACATGTCTAAGGAGTAATTCTAGAAGCCAGTTTAGAAGTTCTACTGATGAATTTTTCCTTTGTTCCTTCAATAACTTATTTAAAAAATGTATGATATCTATTAGCAGTTTCTCATCTTCAGTGCAAGCAGGAAGCACTTGTAAAAATCTACAATAAAGAAGATGACAATCATGGTTTCAGCTCTTTAAAGTGGTGTGCTGATAAATATTTAACAACCGGCTGAGGAGTGAGGAGCTGATTTGTTGTGGTTCCCAATTTCCAAGGTGTAAATACCCTCCATGGCCAAGTGCAAGCCACCAACAAAACACACAGCTGTGGAGAGATGCAAGTAGCACACCATTATATATAGCATTTCCACAAGATATAATAGATATAAATAACCTAAAGGGCACAGATAACAGTAAAATGTTGTAAAATAATTAGGAAGTGATGAGTTTTGCATAATCATTACCTTTATTTTTCATATGATTTGTTTAACTGTAAGTTTGTGTAATTTAATTTGTAAGAATGGCTGTGTTTAACAACTAACTTGCAAAAATCCTGAAGATTTCACTATCAGCTCTCTCACAAGGCAGTACTGGCTGGCTCTAGCACACCACTGGAAAAGCTGAATTAGATAGCTGAATTGTGAGAACTGCACTAAATAATGGAGTTCACATTTTGGAAACTCATTTAACCTCTCATTTTGAAAATTGCACACTTTATGTTTAATAGAAAGTTAGACATTTTGTACTAAAGTCCCATGAAGACTAAAATATAGAACTGCTGGCAATGGCTGCTTATCAGTCTTATTTGTTTCAAATGCAGCCATCTGCTACCAGTTAAAGTGTTAAATTTACAAGCTAGAGCCTCCCAATAACTACTAAAGGACATCTACATGGCAACCAACTTCATGAAATTCAGAGTAAAAAGAAAAATAAGATAATTTACTTAAGAACAAAACCAAAGCAAAACAAAATAAAACAGCATGCTGCAGGTGTAGCAAAGCTATTAATCAATCCACTGAGGTCTTGGCTCATTTATAATATGGACAAGAAGAAACATTCAGTTTGTTCATCCATGTCATATCTCAATCATTTACTTTTGCGAGGTAACAAAATTTTCAATGATAGGATATTAAAAAATTATGTTTATTAATAATTCCAAAATGCAGTAATTAAGTTAAAAGTTCCTCTTTTGCTATTACTAGATATTCATAAGAGATAATAAAAATTCTGGAGTTTTTCCTTCTAAAAAAACATTTCTCTCATGATAGCAACAATAAGAACACATGCTCTTTTATTTTCAAAGGTGTGGAGGTGAATCCAAATACAATTTAATCCAGGTCTTTGAAACTGGTGGCCTTGAGCTTACACTGACCTGTTTAGTGCTGTGTGCCAAGCCAAGGCCTTCAAGGTAACCCCACACGGGCCAGCGCCACCCTTTAAAGACAACCTGTCGTTCAGAAGGTAAAAGCTCATCCTCGTGACAGCGGCCCTCACGTCCCTGTGGGCTGCAGCCTGAACGATGGAATGGAGACAGTCCCTCAGCCCACTCGCCGTGTGTGTCACCTTCAGAGTAAGGGTGTCCTCGGGAGATAACTGCAATGTACCTGAAAACCTAAACAAAAAGGAAATAAGGAAGAGCAACACAACTATTTAAATACAAGCTCACATCTACTTTTATCATAAACTCTCTCCTAAAATTTGTTCTATCTTTGTTTTCTTTTAATTAAAGGTTGACTCACAGCCAAAAGAAACTCCGGAGTAAACCTATCAAGATTAGGGTTTTACACTAGCATCTTCAGTGTTTATATTGACATTTTCCTGCTTACAGAAATATAATTTTCGTTCAAATAAGAAAATACTGACAGATTAAAATATTAAGATTTTCAAAAGTCATCATCACCATCATCACAGTAATGACCAGAACATCCACACATACACTCACCGAGCTTCACTTCAACCCAGAGCACTTGTCCTAGTGATTTACATCTATTAACCCACCAAACTTCATGTAATCGCTCAAACAGCATAGAGCACAATGCTTTTTAATTTAAATTTCCTTGTGTGATAGTTAAAAGTAATGAACACACGTAATCTTTAAAACAAAGTAAAAATTATACTGTTCAATGAAAAAGTAGAATCAGATGATAATAAGTAAAAGCTACCTGACCTAAAGGAAAAATAAAACCTAACTAATTCATTATAATTAGTTAACTGTGAATGATTTTCAACTAAATGTAACAACTTACTCTTGGATTTTAGTTTCAGAGTTCATTTCCTTCAACAGATTGTCACTCCCATGATACCAGGACAGGTTCCAAGCTACTCGCAGCATATCTGAGACGGGCTTCAGGGCCAAACAATCAGCAGATAAGGGCAGAACTATGGAGTAAGGACTCACAGCATGGTGGCCAAGTACGTGTACTGGTAGATGATACCTAAAGAAAGGGTACACAATTACAAACTTTTAAAGTCTTAACCGCCACTCGAAAGGATGAGCCACAAATAAGGACTAGTTCTACGCCTTTCATTCCACTGTAAGACAAAGAGCTCTCTCATAGCTCCTATTTTCAACAGTTATCATGCTTTACATATTATTCCAATTATTCTTTTGTCATCCTCTCAACTCCCAAAAACACTTTATTAAACTCTTTCCTGAAGACTTATCACACTCTATGTTGTATTAGAGTTGTTTGCAGAGATAACTAATGCCCCTTGAAGTCAAGACCTGTGGCTACAATGAACCACACATAAAAGGTGTTCAACTAAACCATGAATGCCTGCTTTATGCCAGAGACTGTATGTTATCTATCATTCATTCACAGTTACAAGGTATGGCACTATGATACCCCTTTTACAGATGATCAAAATGAGTCTTAAAGAGGCTAAATGTATTGTCTATATTCACAGGGGTCACTACGTGACAGAATCACAACTTATTATTTTGTGAGAACACAGTTGCAACATCAATAAACTCAATCATTATGTGTCACCAAGAGAACCCAGAGATACTTTTCCATCTATGAACAGATTCAATAGCAGTATCTCTTAAACCAAAGTTAATTTAACAGTGTTTAAGAAGACAACCACGCCCAGCAAGTTCAAAGGTTAAAGAATAATTTTACTAATAAAACATATCCCACACCCCTAATTCATGAATTTGTGACTAATATTAGACAAATACAATCAGGTATTATTTCTAAGGGGACCTTTAGTGTTTTTCACGTCATGCATCTCAATGAAAGAGGCTAAGGTAGAGTTCTATACACAAATCAGGCTGAATAATTTAAGTAACGATAATACTTTTTAAACACGGGAATTTTCCACAGAAGTAACCAGGGCTCCTTAGAGAAACGGCTAATGCTAGGTCCAAGACAGGGAAATCAAAGGTGAACCCTGGACATCTGCTTGTGCCAGAAAGCAAGACAATACTAAAAGACTCACGGAGCCACATCAAAAGGACACAGAAGCCTACTGGAAAGGACTTGCACAAAATGAAAAAAGGTATGGCTATCAATCAATGGTCAATCCTTAAAAAGTTAGAAAATGAACTGCAAATTAAGCCTAAAAAACATAGAAGGAAGGAAATAAAAATCCAAGGGTAATACATCATGACTAGTCTGAGAAACCACTACATATCCACCAGATGAGAAACAACTTTTAAAATGACAACGTTACTGTGAGTAAAGCAGTAAGAAAATCTGTTCTTCTCTGTCTATGGACAAATGCGATCTTGAGGTAACTTTCTGGCTCTTTTCCTCAGGACAGCCAAATAGATATGGAGTGTCAGCAATTTCACTAAGCTGCTTTGCTTATGGTGAAAATGATCCCTGCATCTGGACTGGGAGGTGTGGGAATAAACTGTCAATGCATAATGGGAAGCCACAGCTCTGAGCATCCGAGTGCTTTGCTCTTGTAAGTGACGTGCCTGGAGGGGCCTTGGAAACTATGTCTACGGCACACTTACTAGAGACCATATTTTCTATTGGGACACAGGGCTTCTAAGCTAAGACAGCTCCCAGAACCCACACCTGTAATCTCATTCCAAGTACGGCCTACCATAGTTGTGTGAGCTTTATTGTTTAGCCAAACCTAAAGACCATGAGGAGTGGGTGATATCTACAACTAAGGAATTTCACTCCTAAGAATATATCCAAGAGCAACTCTTGCACACATATACCAGGAAACATACAATAACATTTACAGGTGTATATACAAGAGAAAAAACCCAAAATCAAGCCAAATACCTTTTGACAGGAGAATGAATCAACTGCAATACAGTCTAACAGCAGAATATTATATAGCAGTGAAAATGATTATACTGCATATAATAATATCTACCAAGCTATGAAATGTTCTTTTTAAATCAATGTTTTATTAAGATATAATTTACTTACCTTAAAAATACACAGATTTTAAGTGAATAGCCTGATAAATTTTTACATATGTATTCATTTGTGTAACCACCACCCAGAATAAAATACAGAACATTTCCATCCCAATGGAAAGTTTCTTTGTTCTCTTTTCTTGTCAATTACTCTCCTTGCCCTCCTCCAAGAGATAACTACTATTCTGACTTCTCTCACCATAGATCAATTTTATCTGTTGATGAACTTTAAATGAATGGAATCTACAGTATATACTCTCTTGTGCCTTATTTCAGTCAACTTTATGTCTATGAGACTCATGTTGTTGTGTGAAGACTAGTTTTTAAATGCTGTGTAGTGTTTCACTGTATGAATATGGCATACTTCATTTATTAGTTCTCCCTGTTGTTGGACATTTGGGATATTTCTAGCTTTTGCCCACTATACACAAAACTGTTATGAATATGCTTATACAAAAAAAAAGAAAGAAAGAAAAGAGTGGGTGACGCAAATACCAAGGGCTGGTGAGAGTGTGGAGTAGCCGGTACTCTTAGACTGCTGCTGGGAATGCAAACTGGTACAACCACTTTGGAATAGTGTTTGGTAGCATCTACTAAAGCTAAACATATAAATATCCTCTGACCCATATGTGTTCAAGAATGTTCTGGCAGTCACTTATTCAGAATAGCCCCAAACAGGAAACTAACCAAGTGTCCGTCAATGATAGAATGGTAAATACACTGCTGTATATTCTCACATGGAATACTACATAGCAATGAAAATGAACCAACTACTGCTTCATGTGATGACATGGACAAATCTCTCCAAGTTGAGCAAAAGAAGTCACATACAAGAATACACTCTATTTATAAAGTTCAAAAACCAGCAAAAATAATGTGTTGTAATAGAAATTAAAATAAAATTACCTTTGTGGGGTGGTAGAAGGTAATGAGGAAGCATGAAAGGGGTTTCTGGCATGCTAGTAATAATATTCTGTATCTTAATCTGCTTGTTAGTTACATGGGTGTGTTAATGTGGAAAAAATCATTGACTAGACTCTTATGATTTGCATATCTTATGTATGCAAAGAGACATGAAAACCAATGCAATTCACGACCTTGATTGGATCCCACATTTTAAAAAAAATCCATAAAAGATATTTTGGGTATAACTAGAGAAATCAAATCATACTACAGAATTATTTTTAATTTTCTTAGATATGATCATGCATGGTACAGTGGTTATGTAGGAGAATGTCCTTAATTTAAGGAAGTATATGCTGGAATAATTAGGAGGGAAATAAAATTATGTCTGAAATTTATTTTCAAATGAGTCAGGGGAAAAAATTACATATAAATAAATAAATATATTGAGAGAGAGAGAAAGAGAAAGCAAATAGACTCCTGCGTTACCAAGTGCTGAATCTAGGCTGAAGGGTATGCAGTGTTCACTGTATAGTTCTTTCAACTTTTCTGTAGACTTGAACAATATCAGACTAAAAACTTGTGGGGACATACACTTACTGAACTCTCCAAAACACCACGTGAAGGAAACATTAAAAAACTAAAAGTCATGTGCCTTAAACGCTAGAAGAAAACTGTGACAAATTATAGATTTTGATTTCTCTTTCTGTTACAATATTTTACCTTCAAGAAAATCAACGAAATAAATCCTTTACCTTCTAAAAACTGAAACAGGCAAACTGAAGACTGATGGTGAAGAAGGTTTATTGGAAGGATTAACAGACCTATTTCATAAAAGAAAAACAAAGAAAAGAAACAACTGAGTAGACCATAGTTCTAACAAATACAACTTGCTTCACTTCCTTGACTAAAACCCAAATCAAGAAGTGCAATTGGTTCTATCATTTCCCACAGTGTGAACATATTTGCTACTACCTGGATTTGCTTATGAAGAGAAAATCATGCCTTTCTTTAGGAAGTCCACATAATTAACGATTAATACAATGGGGGCACTGTACTGGCAGGTGGCTCTGTGTCCCCCTCCTACCGATCCTGCTCAAAGTGAGTGTTAATCACATACTATCATCCTAAACATCTTTCCAAAGGTTTTTTCTTAATAAAATATTAAAGAAAAAACACAAAATTGAGAGTGTGTACTAAAAAAATGTATTAATGACAAATTACTGCAGTAATTTTTAAATTTTGCACCTAGTAATTTCAAAAATAAAAGTTCACGGTGACTTTTCGAGTCACTAGGCTTTTTAATACTGCTTACTCAAACAAAAAAATCATACTACGCATATCTACCACAGAAAGCATAAGCTTCTTAAGTCAGAAATTTCTATGCATTGCTATAAGATTGCACCAGAAACCTGAGATAAACAATTAAGAGTAAAACACTTTTAAAATTCTTATAGCTCACCACATATCCATTCTTGATACTTCATCAAATAATAGAAGACAAAATAATGCTCCAACTTCAGTCACGACTGTACAATCTTCATGAAATATCAAGGAAACTGAGAAATAAAAAGCATAACTATGAAATATTTTTACCTCTAGAAAAAATGAACTTCAAATTTAAAATATCTTAACTCAAAGAGAAGAGATGCTATTCTCAGAGAAGTGCTACGTTAACCCAAATAAATTGACATCATTAAAACGTGGCTCTCAAACATTCAAATGTACACGCATCATCTGGAAGGCTTCTTACAACACAGAGCTTCTAATTTGGTAGCTTTAGGGTAGAGCCTGTGAATCCCTGAGGACACAGATACTGCTGGTCCAGGAACCACACCTGCAGATCCACTCACTAAATACTGTCTAGTTTTAGTTAATCAAAGAAGCAAACTGATCCAGCTTCTAAGAAGGTTTTGCCAAGTCATTTAACTCTAGCTAAAGTTTGCTCACTGAAGGTCTCTTTATTTGATAATTTCTGCCCTTTCCTGTAAACATACAATCATAGAACTTGGATTTGACTTTAAAACATGGTGTTTGTGCTGGTGTTATGTTTCGGTTTGTGTACCTTGTTTATTACAGCAAGATAACAGAAAAGGAAAGTGCTCTGAACCACTTACCATTTCGCTAAGTGGCCTGGCCAAATCCCCTAACATTAATAAGCCTCAGTTTTCACCTCCATAATGCGCCCAATGCTACAATTTCTCAATGCTTGAAACCTATGAAATTCTAACCAAACAGGTATGATGGTTGTACCAATCAGGCAGGAATAACAACATAATACAGAGTTAGCAAATCCAGGGAGGCAGCAACAAGAAATTAGTTTTGAAAGACATTTTTCCTAATTGTAAGAAAAGGAGAAAATGGTATGATTAAAAATAGCAATGAACTAAAAGGTAAAGAAACTGAGATATATGTAAGAATTTAATTTATGATAAAGTAGACATTTCATATCAGTAAAGATAGAATGAGCCATAATATTTCCTAATACATAAGAAATTGTTGCAATATAATTGCCTACAATATGGAAAAAAATAGACTTAGATCCTGACCTTACATTATAAACCAAAATTAATTCTAGATAGATTAAAGATCTAAACTTTATAAACAACACTACAAGCATATTAGGAAAAGTACAGGAGCATATTGGGAATTTGGAATCAGAGGAGGCCCTCCTTTTAGAGCATGACGAAAATCCCAGTTGCTGTGACAGAAAAGCTTTATATATTTCCATAAAATATTTAAGGTTAAAGATATAATAATAAATACATTAAAAAGGACAGAAAGGTTGGAAGAAAATCTTAATATAAAATCAGGCAAAAAGTTTACATTTTTGTTATATAAAGAAATTCTACAAGTCACTAAAAAGAAATTAACAGAAAACTAGGCAAGTCACAGAATAAGAAATTTGAATATGTAATACATGAAAAGAGAATCAACTGCACTAAAAATAAAAGAAATAGAAAATAATAATGAGACATTCACTGATAAGATTAAAGAAATTTTAAAAATGAGACAGATTCAGTGTTAGCAAAGTTGTGAGGAAAATAAGCAATTTTAAACACCATTGGTGGGAATGATTTGGAGGGCAACCTAACCATATCCTGTTAAATTTCTTTGACCCAGCAATTCCAATTATAGTGTTTGCATAAGATGATCATACAACATGATTACTGTCATAGTTAAAAATTCATTTATTATATATTTATTTATAATTATTAATATTAATAATTTAATAATTAATATTATTATATAATTTGTTAATTATTAATTTATATTGACATGGCAAACTGAAATTCAGAAACACTATACAGTAGTTTTTTGGTTTTGTGTTTTTAAGAAGGTAGACTCTTATGTAATAACAGAAAGATATTCAAGATATATTTTCAGTGGAAAAAAAGGAAGGAGCACAATACTGAAGTAGACCGTATCAAAAATGCAATATGTGTGTATGGAAAAGATCATTCCAGATGATAGACACCAAATAATACCCAGTACATTCTTCTTGGAGGAAATTGAGAAGAGAAGAAAAAATAAAGAAAAAACTCTTAGAATTTTACTTTGTACAGTTTAACATAGTTTGAATTTTTAGTATAAGGATGGGTAAGTTCTGTAATTATTTAAAACAGAAACAGCAACAAAAGTAAGGAAGTCCGGGTTCTTCTCCTGACTCCACCATTATCTGGTTATGACATGGCCAAGTTGCTAAATCTCTCTAGACCTCAATTCCCTCACTATAAAATGGTATAATAAATGATTTCCAAGTTAATTTCTACCCCTAAAATATGGGGTAGGATTCTGTCATGACGTAAAGTTTATAATTCAAAGCAGTGTGTCTGAAAGATTATTTAATTATTGTATCCCTTCTATCTAATCTACATGTGGACAGAATGATCTTCCTAAAACACATACTCCTCTGTTTAACAACCTTCAATGGCTTCTCACTACTGTTCACCAGGACACACCAGGCCCTGCGGGAACTTCTCTGCCTCATCCCATCATTTTCCCTCACTCCAGACCCTACCACCCCCTGCCCCAAAATCCAGCCATCCCTAACCAACCACCATCTCAAACACACCATTCTCTCTCACACACAAAACCTCGGCTCCCTCTATCTGCAAATCAACCCTCTGTATATGAACTCCTACTCATTTCTGAAATTCCAGTTTAGATCCACATTTTCTGGAAGCATTCTCTGATGTTTTTCCACCACTCGATCTACTCAGGAGCACCTCCTCTGGCACCAAGAATCCCATTATTATAGGTATTATTATGCTGTATTATGTATTTATTTGTCACAACCTCCAACTATATTGTAAGCTCTGTGAGGGTCATTTCCCAAACTCATCAAGATATCCCAAGGCCCTAGCGCTATACCTGGCACATATTATGTCCTCAGTAAATGTTTGCTGAGGAATGATTTTTCCTGGTTGAGTGCCTAGCTAAAAAACTAATTTTGCCCTAAAACTAAATCCATTAATGAGAGATATTGTAATTCATTTTCAGACTCACTGAAGTAACTTTCACAAACATCAATAAGATAGAAAAATTATTAAATACCAATGGGTACAGATTATGTACTTTATGTACAGATTATTGCCTTAAAAAGTGCCTCTGAATCTAGTAGGTGCTAAAATTAGTTGAATGCTTGAAGAATTTAAATCAAAATTATAAATTAAAAGGTAACCTAGGGACTAAATTCTACTGAATTAGGTTAATAGGAAGATAATTATTAACAGGATTAAAGAAAATTAGAGATCCATAACTACTACTCTTCCAGATTAATCTATAAAAAATTATAAAATTTTACACTGTATTCAAAATTTTATGATCCTGAATATACTGTCTGTTTAGAACTTTACCTGGTTGGACCTTTACCAGTGCTACTTAAACTGTGTCCTATTCACTTGGCAAGCAGAAGCCATTAGAAGAAAAGAAAACACTAAAATAAAATGACTAAATTCTAATCTATATTCCAATAATATTTTGAACACAAATATTATTTATCTCCTACATGCCTGATAATTGACAAGGTTAAGCATATTGAGACATGTGATCAAGATGGAATATTTAAAAGCTGTGGCCTAAACTTCTAGGAAAGAAAATAGCACAAAATGTTACCAAGCTCTGTATTGAGAACAGTTAAGAGAGAAGAGAACAAAATTATATGGAATTTTTCTATCTAAACACACCACTAAATTACAACCAAACTGAAATGGGTTAAAAAAATCACACTTTATAAAATGTAACAAATCAATGCTCAGAGTCATTCAGGATGGTCTAGTTCCCAGTCCTCACAGATTGGGTCTATACTCTTAATGTCAGTGTAATGACATAATCAGATACCACACCACAGGTTCAGGACCTAAAGGCACAAGTCAAACAAGAATGAGAAAACAGATACCGGAAAGAAGGCAGTCATGACAGCAGCTGCAGCTTCCTCTCTTTCTAGGTAAGAGTTAACCGTCTCAGCACCAAACCAGAACTACATTAAGGTGCAAAGAAGAATCAGAGACTTCAGCCTTTCTCAGTAACAGGATTATGAGGAAATTTCCACTAAAGTATTAAACATTTTCCATTGCAATGGGTTTTTTTAGTGGCATATTCACTAACAAATTTTGTTATTCTGTTAGTAAAATGTAAAGTTAATATTACCCACAGTTAAAGAATAAACAGTTAAAGCTTAAGATTGATCTCATTATTATCAGAATTTATTTTATTCACCTCTGAACAACAGGGTCAAGAGAGAAGACTGCTGCGAGAGGGAAACACGCACGACTGGGTCAGCAGAAAGAACTTTCCTCAAGAGTGTGAGGCACGGCTGCATTAAACATTCTATACCCTGGCCAGGAGAGAGAAAACACAGTTATTCCATTTTCATCAATTCTAAGGTGAGATAAAATGTACTGTAATATTGTCTTATTCTAAATTCTATGCTTTTTCATTAAAATTATATGAAACTAAAATGCAAATAAATATTAAGAATTATTCTCTGGGCCAGCCCTGGTGGCCTAGTGGTTAAGTTTGGGCTCAGTTCCTGGGCTCGGACCTACATCACTCATCTGTCAGTGGCCATGCTGTGGCAGTGACCCACATACAAAAAGAGGAAGACTGGCAACAGATGTTAGCTCAGGGCAAATCTTCCTCAGCAGAAAAAAGAATTATTTTCCTCTGAAAATAAGCTTTGTATATACTTCTGCTTACACGTCTTACAGAAACTTTAAGATTAGTTTTCCTTTATAGAGACGTCACTTTTAGAAATAAAAAAATGAACAAGGTAGTGGGTGTTAACTCAGGATGGAAACTCCAAGTACTTATCCAAATTCAGCTGAATTCAGTTTCAGATCTAATTAATGAAAACAGCAATCTGTAAAAGTCTGTCTAGATACACATTAGTCTTACCTCACCGTCCTGACCCACACATTCATTTAAATACACAATTATCTTGTCAATTAAGCATAACTTTTTCACCACAGCATGCATTTTAATATCTGCAGACCAAAAAAGAAAGTTACTAAAAGTTAAATAACATTTTCTATAGTTTTAAAAATACAGAACAGATCTCCACACAACTTTCAAACTGTTAAAAATAGTTACACCTGATGTTGGAAATTAGAGGATGAAACTTCAAAATTTTTACTTTATACATATACATATCTGAACAATTTGAAAACTTTTAAGTAACAAGAACATCTTACTTCTGTAATGTAAAACAAAAACTATTTAAAAAAAATAAATGAATTAGTTCATACTCTGAAAAGTATTAGAATTTTAAGTATACAAATGAATCCTTTTATTTGTACATGGCAAATTATTTTCTTTATATTGTTTCATTGACAATTCTTCTCTTTTCCAAATCCATCACCTCAATGTTTAAAATTCTCCACAAGCGAATGTGTAAATATGGCTTACAACATGATCATTTTTCTATTAATAAAAGATCTAACCTCAAGCTATTAATAGCAAACATAAAGGGAAAGTGATTGCCGCATACTCTATATATTTCTGAAGAATATGAACTCTTTTTTAATAAGCATATACACGTACGTGTGTGTGTGTGTGTGTACACATTGCTATGGTCTGAATGTCCGTGTCCCCCAAAAACTCATATGGTGAAACCTAACCTGCAATGTCATGGTATCTGAAGGTGGGACCTTTGGGAGGTGATCAGGTCATGAGGGTGGAGCCCTCATGAATGCAATTAGTGCCCTCATAAAAGACATCCATCCCATAGAGCCCCCTCGCCCTCTCTTTCCACCACATGGGGACACAGGGAGAAGATGGCCATCTATGATCCAAGAAGGGGGCCCTCTCCAGACATTGAATCTGCCGGTGCCTTCATCTTGGACTTTCAGCCTTCAGAACCGTGAGAAATATATTTCCATTGTTTATAAGCCACCCAATCTAAGATATTCTATTATAGCAGCCCAAATAGACTAAGACATACACATACACACACACATATATATGAAGGATATTACTAGTGCCAAAAACTCCAGTTGCTTATAGATTAGTTACAAGTATTTTGCAACCTGCAGACAAATTTTTTTAATTTGCTCTCTTATATTCTCACTGAGAAAAAAATACAAATATACATACTGATACCGAATTAGTGGCTATCACTGTAATTATCCTTAGCTCTCACTTAAAAAAAAGTAGTTTCTACTATCCCCAATATAGGGCAAAATTATAAGCTGTATTTTTGAAATGTTAAAAACATTGAAAGAACACTGTCTAAAAGTTTTCCTTTTTTTTTTTGATCTTTTCAGCCAAGGCTCTCCAAATTTTCTAGAGCCTTATTTTCTATAGTCTGTATTATTGTTATTAAAACCACAAATATGCTGATTATGCTTCTTCAAATTACCCACTCATCCCAGTTTCCACTAATGTCAGGATAGGAATATTAACCATGCCCGATCTTCCAAGCTAGAAAAACCCTTTTTATGTAAGTGCAAAGTGATTTCTCTAAAATACTAAAGATAAATTACATACATCACATAGAGGGAAAAATTTAAAAATAACCCAAAGAATGGATGCCTATGGAATAACAGCATTACGAACAAAGCTAACAGTAAATTTTACTAGTTCTTTCTAAAAATAAACCTTTAAAGAAAATACATACAATGCATTACTTTTATTTTTACCTACCAACAAAGTACTGTTTGATTGATTTCTCTGAGCAAGATGGAACAAACTGAAAATATCATGTACTAGGTAAATTGAGGAAGGAACATGCAATTTACTGTTAGAATTATATCACTATTTCAGAAGGAAGATAATTCTATCAAATGATATTCTACAGGTCAAATAATGATAATCTAGATCAGGGATCAGCAAACGTTTTCTGTAAGAACTAGACAATAAATATGTTACGCTTTGCTGACCACATATGGTGCTTGTTGCATATTCTTTGTTTTGGCTTTTTTACAACTCTTTAAAAATGTAAAAACTATTTTTAACTCAAAGGCTATACAACAGCAGGCTGCAGGCCAGAGCTAGCCCACAAACCATAGTTTGCCAACCCCTAATGTTGCTGTACATGGCAATCTAAAATTCCATTATCAGCAGTACAGCAATCATTTTCCTTAAAAGACATTACCTTGCATAATCACAGCTAACTGCTCTGCGGCTGACTTTCTCAAAACAAGATCCATATCATCTGAGATAAAGATTTCATACACCTTTTCGACAGTCTCCACCTGAAAACCAAAAAAGAAAAAAATTTCATCTACTTCCAATTCTCCAGTAAAAGTTTATAGTTCACACAATAAGAACAAAAGCTCAAAAAGTCAACTTACTTCAGTAATTGAGATATTTACATGTAAATTTGCAACAATGATGTACTAGGTCAGCGAGGAACTTAGGATCTAAAACAAAGTGCCATCATGTCAAAGAAGCCTCTCTTCTTAATGTATATTTTTGTAGGAAGTCATTCATAACCCATCAGCCACCTCAAGAATTTCACAGAAAACATCCAAATCACATAACACCTCTGCAGGTAGACCCCGGCTAACCTGAGAAGAGTGACCCAACATGTGACTCAGGAGTTCTCTGGGGCTCCCAGAAGCCACAGAGGGAAGTCCCTTGGCCTTTCCCTTTCCTCCCTCTTAGAGACCACAGGGCAGACAGCCCTCTGGGACTTGCTGTCCAGCATTCCAATGAAGCCACCCCAACACCGGGCCCTGACTCACACTTCATGCCAGGACTGAGTCTGAGGGGGCAAAACACAACGGAAAAGGGGAGAGAAAAACAACGAAGATGACACTCCTCCTTTCTCCCACCCACTGCTCTCTGCTACCCTACCATGGACTCACATAGAACCCCCACTCCCTGCCTTCCTCCATACCACACACAGGGCACAGGAGTGACTACCAGTGGCTTAGTACTCAGGAAGTCCCCAACAGGACCTGGTATGCGGCTGGCAGAAGATTCTCCAATTCTCCTGCCAGGGCTGTGACATGGCCCCAAACACCTAGGCTAGAAGAACACTGAATGTGTTTCCTCATTAAAAAAATCCACTGTATTACATGTGGCTCTACAGTACTACCACAGGCTTTGGGGGCGGGTCTACACTTCAATACAAACTGAGAGACTGCACACCTGAAGACACAGGAGAAGCTAAAGAACACAGGAATGAACCAATAAAGACAACAGACAGCTTTCTTTATCTAACCCTGCATCAGTCCAGGAAGATCTGGGTACAGTCCTGGACAAAGACAAGGAAATGGATGCTACACTTCTGAAGGTATGTAAGGAGCCAAAGACTTAGAAAAGACAAAATCTCAGAACCACTACAACATTTAAGAGAAACTGCCTTTTCCTCCTATATTATTATTTTTTCCCTCTTGTAATGAAGAAGCTGAAAACTTTTGTCATAGGAACTTTTCTTTTTTGCTATTATAGGCAATTTCCAACATAAGAACAAGAATTCTCAACAGTTTTTATGTCAGTGATATTTGTTTTTAAGAGTCATCACAGCATTTCTTTCTACTAGATTAGCCTTATGTTGTATTTAAGATACAATTCAAATTAATTTGCATTTCCAGTGTATATACTAACTGAAAAGGGACATAATGCCTGACATATAGAAGGCACTCAAGAAACATGTGTTCAATAAGTAAATGTACCCAGAAGCCAGATAAAGCCAGAACACAATTTTAAATCAGCCAGGAACTACCATACTTGAAGGTTCCACTTCTCGCCCTTTCTGGTGCATGACACAAACTGAAGAATGTAACATAAAATACCTGATACACAAATGTATCAAATAACCACACAGTAATAAACTCAAAAGTTCTAGTGGGCTGGCCCTGTGGCTTAGCGGTTAAATGCGCGCGCTCCGCTGCTGGCGGCCCGGGTTCGGATCCCAGGCGCGCACCGACGCACTGCTTCTCCGGCCATGCTGAGGCGGCGTCCCACATACAGCAACTAGAAGTATGTGCAGCCATGACATACAACTATCTACTGGGGCTTTGGGGGGGGAAAAAAAGTTATAGTCACCTTAATAATCAGTTCTCTTCTGTCATCCAGTTTGAGTTCAATAGGTTTTTTCACAATAAACAAGTTAGTAACTCTGGAGAGAACTCTGGCATCTATTGAAGGGCGCTTTGTATCAGCCCCTTCTTCCCGTGTAAGATGACATGCTAACAGCTTTAACGCCAGCGAACGGACCCTGGAGAAACAAAGCATTTAAGTCAACATTCTGTAATACACAAATGTGTATAAATTATAAAGGCCTATCATCACAATTATTATATATCAACATAATAATTAGCCACGTTACCCTGACATCACTAATAATGACATTTTACTTTTCCTATTAAAATATTTAGTGTATAACTACAATTATTCTTTCAATTTTATGTTTATAAATAAACATCAGAAATAAAGAATAATCAATAATTACAAATGAAGAAACAGACTCACTGAGACTATCACCTTCACAGTCAGTATCACTGTGAACTTCAGTGTCATACTAATATCATAGTCAACTTCAATAAGTTAATCGGCAAATTAAATCTGTAACTCCTGCCTCCAAGTCTAGTAATCTATCTCAAATATAAAAAGACCCATGAACGGAGTCCAAACATTAGGTCAAACCTCCAGGAGAGTAATCACACTAATAACTAAAGTCGTGATATCATGACACTGTATGAAAATCTTCTTACATTAGGGGTCAAAATGATTCCCCTTGAATATGAAAATGCAAATACTTTTGATTCTCATCAAATTCTGTTTTATCTGGAATGGATTAGAATTAAGGTCAGTTGAGTGGGGGGGTGGGCGATTGCAAGAAAAGGTTAAATGGGGCGAGCCCAGCAGCACAGTGGTTAAGTTTGCGCACTCTGCTTTGGCAGCCTGGAGTTCGCAGGTTTGGATGCCAGGTGCGGACCTACACACTGCTGATCAAGCCATGCTATGGCGGCATCCCACATACAAAACAGAGGAAGACTGGCACAGATGCTAGCTCAGGGCCAATCTTCCTCACCAAAAAAAAAAGAAAAAGAAAAGATTAAAATAACACAAGCCATTAGACAATGAAATGGCAAAATAGAAAAACTGTCAAGTGGACAAAGGGTGTTGAGGTGTCAGATGCTGAGACAACCTTATCTAGCACTCCTCTGACAGGCTCTTGAACTACATGGAAACTGGGCACATTTTAAGCAACAATCCAAGTTCCAGGTTTTACGTACTACTTATAAGACAACAATTAAAACCTACATACTCAGGGAGGCCTCCCTACCACAGCCAAGGCTGGGTCACCCTGCTGTGTCCTGTCACCCTGAAGTCCCCCATCCTAACATTGATCTTGCTTTATTACAGCTAATAATATAGTTGGTAAGGTCTCTCTTCCCAATTGCATAGCCAATTCTGGAAAGGCAGTGCCCTGTCTGTGCTGTGTGCTGCTGTGTTCCCACAGCCGAGCACCTTTCCTAGGCACACGGATGACACTCAATATATGCTTGCCAAATCTAACAGAAAGCAAGAATTTACTGCAATATTACTAATATATATCATCTTCAGAGGATTAATATTTACTCCAAGATGGTGTGAAAGGTCAGGCGAACTCTCTCCCTCTCCCATTTGCTGTCACTGCATGAAAGCTTGGAACAGCTAGACACTACATAACGTCTTTCCTTGGTTCCTTCATTCCCAGCCAACGCAATCCGCATCACAATCCGGGGCTGTCAGTTCAGGGACAGTCACAACCCCAGTAAGAGGCTAGAGTGGCATACGTAAAACACATATTTATGCATCTCCTCCTCTGCTATATAAGGTTAGCATCTTTTTAGATTTAGTGCGGGGCACAAGAATCTGGTTATTCCTCTACACTTACTTCTTTCAATAAATACATTTTGAGCATATTTATATCCAGGGTACTCTCTGAAGTTCTGAGATACAAAAGATCAGCCAATGGACAGGGTTTCTGCCTAATGGAGTTTATGGTCTGGTGGGATGGAGTAGAATTAATCAAATAATGAAAACAAACACTTAAGTCCAATTATTTTAAGTTCTGTGTAACAGAGAATTACCTCACCCAAAGAGCGGTCTGGCCTTGCCCTCGGCTCCTGGAAGGGGATCTCTAAGCCCCTGAAATGTCGCGCTTGATAAGAGAGTCTTTGTTTACCTGGAGACCTTGGGCCCCCAAAGGTGAACAGGAAATAAACTTCTATGGTGTTAAATCACCAAATTTAGGGGTAGGGAGTACTACACTAGCACATTAATAAAGGGTCCATGGGAACACGTGTGGAAGCCAATCCCTGAGGGGCACAAACGTTTTAACTCCACCTGCCCTACTGCTACCTTCATCACCCACAACTTTAATCTCTACTCTACAGAGATATTTTCACAATCTCTTCTTTGGTTTTTTCCTTCCATTCTCTTAATGTTTTAGTTTGTTTCCACCTACTTCCTTATTTTTCAGTCTGATCATTGGTTCATAAATAAGCCACTGTATTGTCCTGACGTAAATATGGGGAAAATAAAATTACCCATTGTCAAAAGAACATCTCTTTGTTCCTCCTAGCCTTTTCAACCAACTCTCCCTCTTCATCACTGCTCACCCATCTTGACTCTAAGCCTCCTTTCTCTTCTCAGTGACAGAAAATCTAACCACTGTTACCTAACGAGAGCAAAGAGAAGATTCAGGTGGCACTGACAGGAAGGAAGGAAGACAACATATTTCTCCTTCTTTTCTTTTAGATAAAATGATACTTACACTAATGGTAGAGGAAAGAGCTCTTCTTCAGTTTCTCAAATAAGAGGACAAGCTACACAAGATTAAACACTTGCATACTCTGGTATATGAGGCAACTGGTCCACTACACTTTCATGAAAAACTTAATTTTCAGAACAAATGTTTAGAAAAAGATCAGTCCAGGAGGTTAACGATTTCTAAAGAGAGAAGACATTGAGAATGCTCTAGATTGTTTGCCATCTATTGATCTCCATGGCTCTCCAACCTGCCTACAGCAATGGGAACAGCACTGAGTGCAGCAGCACCGTAACACAGACTGACCTGACAACCAGGCTGGGAAAGAGATAAAACCTTTCAGGAAAGCACCCAACGGACCTTGTATCTATTTAGTTTCACGCATTAGTTCCCTCTCCCTGACTAATAATGGAGAATCACTTTCCTTTACCTTCCTTAGTTCTCTACTATTTCAGATTGATATAATTACTATACTTTCTTAGAAAGTTCCCATTAATCTTCCACACTGAAAAGCCTCTGCTGTACTCACGAGGACTTTTTCACTAGCAGGAGTCGCAGCATGGACTTTAGTCGGATGGTACAGGGGAGAATCCCTTCGCCCGCCTCAGAACTGTCTTGGCTTAGAAGGAGAATGCTGTTACCCAAGGGATCTTCTGTGTCAGCATAGCCCTAACAGATTTCATAAAAAGAGAAATTACTGTTTGATTTTATACATATTGCTTAACTTTTAACTTGAAAATAAGAATTGTATTGGCCTATCAAGCAACTCATAAATTTCGTTCAGTTCAAGTGAATAGTCGCTTTTCAAAATAACTTACATTGGTAACAAGCTTACATAAAATTGTATTTAAAAAATAATACTGCAGAACTTCAGGAAAATATGTCAGCCCTGTCGACATTTCCTAATTTTTCTGTTTTCCAAGATTCTAGTAGTGGCACCTCCCAGATCTTCAGCCGTGTCCCCACAGGACAAAGATGGAGGCCTACAGACACACCTGCGTGGAACTGAACTGTGTGAGCTTCAAGGCCGGAGGCCCGGGCTCTCTCTTCTAAGAGAGTCGTTCCTATGAGGACATTTCCCATCTCCACCTTCTCATCCAAGGGAGGTAGGGACCTGAACTTCCCTCACTCCTTCAACGCCCAGAAGGACAGCTAAAAAGCCTTCTTTCCAAGCGTTTGTTAATTAAAGTATCACTCTAATCACATATATACAGGGATAGAAGTCATGAGGCAAGCTTAGTTACGTAATGTATGCGTAAAAAGCACTGCTTGCTTTGCCTACAAGCCTTTATATTAGGTTGAGTTCTATTTTTCAGTCAGTGCTAAATGCCTGCACCTCAGTTCTTAACCTCCATCCAGATACGTAAAGTGTACACAGACAAATT
The DNA here is from genome assembly GCF_057802395.1 of Ceratotherium simum simum. NCBI lineage: Eukaryota > Metazoa > Chordata > Mammalia > Perissodactyla > Rhinocerotidae > Ceratotherium > Ceratotherium simum. Next base: position 56,202,617 of record NC_141913.1, read on the forward strand.
AGCTATCCTGGTTTAACCCGCTGCCAGGAACCAGACAGCCTCCCACTTCCTGTTCACTTATCCACAGTGCCTTCGAGACTTCTCTTCATATCTCTCACATGACAGTTCCGCCGTTTGCATACATTTAAATCAATCACACTCACCAAAGATAAATGGTACAAACAGGGAATTGCACAGGGTACCTGCAGTATTGGAATGACAGGACAGAGAGACTCGATAAACTTGTTCCAGGTCAGCGCTGTCATCATCAATCGTCCCTGCAGCAGATACATCAGAATGGCCTTGGCAGCAGCATTCACCTGCACAACAACACAGATAAAATAATCCGACCAAATGGGGCTCCGACTAGCTCATCTTACATACCTGTAACACTTTATAAAACCCGGAAAAAAATCAGCATCTCTTCCTTCAAATGTTCATATCTCCGTAGCATCATCTTACATTCTGCTCTCAACCCGTCTTCCTCCCTTAATAATTTCCTTCTCTTTTACGTTTAAGGTATATTTTTCCATTGAATAAAAATTTCCCTTAATGAAATAACCTGCTTACTGTAACTACTGTATAGTTCTCCACATCTTAGATGAAAAACGTAAGTAACCAGTTTCATCTGAATTCTTTGAGAACAAGTATGTCCTGTATTTTGATACTCACATTTTCTTTAACATTTCTTTTCAAGTAAATAATACCTCAACTAAACCCATACATCAAAAACAAGTTTCTTTTCCATTTCTCCTCATACTATCTGGTTATATTAGAATATCATCTTGATTTAGCTGAGTATCTAAAGAATTACAACAGTCGTTTGCACTTACTTCTAAGATGCCATACCTCATTTTCGGGCTCTTGCATGCCAAATGCAGAGATTTCATACAGAACTTTTGGGTGAAGTAGAAAATGAATTCCATTACAAAGTGAAGACACAGGTTTAGTGACATTATGGACACCTAAACATTCCTGTAAAATAAGACAAAAAGTTTTTAAAAATTAGTGACACTGATATTTCCAAAGAATTCCTCTTTCTTCTGTTTATAATTCAATTCTAATTTTAGTTCTCCCTTCACTGAAACTTTTCTTTTACCTACCTGGAAGAGGATGAAAACAGATTCTCTTGCCAAATGGTTTTTGAGTCTGCATAGGGTATGTTTTATGTTACCTTCAGCCAACAAGGAGAGTCTTGATAAATTAAATAACCAAACTGCTGAGACAACCATAATCTCTTAAAGTTGCTCATAATGATAGACACAAAGGAAATAAACAACATAATAAACACATCCTAAGGTGTTTGCATTTTGCTTACTGAGGTTTGAGAAAGAAAAACAAAATTCAGGTGAAAACAAACTTAAAGTTATGAGGGGAAGGGAAGGACAACACATATGTTATCAAAACAGCTATGCACCCAAATACAAGCAATGACTCTGTACCATCTCTTAGACTATCACAAATTCTTTTCTCAGTTTGAGCTAGAGAATAGTATTTTATTAGCGACTGCTTGAGAGGGGATAAAAGCTACCTAAAATATTAATAAAATTTAAATATAGTATAAAATTAATACTGATTTAAAGAAGTGTAATTTTTTTCACCCTGCAAATTACTACTTCCTAAAAGAGCTCCAAGTTACACACATACACACACACTTCTATACATATATACAAACATATTTACTTTTTTTTTCTTTTTAAATTTTAACTTGATGTCACAGACAACAACTTTATATCCCAACTTTCTGAAAGAGCTTAAGCCTCAGCCTGTGGTTTTAAAAAAGCTCTGTCACTCACTTCCTTAAAACACAAACTCTCTGAGCTTCGGTTTATTCATCCATAAAATGGAAATAATACCTAATCCTCAATAAAACACCTTTCTTTTCCCATCACAAAATATATCAACTTTCTTACAACAGAAAAATATGCCATGAATCCTATCAAAGACCAATCCCTACCCACTAAACTACATCCTATTTCTTCCTAACATCACAATTTAGTTCCTGCAACTGTCTTCTTTTTCTCTAGCATAACTTCTTGTTCTTCACAGCATTACTCCAATCACCGTTAGACGTACTCTAATGTGCCCCTCGACCTACCTTGCTCCTGTTGCTAATGACCCATTTTCCAGCTCTCCTTCACAGCACAAGTCCTCAAAAGAGTTTAGTGTCCTCTGTCTCTACTTGCTCACTCTCCAGGCTCTCCTCGACCCACAACAACAGGACATCAGTTCCTATCACCCCACAAAAGCTTCCTGTCAACCTCTGTGACACCAACCCAATGGGTTCATCTCTGTCCTCATCTGACTCTGCCCAGGACACAATACTTCCCTCTCACCTCAGACACTTCTCTGTCTCTCTTGCTGGCTCCTTCTGTGCCCAACTTCTACCTGGTTAGACCCTAGATGGCCTTCTCTTCTCCAGTCTCTCACTAAATGATCCTACTCAGACTTATGGCTTTAAATACTATCTCTGTGCTGATGACTGAAAATCTTACATCTAGTCTGGGCTCCACACTCCAGAGGCAGTGTAGCACAATGCTTAAGAATATGAGCTTTGGAGTCAAACTACCTGGGTTCAAAGCCCAGCTTTACCGCTTCTAGCTGAATGACCTTAGATCTTGAACAAATTTTTGCAAAAAAAATAGAACCTACCTCACAGAGTTGTTGTGAGGATTAAATGAGATAACACACTTATAAAAGTACTTGGTACATAGAGTAAATGATAGCTGCTATCATTATTATTACCATCATCATCATTATCGTTATAGTCAACTGTCTACTTAACATCTCCACTGAGATACAAAAAGGCATCTCAAATTTATCAGGTTCAAAACACAATTCTATCCAACCTATAATCCCATACTTGGGACAACACCATCAATCCAACAGCTGAATCCCAAACCCCAGAATTCATCCTTGATCACTCTCCACCTCCTACTCCCATTATCAGTAGACCAATCAGCTCCACGTCCATAAAATATCCTGAATTCATTTCCTCCTCTCCGCTCCACTACATCATCATAGCTCATTAGGGCTACTACAGTAGAATTGGTCTTCTTGCTTCCACTCTTGATCCCCGACAATCTGTTCCCCACACAACAGGAAGAGTCATCTTTTTAGAAAGGTAATCAGATCGAATCATCCTCCTGCTTAAAATCATTCATAGCTTCTCACTGCATTTAGAATAAAATTCAAAGCTTTTCAATGGTTGGCATGAACAGGCCCCCTGCCTACTTCTCCGACCTCATCTGGTACCATTTTTCTATTCTCCAGTGTGCTCCAACCACTCTGGCCTTCTTTCTGCTCACCTGAAACATGCAAAGTGTGTTCTTACCTCAGGGACTTTTCACCCGCTATTTCCTCTGCCTCGCAGCTCTCTCTCCCAACCTCCCAGCCAGCCTACCTAAATGTGAGCTCACATCCCATAGTCACTCTCTATTCCTTAACCTTCTTTTATTTTCTTTACAACACTATATATATGCTTTTTACTTATTTACATACTTTTTATTATATATACTTGTTATCTCTCTCTCCTCCATCTAGAAGGTAAGCACTATGATCATAAGGATCTTCTCTGTATTTTTTACTACTGTATCCCTGAAGCCCAGCATACAGTAAGTGTCCAGCAAATATCGTTGAATGAATGCATAAACACCATATGTAAATAACACAGAAGTGGTAACCAAACAATCGTCCCCAAATAAAAGCTACTTTACCTCTTTCTCATCCCTTCTTCAAAGTGAGTCTGACAATAAAAAGCTGAGCTGCCTATTAATAAAAAGCAATCTGTGCCTCAGTGGCATTTAGGTCATGTAGTGATGCAGCAATGCCTTGGGGATTTTCCAAAAGACACTGCAATAACATCATATGAGAAATACAGCCATTAAAAGTAAAAAGCCTGTACAAAGTCTTATATCTAAACCCAAATTCTATATCCTTACAATACAGGGGGCTGGCCATAAGAAATTTCATCAACTTGAGCTTTTAATTTAAAGATTATTATAACTTCATGAATACAAATATGTATCGAGTTTAAAATACCTCCTTTTACTATACAAATGAGCATCTTTTGTAAGAAAAGAAAAATCACAATTATATTTCGCAAGAACAGTGTCAACTAATATAAATTTCCAAATAGCTAACAAGAAAATGAGACATTAAAGTTCATATTCTTTTATTTTTTCCTTTCTCTTTATCAACTAATATAATAAGCTGAATTTGATATTTAAATATTGATCAAAAAAACACCCTTCAACTTAAATTTAGATTATTCCAACAAAGTGTATACTACTTGGTTATAAAACTTATGCTACAATTTAGAATTTTCACAATCACTAACAGATTCAGCGCATTCTTTAAAATAATGAATTCTAGACTGACATATGTATTCCTGCACTTCTAATTCCCTTTTTTCCTAACATTCCACCAATAAGTTAACACCTAGACAATTCATACTTGAAATTCATCATGTAGCAAAATGATCGTATACATTGACAACTCAGTTTGCACCAAATGTTACCTATGAGCAGACTCTTCTATTTTCCGAGAATTATTTAAGATCCACTTCAAGGATCTGAACAGCAAATCTAATTCCACCATTCTGAATTTCTGAATGTAACAACTATCCCACATATAGGAATCTCAGTTTCTTGACCTCCTCATCACAATGGCACTCACTGCCCTATGTCTCAGGAACACTTCAACTTAGTTTTCACTTCCTTCATCTCTAAACTCATAAACATAGGTTTCTAACCTTCTTGCTCAATACAACTTCACAACATACTACTTCTTTGGCCTCCAGTCTACAACCCTTTCTACTTTCTTCCCTCTAGCCTTTATTTCCTTTGATTCTACAGTCTATCACTTCATCTACTCAGCTCACTTGCACCAAAGGCCTTCCTTCCCATCATCAAGGAAAAACCCCAACTTTCAATGGATCCAAATGTTCATATTCCCCAAAATAAGAAACAGCTAGTCAGAGATAATCATACAAGGGAGATTAGTTTCACTGTTATGATTATGGACACAATCAACTGGGTTCTCAACAAAGTCCAAAAATCCTGCTATTTGATCTTATCAAACATCTACTCATATCAATCATTTCAAACACACTGAACAGCTAATGCACTTACTCACTTTCAACATCAAAGAAATAGAGTCAACAATAGAAGGAGGTTCCCTCTACTTCCTATTACACCTAAACCCAATTAGCCATCAATGTTCTAGATCCCACCACCTTCAACTTTCAAAGTTACTAGCTGCTTTTGGGGGGAGGGGGGTGAGGAAGATTGGCCCTGAGCTAACATCTGTGCCCATCTTCCTCTATTTTGTATATGGGACACCACCACAGCATAGCTTGATGAGCAGTGTGTAGGTCCACACCTGGGATCCGAACCTGCGAACCCCAGGCCGCCAAAGCAGAGCGTGCAACTTAACCACTAGCCACTGGGCCAGCCCCAGCACTAGCTTCTTTTAATTAGCCACTTACATTCCTCTATCTTCAACCTTTCCCTCTCTATTGGTTCTTTTGATGAGTATTTCAACTTACTCAAATGAAAATATATCTTCATAACAAACCCCTCCCAGGCTATGGCACCTATCAACTTTATCAAATCCCTGCAGACAAATCAGAATATAAAGCCACTATCTAGAGGATATGAGATTCCCCAAATAAAAACTAGTCTGCTAAAGACGACCTCACAATCAAAAATCACATCACTGCTGAAATCAACAACATAACAGATTCAATAACCATAATAAATGGAAGAATTCTATATAATAGAATAATCTAAAAAAGATTATAAAATAAGTGGTTTTAAAATTTCAAAGATGCAAAAGAAGAAATTAATGAAAAACTACTATAAAAAAATATGAGTTAAAAAAGCGAAGAGAAAGTCTAGAAATGAAAAATGGAATAACTGAAATTTAAAATGATGAATAAGTTGCAAGCAACCACAATGAGATCAGGATGGTTATTATAAAAAGAAAAACAGAAAATAACAATTGTTGTCAAGCATGCAGAGAAACTGGAATCCTTGTACTGTTGGTGGAAATATAAAATGGTGCAGCCACTACGGAAAACTGTATGGTGGTTCCTCAAAAAATTAAACATAGTCTTACCAAATCATCCAGCAACTCCACTTCCTGATATATACCCAAAAGAATTAAAAGCAGAAACTCAAAAAGATATTTGTATACCCGTGTTCATAGAAGCACTGTTCACAAAAGCCAAAAGATGGAAACAACTCAAATATCCAACTGATGAATGTATAAACAAAATGTGGTACAGACATACAACAGAATATTATTCAGCCTTAAAAAGGAATGTATTCTGATATATACCATATCATGGATGAACTCTGAAGACATTATGCTAAGTGAAATAAACCAGACACAAAAAGACAAATAGTACACGATTGCAATCATTTGAGGTACCCAGAACAGTCAAACTCAGATAGAAAGTAGAATGGTGGTTGCCAGGACCTGGGGGTAGGGGGACTAGGGAGTTACCGTTTAATGGGTACAGAGTTTCAATTTGGGTAGATGAAGAAGTTCTGGAGGTGGATAATGTTGATGGTTGCAGAACAATGTGAATGTACTTTACTGAATTATACACTTAAAAATGGTTAAAATGGCAAATTTAACGTTATGTATATTTTGTCAAAATTTTTAAAAAGTAAATTAGACATAGCTGAGGAAAGAATTAGTGTACTGAATGACAGCATCGAGGAATTCCATCCAATCAAAACAAAAAAAGATACGGAAAATATGAAAGAGGGCTTAAAAGACACAAAGGGTAAAAACAAGAAGCTCTAACATAGATCTAATGAGAGTTCCACTTGGAAAGAATAGCAAGAATAAGATAATAACAACCGAGAATTATCCAGAAATGGAGGCAGACATGAGTCTTCAGATTGAAGAGTACTAAACAAGATAAACAAAAAAACAAGTGTTTTTTAAAATAAAAAAAACAAAGGCGTATTATAATGAAACTGCAGAACACCAGAGACAAGGAAAAGATCTTAAAAGCAACTAGAGGAAAAAAATACAAAAAATTAATTTATAATTATAAATTATAATTATAAATTATACAATTAATTTAACTTACAGCAGACCTGTTAACAATGATAGAAGCCTAACAAGAACGGAGCAGTATTGGCAAACTGCTAAGGAAAAATACCAGTCAATCCACAATTCTATATCCAGTTAAACTATCATTCAAGCATAAGGTAAAATCGAGACATTTTCAAACACATGAACCATCAGTTACAGACTGTCACTGAATATACTGAAAAACTTATTTCAGTAAAAAGTAGACTGAACCTAAATATTCATCAATAAATAAAAGGAAGTATATTCAAACTAAATAGCAGTTAAGATGAATGAACTAGGTAGATCTCAAATCCTACTTTAAAAAAAAGAACTAGGCAGGAAAAACATATGTACAGTATGAAATTATATACTTTTTTAAATGGACAAAACAATAATATATATGATTTACAAAGACATGCATATATAGTAAAAATATAAAACACACAGATGGGAAGGATAAAACCAACTTAATAAGAGTGGCTATCCTCGTGGAAGAACAAGGAAGAAGAGAAAGGAAAGAAGCTTCAGTTATAACTGTAATACTTTTATTTCTCTGATAAAAGAGGATCAAAAGTAAAAATGGCAAAATGTAAACGTTTCTTATATCTAGATAGTACTTACAAGAGTGTTAAATACAAGAGGACATTTTCAAGAGTACATAGGAAGGAGCACATATTTTTCAATATCGTTCTATGTACAATGTTCTTTTCAATGTTAAAATCATTAATATTCCATGTACTACTCTACGCTGAAATATTTTATAATTTAAAAACAGAAAATAAATATTTGTTTCAAAAGAAAAATATTACTAAGAAAATTGACCTGAAACTATAAAATTTAAGCCAGAATAACCTAAAACTTTTCCTGAGCATAGAAATAACTTTTGCATACCTGGTAGAAGTAACCTTTTCTTTATAATTTTTCCATCATTACATAACACAACATAAACGTAATGCTTAACAAAGAAATTCAATTGCTAAGACTTACTAAGTTAAGAGAACTGAAGAGTTAACAAATTTCTCAGTGTTGACTGATAATTACTGTCTATTTTTTTGGTAGTAGTTCTTGTATCTCACCCAAAAGGTCAAGTAATTTAATTTTGGAGCTAAATAAGGGAATCCACTGTTAGTTCTCTCTCAAAAATCAAAAAACAAAAAACCCACCTTAATAATTTCCAGACAGCAGTGGTAAGTTTCAACTTTCACTTGTAGCAATGGGTGAGACAACATACGTAGAAACACCTTCTGACTTTCTCCTTGTAGTAATGGACTAGCCTGTGCAGATTTCCAGCTGGTAAAAAGGTAAAACATCCAAGACATCTAAGGCTAAATAGGTTACTAAACAGGTTACTAAATAAGATTGAAAAGCATATGGAAAGAGTTTCTGCCTACTCCAGTTCCTCCAACTGGGATCTTATTTAACTAACCCAATATTAGTAATTACACAAGCGCTTACTCATTTCAAGGTAGAGAATATTCTCTCTTAAAGAGTATAAAAAAACTAAACTGTCCTTAAAAACCTATATTTGGAATGTAAATTGGTACAGCCATTACCGAAAACAGTATGGAGTTTCCTCAAAAAATATCACATGAGCTGGCAATCCCACTTCTGGGTATATATTCAAAGGAAATGAAATCAGTATCTCGAAGAAATATCTGTACCCCCATCTTCATTCCAGCATCATTCACAATAGCCAATATACGGAAACAACTTAAGTGTCATCGATGGATAAAGAAAATGTGGTGTATACATACAATGGAATATTATTCAGCCTTAAAATCCTATCATTTGTGACAACATAGATGAAGCTTGAGGACATTATGCTAAGCGGCATAAGCCATGCATAGAAAGACAAATACTGCATGATCTCACTTACATGTGGAATCTAAAAAAGTCAAACTCATAGAAGCAGAGAGTGGAATGGTGGGTGCCAGGGGTTGGGGAGTAGAGGAAATGCAGAGATGTTGGTCAAAGGATACAATCTCAGTTATGCAGGATGAATCAGTTCTGGAGATCTAAGCTTGGTGACTATATTAACAATACTGTATTGTATACCTGATATTTGCTAAGAGAATAGATCTTAAATGTTCTCACCACAAAAAAAAAGTGAGCTGAAAAATAAATAAATAAATAAATAAATAATAAAAACACATACTTAATCGATATTTATCTCCACGGAATTTACTCTTTCCAAAAGCAATGAAAATACTAAGTTCTAAATAGGAATCTGCACTGATGTCCCCAAAATAAATTAGCCAATGCATGGTGCTTTCCAAAAATCCATACAAGAAAAAGGAAGTAATGAAACTTACATTAAAAAAATCCTCAATTTAATTTATTAATTAAAACTTTAAAGATAAATAAATAAATACACTTGACTACTTAGGTTGGATGGACACCAAAAAATGTATAAATATCCAAGTATAACTCATTTTGATGATAGGCATGACATTTTTAATGTTTACTCTTGAATAAAACAGTTAACTGTCCTAATGCAGCTGTATGTGTACAGTTTAAAGGTCAACTACATATAAAAGCAATTTAAACTAAAAAAGAAGAACAAGACTTAAGACCTGTTTCGATTTCACTGCTCCTAAGTTTACACACACACAATATATTAAGATAATAATCATATTAAGAAAGAAAATATTACATCTCTGAACAAATGCAGATGATTTCCTTTATTAGGGGGAAATGCTGATGAAAGGAAAAGCTACGCAAGGCTTGGTCTGCCAGCTCCACTAATTCTAAGAGATTCTTCTCTCCCTAAAAAAGAAGCAGAATGGAATAGTAAATGTCAAGTTCATGTACAATAAAATTCTCAACAACTAACTAAGTAGCTTCAAGAAATTAGATCATTCAGAGAACCTGAGATTGTTCACATTTGCTTACGTCCACTTTCCCAACAAGCAAACTAAAAATGTCAGCCTAGGAAGAAAAATGTAGGAAAAATCCCTAACTAATTGCCACGTGGGACTTTCTACTATTTACCTCTGAATAGGCTTAAGTTACAATCAAGTGGTCTGGTTCTTTGACAACTTGTTTGTGGCCCTATCTCCCTTCCAACTGTAACTCAAGGCAGGGCTCATGTATTTTATGATCCACCTCCTCCTTCTAACATCCTGACCGTTCTAGGTACAGAGAGGACGATCAATACACATATGGTTAACGGACCATGCAGAATGCCACAGAAATAATTCAACTTAAAGACAATTCGAAGTTCTATCGTGGAGGAAACAAGAAGCCAGTGGCATCAAGAGGCGGCAAAAAGTAAGGCCGACCCGGTGGCGTAGTGGTTAACTTCACATGCTCCACTTCGGTGGCCCAGGGTTCATGGGTTCGGATCCCAGGTGCGAATCTACACACCGCTCATCAAGCCATGCTGCAGCGGTGTCCCACATAACAAAATAGAGGAAGACTGGCACAGATGTTAGCTCAGGGACAATCTTTCTGACCAAAAAAAAATGATGTGGCAAAAGGAAAACAAAAAAACTATAGTTGATAAATAAAGGAAAATTCAAAATATGAGGTTCAGATAGACTCCACTGAAGGGGCTAAAAGGAATAAGAATTTTATCCCTAATTTTTCAAGACCTTCAGGACCCATTTTGGTATTTTCAGACAGTAAACAAGTATTGTAGTCACTGTCTATTTTAAGACTCGTTAACCCTTTCGTTAATAACATACTAAATAATATCCTAATAGTATCTCTAAAAGGAATAAATAACAATACAAATCATTGCTACAACATTGTACCTAAAGTCACCCTAATATCTTACAATCTAGTTCATGACTCAATTTAATAAAAAATCAGGCTCTTTGTGTGAGTAAATACATGTCTTCAAAATACTAAAGGAAATGGGCTGGCCTCATGGCTTAGTGGTTAAGTGCGCGCGCTCTGCTGCTGGAGGCCCGGGGTTCGGATCCCAGGCGCACACTGACGCACCGCTTGTCCGGCCATGCTGAGGCCGCGTCCCACATACAGCAACTAGAAGGATATGCAACTATGACATACAACTATCTACTGGGGCTTTGGGGAAAAATAAATAAATAAAATTATAAAAAAAAAAAAAAAATACTAAAGGAAAAATGTGTCTACGAATAAGCACTAAAATCGCCCTTATATTTCTGTTTATGTCAATCATCACTCTGCTTCTACATAGTAAGCCACTTCGAAGAGGAACTCACTACTAAATATGAAGACACTGATAATAATTAGTTTTTAAAACCATTGGTCTCATGAAATATACACCATTCATTAATCTAAAGTCTTCATTTTACTTTTACACATATCCTTACTTTAATCTGATAATTGACCCACTCAGTAACAATGTACCCCACCTCTAACAACTCAATTGCTATATGTTCAACTTGAAAACCATAGGTTAAATTTTCTAAATATCTTATAAAAGAAGTTTAGAAGAGATAATAACAAAACTTTTTACCTCCTTCTCAACGTCAGACAGAAAGTTACAGGCACATTCAATTGAATAAACGGCCTCTGCAGTTCGTTTATAAATACTGTAGTTTTCAGAATTCAGCTGTTCCAAATAGGCCACAACAGCTTCATGAATATTCGGATATTCCAAAGAAATAGGCATGTCCAAAGAAACTAGAAATAACGCTGCTGACATAGGCTCTGGTAAAAAGTGGCTGGCCTTGATAAATAAAAAAAAAAAAATTTTTAATTTTTTTCAAAAAACCATTTTTTAGATAACCATGGTAGACTATAATCTTACTGCAGTTTAACTTTCTTTTTTAGTAATTCTCTATCACAAAGTCTATGCCTTTCCAAAGAAAATTCTATTCCCCAACACATCATCTATCTCTATGCCTTTGTTCGGTATAATTTCTCTGCCCAGAATATCTCAAGTCCAATTTCAACTCTTTCCCAAAGCCTGGGATACAGGATGCTTCCTTCTCCCCCACACCAACACCTAGAATTACTCTGCCCTTAGGCCCTGCACCTTGTTTATACCTCTGCCACTGAACTTAAGGCACAAGGCCCTTTTCTTGAAGTATTCTGTGCGTGTGCACACAAATCTCTAGAATAATCTCCTGAGGACAAGAACACTCCCCCACCACAGCTGAACACACAACCCAGGGCTTATTAACAACATACTGAATTGAATAACACTAAATCAAGTATAGCTATAAATTGATTTGAACAGAAACTGATTTTTTCTTTGGTTTTGTTGTGTTTTAGAGGGGAAAGGGAAAATTCAACATAATATTTAAAACAGTTCTAGAACACTCACAGAAAACTGACCCTTAATCAGTATAAAATCAACAGGCACAAATGAAATATTACACTTGATATAAATTTAAATCAATTGATTTAAAACTGAAAGAACTGTTTGGGCTTTTTTTTTTAATGATTCTAGCTTCATGATAGAATTCTATGCGTCAATTAAGAAAATGAAAAGGATTAAAAATTCAACATTCAGAGAAAATCATTTGGCAGAGCTCACTAGTATGGCCAAAATGCTGTGTCTACTAAAGTAGGTTTGGTCGTGATTTATTTCATGGATTTTTTAAGTATAATCATTAACTGCCTGAAAGTCCAAGATGAAGAGCTGAATCAGCTAAACAATGCTTTTAAATCAAATAAAGTTGCCAAATGAATATCAGAAACTACAGGAATCAAATTTTTAGGTTACTAAGCATGAAAAAAACCCAGAGTATTAAGACAGCAGCTATTAGAAAGTCAAGAGAAATTTCATTATTCTGTGAAGAACTCTCCTAGTGGGAAAAAGAGAGAGAGAGAAACTAAATGACTGGATCACCTATTATTCGCTTGCCCAGCAAATACTTACTGGGCCCTCCTGTATGCCAGGCACCATTCCAGATCCTGGGAACAATAGGAAGTAAAACACAACCTCTGCCCGCATGAAGCGATCATTCCAGTGGAGAAGGCAGAGAGTAAACCAATACACTTTATAAGATGTCAGGTGTGGCTAGGAGAGCCTCGGAGTGCCAAAATTTAAAAAACGGGATGGGAAAGATGGAGAGGAATACAGAAGTGATGGGGAGATGGGGCAGGGGAAGGCCTCTCTGACCTGGAGGAGTCAGCAGCCATGTGGATATCTAAAGGAAAAGCATTTGTAGAAGAGGGAACAGCAAGAACAAAGGCTCAGAAATACAGTATATTTGGCAGCAAGGAGGCCAGTGGAGCCAGCACTGAAGCATGGAGTCGGGGGCAGTGGCGGCCAGACCGAAGGCTTTGGGTCATCTTAGGACTAGTGCAAGGGTGGAAGCTAAGAGACCAACGAGGAGGTCACCGCCATAATCTAGACAAGACAGGAAGGTGGCCTGAACTCAGGTAATAGCAGCGGAAACGGTGAGAAGCGTTCAGATTCTGGACAGACGTTCAAGGGAGAAATGACGGATTTTGCTCAGGGATTGGATGTGAGCGTGTGTGAAAGACAGGAACCAAGGACGACTCTGAGGTTTTTGCTTTATCAACTATCAACTAGAAGAGTGAAGGTGCCATTTACCAAGACAGGGAAGACTAGAGGAAGAACACACCGGTGAGGGGCAGTAAAGAATTAAGTTTGGGACATGTTAAGTCGGAGATCCAGACTGTCAAGTGAAAATGTCAAACAGGATGTTGGATATATACGAATTTGGGGTTCAGGTGACACATGTGGTTTGGAAATCTAAATTTTCAGTTATATAATATTATTATGTAAAGTGAGACACCCATATTTTAAATGCAATCCCAGTCTTATATAACTAGAATTCTTCAATTTATAATGTTTATGCCTTGGAAAATTATCACTCTTCAAAACAGACAATTTCCTCAGAAACATAACAACTAACGAATAAAAGTTAATTAGAAATTAAAATTAACAGATGTTAATTTGATGTTATTTTCCCTAAAGCAAAATACTATATTTAAAATTTAATGTTTTATTCTTGTTTTCCCAGATGACCTGATAATACACTGCATATTTAAGTGTTATTAAAAAACGGAGTTTAGGCTCTATGCTCTGCAGAGTGCTAGGGAACCAAAGGGCAAATGGCTATGACACAGGGCCGCACAGGCACAGGACAGAGTGCTTCAGTTTAGCAATCTCTCCAGCTCCCTCACTTAGGCTAGCCACAGCTTTCTTTTCCCAGTAAGTACATTACAAAACACGTGTATAGGAGTCATTTCAGATACTTTTACCACCAACACTCACATTCAGAAATACAACCTCCACTTAAAAATACAGTTAGTAAGATGATTTAAAAGAAATATGTACACCTATTAACCTTTAACACACGTATAATGGAAGAGTATTTTGCAATAAAAATTAAACAACTGCTACAAGCAACAGTGATGAATCTCAAAAAATCCTGAACAAGTACAAACTTTATAATTCCATTCACATAATGTTCAAAAACAGACAAATTCAACTATGGTGACAGAAGTCAGAAAAGCCCTTGGCTTGGGGGAGGAAGGAGAGGTAATGGACGGGAAGGGGGCTTTGAAATGCTGCAATATCCCATCCCATATTCCGGAGGGTGGTCATTCTTTAAACACAGATATATTCACTTAGTGAAAATTCACTGAACTATGTACTTTTCTAAACATATGTTACACCACAATTTTAAAAAGTTACCTAAAAAAAAAACCTTTACAGAATTAATGTTTTTTTCTATCAAATGATTTGCCAAAATCGCTCAAAAATGTTAGCCATTTCTTAACATCTACATTTCCAATATAATCTTTGTACACTGTGAAATGATCAGAAGGAATTTACAACAGAGCACTTACCTGTAATATCCAGTGGACTACAAGTAAGCAACGTTGCCCGCCTTACCTTTTCAACAGGGAGAAGCATTTGCAGCAGCCGAACTGCAAACAGTGAAATGCTGACAAAGGCCATCCTGTGGTGCACCAGCGCCACCTCTGGTTGCTCCAAACTGACACTGCTTTTATGGTAACACACGGTGTCTCCAAGGGACCCCAACACCATGAGCAGTTTCTCTTTCTGCAAACATTTAAACACAAAACAGAAGAAAACAACCAATTTTAGGGGCCAGTAAGCAAATGTCATGGAGAATAATTTAAAATATTATCATTAAATAACAAAAACAAATGAAAACAAAAATTTATTCCTCTCTATAAGAATAACCAATACCTACAAAGAATTCTAAAAAGTACAAAAGAATGATAACTATACCTAAATTTTAACAATAATTTTTAAGTATAGTATGATGAATTCTAACTAATAAAAATAACAAAACATAAAAGCCTAATGAACCATAAATTCCTCCTCATTTCTAGCAGTTAATTGTTCCCACTACTAACATTTGCATGTAAATCTCTCATCAAGTATTTATCAGGCTTACTGTATGCTTAACACAGTGGCAGGTACAACAGGAAAAAAATGCATCTGTACAAGAGACATGATCCCTGCCCTCAAATTGATCCCAAAGTTACTAAAGAAATAAAACAGGGAGTGTCAAATAATTAAAAAATAATTGAATATCAAATTGCATCAACTCTCTCTTGAGGTAATAAGATCATTTCAAGGGAAAATGTTCTACCATCATAAATTTCTAGATCATTTACTACTTAAATGGAAGTTATATCTTTTAAATTGAAAGGAACACATAAAATACGAAGAGAAAGCTAAAACGTAGTAGACTAACTTGCAAATCATACACTATAGACCAAAATACACCCTCAGTTGCTGACGTGCCCGTAAACTGGCTGGTGAAAGGATAGCACAAGTCAGACAGCAGAACAGAAAAAGCACCGGGGTTCTCACTCTCACCTTCCCACTGACAACACAGCCAAATAAAGATGGGAAAGAACCTGTAAACTAAGGACGGAAACCTAATGTTACGTCAGAAATTTTTTTATTCAAGGACGAAAATACAGGAAGCAAAACTAAAAGGTATCAAGCCTATAAAAATTACAAAAAGGATCAAGGCCACAATGAGATACCGCTTCGCACTCATTAGAATGGTTATTGTCAAAAATAAAAGAAAATAACAAGTGGTGGTGAGGATGTGGAGAAACTGGAACCTTTGTGCACTGCTGGTGGGAACGTAAAATGGTGCAGTCACCGTGGAAACACCGTGGAAACAGCTCCTCAAAAAATTAAACAGAATTACCATATGATACAAGTTTCACTTCTGGGTATATACCCAAAAAAATTGAAAGCAGGGACTCCAACACATATTTGCACATCAATGTTCACAACAACATTATCACAACAGCCAAAAGATGGAAGCTTGTCTATCAACAGACAAATGGATAAATAAAATGTGGTTGGCAGTATATAAATACAATGAAATATTATTTGGCCTTAAAAATGAAATTCTGATACATGCTACAACATGAATGAGCCTTGAAAACATGCTAAGTAAAATAAGTTAGATACAAAAAGACAAATATTGTATGATTCCTCTTATACGTGGTACCCTAGAATAGTTAAATTCACAAAGAAAGCAGAACAGTAGCAACCAGGGGCTGGGGCAGAGGGGGATTGGGGAGTGAGTATTTATGTTACATATATTTTACTATAATAAAAAAATATTACATACAGGAGTAAACTTTTTTTTGTTACTTACATGGATCATTTGATATTTAAGTTTTAAAATAAACACCTATAAAATTAAAACTGTGACACTTACTTTCCAAATCATTGCACAAGTAAAAGGAAGACAAAATAATCTATATAGCAAAAAAAAAAACGAAACAAAAGAGATAGCAAGAACTCTTGAGAAGACCAAGCACAACAAAGTTCCACTTTCCCTATGAATGAAATATTTCACATTGAAGTAAAAAACAAAAATCAGTAATTTACACATATAAGAAGGACATCTTTATGCAGAAAAGGTTAAAAATTAAATGTGTAGTGAAATACGAACAAAAAAATCTATGAATAATGAATAACCCAGGGCAAAAAAAAATTTGAATAAAAGGAGTAATTTTCTACTGATAAAATGCATAATTAAGAGTCAAGACCTAATAGAAATGAGTCTTCGTGATCTGAATAACATGCAATATCAAGCAAAACCTGTTACTGAAATGAAGATAGATTTACAGGTTTAACCGTCTTTTTGAACTTAATAAAATAAATAGATAAAACTTAGAACATTTCAAAGAATACAACTCCTCAAGTTTCCATGGAACACTGACAAAAACTAACCATTTTCTTAACCAAAGAAAACTTTAATATACATTTAGTCTATATTCTCAGATCCCAAGGAAATAAAACCAAAAATTAATAAAAATTTAACCCAAAGGCAACCCTTACAAAATTAAAACAGAAAAACTTAATAGCCGTTATATTAATAACTAGTAGTCTAGAGAAGACAAATTAGAAACACAGTGACAGTCATTATATTGACAGGTAATTCTTTCATACAGTACTTCTCCATTAAAATAATATTTTTATATACCTACAAACAACATATCTGCTATTCAAGACTAAGTTTAACAATGTAAAATTCAAATCAATGAAAATATTTAAGATCTCAGTATTGTAGGGCTTTTTCTAACAGTCTATTTACTTGCAAAATTGTTTCCAATAACCTTGCTAATTCTAATGATGAATTGAGTCCTTCTCAAAATAGTATAAAAAGGAAGTACTCTAAGAATCAGTCTTGTACTTTTCACTATGTCCAGCATTTCTTCTAAGCAAGTTTTTTTTTTAATGCTTTAAGAAAAGGATTGAAAAACAATTGTAACGGGTCCACAATTTTAATTCATTGGGCTACAAATGTTTAAACGGCTGTGAAGCAGTTGATGGGGTAACAAAGGCCAGCTTCAGGGGATATTCATTGCTTTTACAAAGAACGTGTAGAATTAAAATATCAGACTAGCAAACCATTCTAAATATTCCCAATAAAACAGAATTTATAGTGCAAACTATTTCTCCACTATCTACTCACTATAAAACAGGCTGTGGATTCTGTAAAGCATCTGAAATAAGCGACTGGCTCAGCTCTCCCCCATATGCTTCCAGCCTCACACCCCCACCCCCTCCCCACTGCAGCCAATCACCCCTCCACGTGCAACTCTCACCAGGCACTTCTCTGTGCAAGAGCAAGCTGACCCTGCATCAGACGACGGCCAAACTACTCAGCTCCGTGCAGTGGAGAGCCCTCTCTGAGCAGAGCCTTACTGAACCCACCAGCATCTCCCCCAGCATTTCCACCTCTCATTTCAGGCGCTAGTTGCTTTTGTTCCCCCACTAGCCCTACCCTTCACTGCCATTCAGCGCTATCCCTTCCTCCTTGTCATTCTCTTCCCTGGGCCAGATAAAAAACCCTACCTTTATTTGCTTAGCCAAATCACAGCATAATTTAAGACTCAATTCAGTCATGATTTACAAAAAGCCCTTCCCGAGATCCTAGGTTGGGAGTTTTTTCAAAGCACCCTTGGCAATAAAACATGATTAAAAATACAGAATCCTAAGTGACCTAGAAAAAGAAACTGTGCCCCCATTTCCTCATCTGTAAAATGGGTTATCTACCTTATAGGGTCATGATGATTAAATGAGCTCACAAACACAGAGTGCTTAAATAGTGTCTATCATAGAGTAAGGGCTATATTTAAACCGCTTCCCTCTGTTTCACTAGTGTCATAATAAAAGCATCTATCGCCCACAAGAGTGAAAAACTGCCACTTATTCATCTTGTACCTCCAGTGCCTACGATATAACAGGCAATCAAGAAATGTTTGGTGAACTAAAATAACTGTCTCTGGACTAGTGGCAGTAACAGGGAAGACATATGCTAACTAGAGATCCCACTCACCCAAT
Organism: Ceratotherium simum simum; assembly: GCF_057802395.1. Classification (NCBI taxonomy): domain Eukaryota; kingdom Metazoa; phylum Chordata; class Mammalia; order Perissodactyla; family Rhinocerotidae; genus Ceratotherium; species Ceratotherium simum. The sequence goes on from NC_141913.1 coordinate 56,221,455, forward strand.
TATAAATTCACAATCTGGTTCAATTACCCTGATTGAGCCCTTACTGCATACAAAGCCCTTCTCTCGAGGTACCCTCACAATCCTCTCAGCCCCACTTGAACTCCAACCAGCAAGTCTTCCAACAGGCCTGGATATCTAAGTTACCAGCTCACAGCAGGTCAGACAGGAATTTAGAAGCAATGAGTCATAAAGGAGGAGAAAAGACTGCTCTTCGAGACATTGCAATGACAGGAAAGACAGAGAGAAGAAACACAAAAAATGAAGAGAAGAGAGTTCCAGGAGTCAGGGGTTACCCAGCATGAGGGGAAGATCCTTATTTCTTGAACCTAACTTACCCTGTGAATTAGGAAACAACAGACTTGACTTCATAGAGAAGCCAAGAAGGGATGACATACTTTTCAGGTCAACCTAACTTTTACAAGTGCTTATCAATAAATTTTCTATTTTAACAAAAGATTATAATTTCAGTGAAAACACATTTTTTTTCTTTTATTTACTTCAAGTGAAATAAAAATATTCCATTTTAGGGAGGAAAATTTCTTTGACCATGCTTGCCCAAACTGAGTTACGGAGTTCCAGATATGACTGCTATTAGCACAATTTGGAAAGATCTGGAGATTTGATTATACATTCTGAGGTATTTAATTCCTGAATTGGTACCAGTACAGTTATTATTTTGTTCCTTTAATGACTCAACAAAAATACTGCTTCTATCTTTCTTTTAAAACTTCACAAAAGTAGGGACATTAAGAAATTCTACTTAATTGTTTGCTTCTATTAATGTATAGCCAAAGGAATGAGATTTTTCCTAGGAGGTATTTATTCTTTTAAACAAGTAAATCAAACGTAACTTCAAGCAGTACTGTTTTATTTAACATTTCTAACATACCATTTGGCACTTGTACAACAGATTTAACCTTTAAAGTAAAAATAATTCATTGAATCATAAAGATCAGCAGCCAAAAGTTAAAAGTGAACGACTAACTTTTACAGATAGATGTTCTGGCCAAGAAAATTTAAGTTAATTTAAGAAGCAACTGATAAAACATTCTTCACACTTCTAAGGAAAAACTCACTTGTTGAAAACCTTCAATATGTGAAAATCTTCTAAAAGTACCACAAAATAGTGGGATAACCTTAAGGACTAAAGAAAAACTAAGATTAAAAACTATTATCCCTATTTTATAGATAAAGAAATTGAAGGATCTGAAACAATATATTATACCTATAATAAAATATTTAATTTGCTTCTCTTTTCAAGAGATTTGTGTTATTAAAAAGAAAGTTTCGGTTTTCACACACAGGTATTGGTATTAAGTAAACATCAGTATTCTATTTATTTTTTCTGTTCTAATCTCTATTCACAACAATTTCAGGCAGCCTATAACAAAGTTTAATAAAACACAGACAGACCAAGGTCAAAATAACATAACGAGGAAAAAAAAATTGGTAACTATGAGAGTGGATATATATTTTTATGACCAATTAATTTTGCTCCCACTTCTCTGACAAGGCAAGCAAAAGAAAAAAAAAAAAAAAGAAAAGACATAAGTTACAAATTTACATAAATAGAAAAGATAGAACACCAGTTCTTTAAGGAAAGCAAGCTTATCAGATGATAATTTCAAATAAAAGATATAAAATGACAAATGATTTATGATATACTGAAATGTAAAAAGGGATATAGCTTCCACTTACATGGAGATATACCCTAGTAGTTCACAGATCTCTTAAACATTACATCATAATATAACATTCCTGAGGCTCCTGTACGTGTGTTGATTACTGATGCAAAATATTACTTATCAAAACACTTCTTCCAAAAAAGGAAAATATAATGCCATATTTCCAAAATCATCTTTCCTACTCAAATACAAATAACAAAGTACAAGGCATCCAGCAATAAAATGAACTACTGATACAGGCAACAACATGGCTATAACTCAATGTAATCATACTGAAAGAGAGAAGTGAGATAAAAAAGTATAAAAACAATGAGTTCATTCATATAAAATTCTAGAAAATGCAAACTAATATATATCATGGGTGTATCCATATGCTAAAATGTATCAAAAAACTTTTAAAAGACATGTGCAGCTTACTATATGTCAATTATACTTCAATAAAGCTGTTAAATACCCACACATACATTCCCACATACATATATATGAATAAACAACAAGAAATGTGCAAAATCTATATGAGGAAAATACTCCTGAAAGACAAAAGTGTAGAATTCAAGAAATGGAAAGAAACAGCACATTTTTCCCAAGGTGTGGAAAGTATCTTTCTAGCTATGATTCAAAATCTAGAACCAATTTTTTAAATAGAAACTGACACACCCAGCTACATAAAAATAAATAAATGAATAAATGCTTTTGCATGGCCAAAAATATCATCAAGAGAGTCAAAAAAAAAAAAAAAAACCACAACTTAACTGGGGGAAAGAATTGCAACTTATGTCAGAAGGCCAATGTCCTTAAAATATAAAGAGCTCTTAGAAATCAAGAAAAAGAACAAAAGACCAATGACCCAAGAGAAAAATGGATAAAGTCCTGGACAGTTTACAGAAAAAGAAATGAAAATGTCCTTTAAAGTTGCAAAAAGATATTCAGCTTTACTGAGAGAGAAGTGCAAATTAATACTATACTGACATACCATATCTCATTTATCAGAATGGCAAAAATCTGAGGTTTGACTATAAATCCTACTGCTAAATCTATAAGAGAAAACACATTCTAATAAACTGCTGGTGAGGGAATGAAATGGTATAGCTATATAGGAGAATGTGACAATATCTACAATTAAAAACACATTTACTTTTTGATATAGCAATCCCACTTAAAGAAACCTACCCTGGAGACACATTTGTATAAGTATGAAATGACATATGCACATTATTCATTTCACATAATTTATATTAGCTATTCTGTCCATCAATAGGAGATTGGGTGAATAAACACATAATAAAGCACTTGTAGCCTATAAAAAAGAATGATGATCTCCATGTATGGACATGGAATAATCTCCATACCTATTATTCCAGGCATACAGGATGTATTTCTAAGTTGTAAAAACAAGGTGTAAAACTGTATATGACACACCACCTCTTATGTAAGATGTGGAGGGCAAATAAGAATCTACATACTTATTTGCTTTCCTTTGCAAAAACTAAAATAAAAATGGAAAAAATAAAGCAGAGAACAGGATGGCAAGGAGACATCTCCAAGTTACATTTTTATGAAGAGAAAACAATTCCCAAAAGTGAAAACAAAGTGAAACAAATCTAACTGTAAATTGAATTGGTAAGAGAAAAGAATTCTTTCAAGTGACTTCAAGACACAGTATATTGATTTAGTCTAAGTCAAAAAAGAACTGCAGGGAAATCTTGAACTTTATTAGTTATTGACCATAATGATACTACTACTACTATTCTGAAATTACTTAATATATGCTGAAGGTAGCCAGCCCTGGAGGTCTAGTGGTTAAGATTCAGCACTCTCACGGCTGAGCCCGGCTTCTTTCCTGGTCAGGGAACCAAATCACCGTCTGTCAGTTGTCAGACTGTGGTGGCTGCGTGTTGCTGGGATGCTGAAAGCTATGCCACTGGTATTTCACATACCAGCAGGGTCACCCATGGTGGACAGGTATCAGCAGAGATTCCAGCCTAGAGAGACTAGGAAGAAGGACCTGGGCACAAACTTCCAAAACACTGGTCATGAAAACCCTATGAACAGCAAGGAGCATTGTCTGATACAGAGCTGGAAGGTGACAGGATGGCGCAGAAAGACGGGGCAGGATTCCACTCTGCTGTCCACAGGGTCGCCAGGAGTTGGAATCGACTCAATGGCACTAACAACAATGCTGAAGATTAAAACTAATAAGTAATTATGTTGATATTGCTAAGAACACTTTCTATGAGCAACAGTACAAGTATGAGCAAAGAAATACAAGTTTAAAATCAAAGAAATAGCAATATGAACTCATAATTTTTCATAAATACACATTTCCTACTTCTATTACTGAAAGGAAAGAATGATATCACGGTAACTATAAGCAGCTCTAATGGCCTGTTTTTTCTCTCAATATACATTCCCCCATTAAAAGTAACCAGAATCTCTGGAGAAATGGCCTGCTCCCGACTATGTACAAAATAAGCCTGGGACATACCATGTCTAAAAGAACGAAAACTTCCAAAGACTACTGAGATAATGAACCCAGCTTAAAAGGACCAAAATAAAGTAAAATACTAATATATTACCCATATCCCAAGGAAAACATTGATTCTCACCATATCTATAGCAAAAAGGCTGCTGTCATCCCAGATATCTGCTGAAATTGCTTCACCAATGAGTATCATATCCTCTGCAAGCAATTCCAGAACTCTTATTACCATGTGTCTACTACCTAGGAGAGAAAGAAGGAAAAAAGTTCACTTTCAAATAAATAGCTGAATATCAAACTACTTGATCCTCTAGTTAGTTTGCCCCCAACTCCCTAGTTTCTCTTTTTATTTTTTTTTTGATGTTTTTAGAATTGTTGAAGGAGATGAATAAGGAAGTCACAATCCACAACCACCATTAAAGACTTCTGCTCTGATCACAATACTGTTTACAACAAATCAAAAGTGCTCATAAGTGGGAAAGACACTCAAGAAGAGAACAGCAATAATCTAACTTACGTACTGTGTGCTAGATGAAAATAATTTTCAAATTCAGAGTTATCCATGTTACACGTAAGACATGACAAAGCACCAGATAAGTTTAGAAAATGCACTCTAATAATTTCCTTCTTAGTACTAGAAGGCTTTAAGCCTCATCATAAATTAGTATTTTCCCACATAGGAATTGCCTGGGAAGCTAAGCTTGGACTAGAATAACTAAAGGAATAAATGTCCATGCTGGCATTTGCTCAAGAAAACTTTGAAGAATTCCATCTGAAATAGGTTCTCAAGCCTACAGTCATCTTAAATCTAAAAAAATTCCAAAGAAACTGTGCTGTCAGAATTACACCCACCAAAGCAATCTCCTATCTCTACAGAGACAGAATCACAAAGGAATTCCACTACCCATAATTCTAAGTGAGGTTAACATTCAATCAAGACTCTCCTGTCCCACAAACCAAGGGCAGTTCCTAATGAATAAAAGTAAAACAAACTACCAGTTCATAAGTGTCTAGATTAATTGTTTCATTAGAACAGCTGGAGCAAGTTCTCTCGGAAATCTCTTATGATACTGAACAATTACAAATTATGCAATAATTTACCACAAAAGAGCAAGAGAACATTTAGAAAATTTTATGTACCAAGATACAGCTTTATAATTATCAATCTGACTTTTTATAGCAAATTAAGAAAAGGTTAAATGCAAAATCATTAAACCTAAAACTGTTCTTCTCAGTATACCATGCAGACAAACATAAATACATTACGATGCCAAAGGTCAGATCTTCCCTCATTTCACATTACTAGTTCATGAATTAATATGTACTCCTAACGCCTGCAAGCAGAGTTATTCAGTCAAGGAGAAGTTAGGGCACACAGTTTTCCTCAGGATAAAAAAATTTTTAATGCTTCCCAAACGTATACCTACCTCCTGCTTTCCTCCTCAGCACTTCCAAGCAGGCAAAAAATAGCCACAGGACTTAAAGAATCATTAGTTTGGGATATATTTTTTACTCATACAATATAAACCAAAAAATGTAAAACTCATGTATCTTGTATTTATATCTTAACAAGTTTATCAACTACTGAAGACGTACAGATTTAGAGAATAAAAATCATTATTGTTTCCAAATCTTTCTTTACATCGGAAAATGCTAAGTGCTTAAGAGCATGGACATTGGCTTTGGAAGAACCTTGCTTCAAGTCTCTGTTCTTCACTGTTTGACTTTGGATAAGCTTCTAAACCACTCTAAACCTCAGTTTCCTCATTTGTAAAATGAGGATAAAAGCAGTAGCTACCACTGACGGAAGGATAAGATGGGATGGTGCGCGGAGTGCATGAAATGATGCACACAAACCCCAGGAGGACAGCCGAGCACAGCAGGAGCTCAACACACGGTAACTGCTGTTTGATTACTACACGGGTGGACATCAGTCATATTGTTACGGTCCTTATCACTCTTCACTAAAATGACAACTACATTCCAGTGTATATTTCAGTATATCTTTACAAACTTACCTAGCACATTTGACAGAAAATGTAACTCAAGAATGTTTGAGTTGTTTTTCGGTTTTTTTATTTAAGAAAAAGAAATTCCCGCAAAGGTAAGAATCCAGTTTGGGGTTTGTTTTTGTTTTTAACGTTTCACAGCTTAAGTAAGAACTGAGTGGGAGAATGAAACTGAGAGCAATTCAGAAAGTTTCTACAGAGCAAGAGCCAAAGAATTCTTTATTGTGATCTGTCGTGCTGCTCCACCTGCTCTCACTTCTCCAGTTGCACTGGTTTCCCAGTGCTCACATGTAAAGTAGCCATTTTAGAAGTGCAAGCCTGTGCAATAAAAAGCCATAAATGAAAGAGGATACTCCATCTGAACAGTGCTCCATGGTATCCATGTTTAATTAAGAGATAATAAAGATCTTATTAAGTTCTTAGGAATTTGTACCCCAAAAGATAAGTAAATACAGATTCTAAAGGTCCTAAATAGATAGAAGGTGAAAACAAGAAAAATAAGAGTCCTAGAAAACAGACAAAACAAACACAATTATATAAAAAGAACTATGACTTCAAAAACAACTAACCTGTTCTTAAGAGAGGAACTGCTGATTCCAGAAGGGAGACACAGAACTGGGGGAGACTGAGCTGCTGGAACTGCAGCTCCACGGCGTCTTCAGCTGGCAGCTCGGGCAGATCCACGTGCGCTGTCCCCAAAGGTGAATGCACAGACATCCTGGAGTTCACGTGAGCATGACTGCTACTTCCACTGAAAAACAGACAGATGGGAATCCCTGAATATGGAAACAGCTCACAAACAGATTTACTGCATAGCTGCTGCCTAACATATCAGAAACCTCACAGACACAATTGTACTGCTTCCTGCAACAATTCTGGTCAGATCTGTAGAAACCTCGACAAATTTATGAGATTAAATTCCATAAAGATGGCTCAAAATTGTAAATGAAACCAAAAACGCATTTATATTTTGCTTTTCAAATTGATGTTCTCGAAATCTGTCAACAGTCCTATAGTAGCAATCAACTTGAGCACTGATAACCTTCATTTCTAAAGGAAAGCAAGCAGATTCAGAGCAAAGTTCTATAATCAACTGATAAAGGCAAAACTAAATAGCTCATATAGTTTCCTAGGTTTTTGTGATTTTCACCAAATGTTCTAAGTAAGCCAACGTTAGCAAGTAAAGAATGCCAGAAAAATATGATGAGAAATGGATTACTTTAATTAGTACATTCAACATCACAGAATGATTTTGAAAACACACCAAAAAATAGAACATCCCATCTTTCTTGGCTTTCTCCACAAAAAAATTCTTACCTTGGATGTGAAGTGGTGGGGTGGGGATAACAGCGCTAGAGGAAGGCTTGAGCCTCACGTTTACAAAGAACCTCAAAATTTTGACTTTTGATGTGATCCACAATTGAAGCTGAATCACAGAGATGCACTAATGCTACTGAAACACGTATAACTCCCAAAATTTAATACATTTTGTCATTTCTTCAATTTCAATATACCAAGCATCCCAAAACATGGAAATGAGCCGGGCTTCTCTCAAACTCTGAAAGGCCCCATGAGGAAGATGTTCACTCAGGAGTGAAAATTCATAAGCTCACAGCACACTAGACACCGCTTCGAGAAGGAGGTGGAAAGGCTTTATAAGAGTGGAGAGGAAAACCATGCCTGAGTACCACCAGCTGCCATGTAAGGATCAGGAGCACAGGCTCTCACATCACACTGTCAAACCCCTGCCCTGCGCTGTACCAACTGTATAAACTGGGGTTAGGCTCGCAGCCTCTCGGAACCTCAGGGTTTTCTGTAAAATGATGATGATAATAATAATACCGATCCTATTAACGGACCGTTAGCAGGACGACTAAAGGAGACAAAGCATGGACAGCACTTGGCTGACAGCAAGCACAGAGCCAGCACGAGGCAGTGCTAGCTTGCAGCAGCAGTGTCATGAGACAATAATCCAGCCAGCAGACTAGTGTTCACCTCACTGAGCATTTATCAGAATGACACTAAACAAGAAGCTAATAGGTTTGTAAGATGCTTGTAGCCTAAGGATGAGGTAAAATACAAATACCATGCCAATCCCTTTAAGAAAACTCAGAATAAAAGTCTGTATTTACACAAATAAGTAAGATACCATACATTGTGCACACTGAAGGAGTCTTTGTTTTATAAATTCTCCAATTATTCCCTTTAATAGTAAACACTGATGCATTTACATTATGATTAGACTTACAAAAATGGGTTTTAAATATTATCAAAATGTATCTATCACTTAAACCTATGTTTTTGAACTAGATCACATTTCATTTGTGGCTGGTAAAAACAATTTAGTCGGTCAGAATCATCACTCTTGTTTCAATGAAAGAAACAGAAAATACAGTTCACTGTGTAGCACATGGAATTAGAGTACTATTTTGTGAACATTTTGTTTTGGTGGACACACACACAGGCACACATACACACACACAGAGGCACACACTCAGGCACACATACACAGAGTATAGATCTGTATACTGAACACTGAATTGCAATGTAATACTTATTTCCTCCTGTGGGTCATGGTCAAAAAGCATGAAAGCCACTGGTTTAACAGAAAGTCCACACTTGTGCTAATGTTTCAAAAGAGAAGACAGAGAAAAATAATGAAGCCCTCTGAAACTGAAACACACACAAGTTAACCTGCTTTTTCTACAGTCACCTGGAAGACACTGCATCCCAATCCTGGCCATCTCCTCTGGGTCGCTGGCCTGTGCGCCCAACCACAGAAGGCCGGGGGCTGCTGCTTCCCGGAGAAGGATTCTGGGAATGATGAGTAACTCTTACGTCAGGACAATACGACAAAGAAGAATTTTGGGAAACTGTATCTGGAAAAAAAAAAGAATAAAATTATCCCTTAGTAGAGACAGATTACTGATTATGTAGTATTTATGTGTCATTCTTCAAAAAAAACATTAATAAAATTAGGATAGTAGAAATGCTTCTCTAAGGGTAAAAATAAAAGTAAAGGTCAACCTTTTCTCCAAATATTCACTTAGCACATTTAGGTTTACATCTAACTGACCTGATTATATGGAACTTTCTAGCCAACATTATTCACTTACAACATCAGAGACTGCGAAAGCAGAATACCAGATCATGCACTCCCCTGCTTAAAACTCTCCAAGAAATCCTACCCCAAATAATTTGCAAAAATTAACTGAAAATGGATCAACAACCTAAATATGAGAGCTAAAATCATAAATCTCTTCAGCAGAAATTGTAGGGGTAAATCTTTATAACCTTGGATTTGGAAATGGATTCTTAGATGACAACAAAAGCACAACCAAAGAAAACACAGTTAAAATGGACTTCAAAATTAAAAACTTTTGTGCATCAAAGGACATTATCAAGAAAGTGACAACCTACAGAATGGAAGAAAATATTTGCAAATCATATATCTGATGAAGATTTAATATCCAGGATATATAAAGAACTCCTAAAACTCAACAATAAAAAAACCCCAATTTAAAAATGGGCAAAGGACTTCAAAAGACATTTCTCCAAACAAAATACACGAATGGCCAATAAGTACATGAAAAGTCACTAGGGAATCGCTAGTCATTAATCAGTAGTCTTCAGGGAAACACAAATCAAAACCACAGTGAGATATCACTTCACACCTACTAGAACTTTTTAAAAAAGGAAAATAACAAGTGTTGGCGAGGATGTGGAGAAATTTGAAGCCTCATACATTGCTGGTGGGAATGTAAAATGGTGCAGCCACTAGGGAAAACAGTTTAGTGGTTCCTCAAAAAGCTAAACATAGAATTAACATATGACCCAGCAATTCCACTCCTAGGTATACAGCCAACAGAACTGAAAACAGGGGCTCAAACAGATATGCCAATGTTCACTGAAGCATTAATCACATTAGCCAAAAGGTGGGAACAACTCACATGTCCATCAACAGATGAATGAATAAACAAAGTGTGATATATACACATAATGGAATATTATTCATCCATAAGAAGGAATGAGGTTCTGACACACACTACAACATGGATGAACCTTGAAAACATTATGCTAAGTGAAAAGCCAGACACGAAAGGACAAATATTGTATGATTCCACTTGTATGCAGTACCTAGAAGAGAAAAATTTAGAGACAGAAAGTAGATTAGAGGCAACCGGGGGCTCCAGGGGGAAGGGGAAATGCGGAGCACTGCTTAATGGTTACAGAACTTCTGTTTAGGGTGATGAAAAAGGTTTGAGAACAGATCACGGTGATCACTGCACAACAGTGTGAATGTAATTAATGCCCCCAAACTGCACATTTCAGAATGGTTATAATGGCATATTTTATGTTACATTTATTTTACCATAATTTTTTTTAAAGAATTAGGTAGAATAAAGGCGTGTGCAGAGGAAAAAAACCTCTGCAAGAGCTTCTCACTGCTCTTCAAAGAAAATATAAAATCCTTACCGAGATCTACAAGTACCAATACACTCCAGCCCCTGGCTAGCTCTCTGACCTCACTTCACTCCCCTCTGCCCTCCCCACCCCCACCCCCACCCCCGGTTTACCACACTCCACTCACACCGGCCTGATTTCTCCTCCTCAAGCACGTCGCCCTCATTGCTGAGGCTCTGACCTTCTGGAATACTCTTCCTGCAGCTCTTCAAGTGGATGGTTCCTTCTCACCCTCCAGGTCTCCTCCTCTGAGAGGCTTTCCCTGACCATCCTATCCAAGTAAGCAGCACTTCCCTGGTGACGCTCTGTCACATCACCCTTCTTATCCCCTTCAAGCACCTCTTATCTGAAACAAACCTGTTTGTTTACTACCTGTCCCCATCCTTCTAAAATATAACCTCATGAAGGCTGGGGCCTTCTCTGTTTCATTCAATGTTATACCCACCAGGGACTAGAATAACAGTTAGCATACAGTAGATGATAAATAAATATTTATTTAATACATGAATAAATCTTCAGAAATATCAACTATTTTTATCAACATTATAATTTTTTTTCTGATGAAATATGGGGTACCCAAAAGGTCTGTTATCAGTCATTTGCAAAAGGCTGTATCTCAAGAATGTTAATGAGGAAACCCCAGACCCTCTGAGATCTATAATAAAGCTAATGTAAGGCACAAATATTCAAGTAGCAGAGGGTCAGTGAAACTCTCAACAAAACAGGGATTAACTGTGAAGCACGATGACAAATCACTATAATTTAATATTCAATGCATGTCGTATAAGTGCACAGAAATCTTAAGTTGTAAATACCATTTTGACAAGGCCAGCCTAGTACTCTATTCGGCCACTAGGTGGTGCTTTTCCCCTGAAAAGTCTGGCACTACTATCACATAATACTATGACTACATCATGAGCTGCATAAAAATGTTTTCATAAAATACAAATAGGTATTTTTCAAACCAAACAATTTATTAACACAACCTGTAACTTGCTAAAATACCCACATGAATAGCTGGACTCAGAATCCTAGTCCCTAACTCCCAAAAATACTCTTTATGTATGGGAGAAAAATAAAAACACCTTGCTAATGTCTCTTATCAAAAAAAGAAGGGGATGAGATCATGAGTGGTTCTGTCATTCACACAGTTTGTTTTCAAAGATGATAATTTGACTACGTTTAGGAGTAGGGAGTTTATGTTGTGAAAATGTATACACAGTAAGCCCTAACAGAAAGCATAATAGGGAGTTCTCAGAAGAATCTACAAGTACTGCCAGTGACTAATGAACAAATCAATGTAAATACCTTGTTTATTAGAGAAAAAACCCGGATCTCGGTGAAAGTTAAGTCTGTTTCTTAAATACGTGCACAGCTGCTGCAGGCAGGACACCGACTGTAACGCCAGGCGATGTTTCCCATCTCCTCCAAAGGCCAGCTTCAACAGAGATAAAAGGCTCTGAAACAAAGAGGAAATGAAATCGTCACGGGAACAGAGCACTCGACTTCAAAGAAGGATGTGGAGCTTCAGTGAGGTTCAACGAACAACTAAAAGAAATAAAATAAGCTGCCAAATATCTATAAGACATAAGAAACAGAAATGGGCAAAAATGACAGCATAATGCAAGATGAGTCAAAATAAGATGATAAAATTTAAATAGTGTTTCTTTTACCTAAAATCTATTAGTTGAGCACCTATTCTGAGAGAACACAGGAATTATTCCCCATTCAGAACATTAAGTTACACAGTACTTTTTAAAAATCACAGCAGGCCTTTTCATCTCTAACAGCTAAATCGTGTTGCCACATCTTGGTCAACAGCTCTTCCTCGGCCATCATCTGACAGCTGCAGCAGTGTGTATTCACCGTGGCCATTCGCTGGCCTCCATTTCAGCCCTGTGACTGTGGAGCAAGGGTGCGGAGTGAGGGTGCTGAGGCATTGTGAGATGCTATGGACATGCCACAATCCCGACCCTGGATCCCAATCTCTCTACTAGGTAAGCAACAGACTAGATTGCAAAGAATCCATCTATATGGCTCATTACGACCATATTTCCACAGCATCTAGCACTGCGCCTTACACGTACCCGATACTCAAAAAGTGATGCTATTCTTACTGTTAAGAAGGGTTCCTGCTGCCCAACCTCAATTTCCAAAGTCTCTCTCTCGTTTGGATGACCCATAAATGGTAAATTCAAGGTGGTCAAATTGGACTGCATGTGTCAAATAAGACTACCTCCTACCAGAAGAACTACCACTATCCAAATAAGTTAAAAGACAACCGATTTAAATAACCAAATATTTCGTTGTTTTTTTTTTTTTTGGTGAGGAGGATTGGCCCTGAGCTAACGTCTGCGCCCATCTTCCTCTATTTCGTATATGGGACGCCGCCACAGCATCGCCTGATGAGCAGTACACAGATCTGTGCCCAGGATCCAAACCTGTAAACCCCAGGCCGCTGAAGCAGAGCACACAAACTTAACCACTACACCACTGGGCCACCCCCAAAAATTTCATTTTCCAAAAACGGTAGTGCAAATTTCTTTTCCAAGGACTCCTACTTGGCAAAATTTGTTTCACTGCAAAAAGTTCTCTATTTCAAAATGTAAAACAATTACAGAGGATACGCACCTGAACAATTTTTGGCCTTTGAAGGAAAATCTCAGCAGGAAAATCTTGCATGATAACATCCTTCAATAGTTCACAGGTGTTCCAGATTAAAATGTGGTTACTACTTCTTAAAGAGCTACAAAATATAGTATTATTTATTTTTAAAAAGAGTTTACTTGTACCAGATTCTGAGTAACCTTGTAGCATAATGACTCTATCACAATCCTTCAGGTCTCAGCTGAGATATCACTTCCCCTGGGAAGCCTTCCTAGATCTTTTCCCTAATCAATAAACAACTCTGGGGCAGGTGCTTCTGCCACACGCCTCTATTTTGCGCTATGGTAATTGCGTGTTGACCTTGCATCTCCCACCAGACCCTCCTCAAGAGCAGCGACTACAGAGAATCTGCCACTGTACGCCCAGAGACCATCCCAAGGCTACAAAATGAGATCAATGAAGTCAAAGGGCACAGAACTCAATGAAATCTGCTGAATGAATTAGGAAATAAGACAGAAAAAAGAGTAGTAAGTATAGAGTTAAATTCCAGGAATCAGATTCCTTATTGGTCTTCTCTACTCTAGGTGAATCAAGCTGGGACTCCCCTCTTATCCTATACAGAGGACCCCCTGAACTTTTCAGACAATATTTGCCCTCCTAGGATGTAGCAGTTGTTCACTTCCACCCCAAGAAAACAAACCCTCTCTCTCAGCCCAGCTCCAGTCCACCATTCACCACCCACAGGCAGGTACTAGATACCACATCTCCTCCTTAGGGACTGACTGAGAACTGACACATCAAAACAACCCCTCGCTCCTTTCCCATGTGTGCTCTACCTCCTCAACACGCTATTCCAAGAGAATTTACTGATGCCGGACAAGCGCCATCAGTAAAAACCATTTAATATCATGCACCTGTATCTGGCCCTAACTCTAGCAAGTTGGTCTTTATTTTTCACATTCTTTTTTTTTGTGTGTGAGGAAGATCAGCCCTGAGCTAACATCTGCCAATCCTCCTCTTTTTGCTGAGGAAGACTGGCCCTGGGCTAACATCCATGCCCATCTTCCTCCACTTTACATGGGACGCTGCCACAGCATGGCTTGACAAGCGGTGCATCGCTGCACACCCGGGATCCGAACTGGCAAACCCCGGGCCACTGCAGCGGAGCACATGCACTTAACCACTTGCGCCACCAGGCTGGCCCCTATTTTTCATATTCTTACCAAAAAAAGACTGACAACTCATTGTTGTGGCATTCACTGAAATTAAAGTTTCAGCAAAAAAGAGAAACTAGACTTTAAAACATTCTCCAAACTTCTATATAGTTGTCTACTTGGTTGGGAATAACAACCAACTAACATCCATCACACAAGATTAGATCAGTGGTCCCCAACCTTCTCCTAACAGAGAAGAAAACATGGAATCCATGTTTTGAAATATACTGTTTGCTAAAAAAGACTGCATTTATGTTTGATTTTTCCATTTTTATTAACCAAGGGTATAAGCAATGGCCAATCAGAGACTCTGGTCAGTAAGAGACGACCCATATCACCAAGGAGTACACAAGATTCCAACCGCAAAAAGACACCTGATGTGTAGCCTGATTAAAGGTAAACAGGAATTTTCTGGCACGCTTTTTAAAATATTGAAAATCATTCACATATTCCCATTACCACCTTTCATAGCTACACAGTATCTTTCTTCCTGGTGAAAATGTATAGCAATAACTATCAGACTTGATGGCCATAAATGAACCGAAATACCAGCAACACCCCAGGGACCGTACCTTTCATTAGAGGAGAGAACGTGTCTGTCGGTGGTAGTCAGGGGCAGCCAAGGGAACGTGGAAAACCTCAAGCACTTGACAGTCTGATTCACTGTTAATGGAACAGCAAAACTGAAGGCATCAAAGAAGCCCAAGTTGACAGATTCACAAATTTAAGAGCAAAGCTTTCCTTTTAAAACAAGTCCCCAAATAAAGTTCCATCTCACGCTACCAAGCAAGGTCAACTGCAATTTTGTTCCCTCACAAGACAACTAACAGAGCTCTCTTTTCATAATTTAAACGGAACTAATATATTATTATTATTATAAGAGCATTAAACACAAACCAGTATCGAATGACATTTAGAGTTTCAATTAAACTTTCTATTTTACCCTGTGGTTGACCAGAACAGAGAGCTTAAATTTAACATAAAAGGAACTGGCATTTGGAGAAGATCTTTAAGTGTAGAAATTAAAAATGATATAAACATAATCATCTACTATATTTAATTAGTCATGTTCAAATATCCTATATGGTGTTAGATGTTTAAACCTCTTTGAAGATAACTTGAAGACCATAAGGTTGAAGATCAAATATCAGCGCTCAAACAAGATTAAAAGAAATCCAAGAAACCAACACAATTTTAAACTACCCCTGCTCAAATTATTTTTTAACAGATCTTATATTGCACAAGTTAAGGCGACAACAGTGAGAAGTAGTAGCCACATAAACCCTTCCAAATGGCAAATAGTCTTTCTGTCAAATGCTTTCAAAAGAGCATGGGATGATTAAATTCAGATAACAGTATTGTTAAATTACCAAACACAGCACAGTTGCTTCTTTCAAAAGTGCTAACACAAAAGCAGGGTTTCCTTTCTAAGAGAAAGGCAGGAGGTGGGTGGAGGGAAGGACAGGCTTACACTGCACACATAAAGATGTGTCCAAAATGAGCCACGCCATCAATCCCCAAACTGCCACTCACGTGAAAAAGCATTACCATCTCAATCACCCTTAAGCTTTTCAACAGCTACACCATAAGACCCATTGTTACCAGCCCTGGAGACACTCACTTCCTTCTGACGTCTCTCACTGTCACTCAGTTAAGCCTCTCAGCCACAAAGACAAAAAACTACCATTTCGTCTCAAAACCAAAGATCCTTACAAGCCTACCGAAACTTTTCCAGAAAGTTAAAGTATTTTAACAGGTGAACAAGTTTTCTGTTTTTTTCTTATGCTGTTATTCAAACTGAACGTTTCTACAAAAGCTTTTTAATAACAGAGGGCTTCCCCATAGAGTTAATTTGAATACTTGACATCAGCAGATGTACCCTTGGACACAACTTTTTCATCTCAACTACACAGGCAAAAAAAAGTAAAGTACATGCTTACTTAACCATTCCCTAACTGCATCACCTAGGACAAAGCTTTTGTCCTTTATAAGGCTCAGTGTCCTCATCAGTACAATGGGGATACTAATAAAATCAATCTCATGGACTCCGTGAGGACTCATTCATTCATTTGAAGAATGTAACTGAGTGCCTAACACATTTTTGGCATTGTTTCACACACTGGGGATAAAGTCGTGTTTGCAGCTATCATTTAACTTATAATGAGAAAGACAAACAAGAAGTAAATCAACACATAATTTCAGATCACGATATGTGTTAGGAAGAAAACAGATGGAAAGTGACCACTGGCTAGAGTCCTCAGGAAGGTCTCTTTTAGGAGGTGGCATGTGAGCAGAAACCAGACACAGCCAGAGATCAAAAGACCTGGATGAGATTCCAGGGAGAGGGTCTAAATCAGAACTCTCTAATCAACTGGTGTTGGGATAAAGACAAACGAGGAAATGAAGACGATCCCGAGTATTGGCTTGAGTCACCGGATGGACAGTACCACTCAGTGACCTGGAGAACAAATGAGCTGACACGTGTATAGCGCAGGGCACAGCTCCTGACAGGCTCTGTGTTCAATAAGCACTAAGCACTATTGCCACCATCACCACCACCTACAGAGCTGCTCCAACGCAGTCAGAATAACAGCAAGTCTTACCATTTAGACTCTATGTCATAAACTAATTGAGGCAACTGAAACATTCCATTCAATGCTTAACATTCAAGTTTGACAATATGTCTTCACAACAATGAGGAAAAGTACAGTAATTTCTAATTTACCAGGTCAACAGATCTACCTTCCTACATATACACACCCATTGGTCGTGGAGGCACTTCTATCTGCTGGAAATTACTTTTGTCTTGAGGAAAATATCCTTTTAAGATTTCAGGTTGTGGCAATTCTGAAAAGAAAATATATATTACTGTATTATTGACCTGATATTTGCTCAAACTGAAACTCACTCATCAAATATTAATGTTTTCTAAGTTGGGTTTTTTTGTTTTGTTTTGTTTTGTTTTTTTGCTGAGGAAGATTCGCCCTGAGCTAACATCCATGCCAATCTTCCCCTATTTTGTATGTGGGTCACCACCCACGGCCGCCAACGAGTGGTGTAGGTCTACTCCCAGGAACCGAACCTGGGTCCCTGAAGCGGAGTGTACCGAACTTAACCACTAGGCCACAGGGCCAGCCCCTCTTAAGTTTTTGAATCATTTCAAAAACTAGAAAAATAACCCAGTTTTGTTTCTCTGAATAGTTTGCGTTTCTAAAGAGAAAAAAAATGTAAATGCTGAACCAATTTCAAATTAAGGGTTTTTCCCCCCTCTCTCTTCTACTATTAAGTGAACACAATCATTTGTTAGAATGAAAACATCCACAGTGTACATAAAGAACTCGTTACAAAGTCTGTATTCCAGGACCGTCCATCTCCGCTTCTTGGTCCACCTCCCTCCTCCCTTTGACTCCAATTACATAGCGTCTGATCACTTCAACTTTCATTAACAACTTTAAAAAAAAAGTTGTCAAAAAGAAAGGAGTCAAGACTCTCTTTCAACACCTCTGACAATTTCCAGTCGCAGGTGATTCCATACTTAGCAGTTCAGATGCAACAAGGAGGAGGAAAAGGCTAAAACTAAATTTTGCAACTTTATAATTTGAATTTTTCATGCCAGTAGTTCCTAATATTAATAGAGGTAACTAAAAATTAGCCCTAGCCTATACCGCTAATCTCACCTGCCAGAAACTAGATTGAAAATTCAGGATTTAAGATTCTACTTTATTTGTTACAGCTTAGACAGAATTGTAAAATACATTGTTAAAAATCACAATCACACAAGAACTCAGTAAAGGGCAGCTGCTATAGTTGTTCTTATTAACAGCAGTAACATAGTCGCAGCAGCAGCACAGCATTGGTGTAGAGAAAAATATGGTCTGATATTAAGCAAGCAAACACATGGCTTTCTACACTCTTACCACTTGCTCACATAAATTTCATCAGCGTTTTTCTTTCTCCAAATTAATTCAAACACCTTCCACGTGCAAGGCACTATACCGGGTGTTAAATAACAAGAATACAACAATTCTATGCTTAACGTATGCCAGGCCCTATGCTGAGCACTTCACAGGCATTGTCTCATTTAATCCTTACAATGCTTCTATAAGATGTTCTCTTATTGTCCCAATTTTTGGATGAGAAAACTAAAGCCTGGAGGGGTGAAGGACCTTAGCCAAGGTCACACAACTGGTGGCAGAACTGGGACTTAAATCCATGTCTCTGACTCTGACTTTAAGCAGTAGACCCTGTGTAGCCCATTTTGATTGGCCCCCACAACAAAATCAGGAGGTAGGGCAGGTATCATCACACCCCTACATGAAGAACACAGTCCAAAACGCAAGTACGAAACATTTAGAACAGTGTGTGGCACAGTGATGAGGGCTCAATGAAAATTTGTTGTTATCGTTAAAGAAATCATCTGTCGGGGCCGGCCGGTGGCGCAAGCGGTTGAGTGCACGCGTTCCGCTGCGGCGGCCCGGGGTTCGCCGGTTCAGACCCAGGCGCGCACTGAGACACCACTTGTCAGGCCATGCTGTGGCGGCATCCCATATAAAGTGGAGGAAGATGGGCACAGATGTTAGCCCAGGGCCAGTCTTCCTCAGCAAAAAGAGGAGGATTGGCAGATGTTAGCTCAGGGCCGATCTTCCTTACAAAAAAAAAAAAAAGAAAGAAAGAAATTATCTGTCAAACTAGTCTCACAAAAAGAGAATCAAGGGCGTCTTTTAGGCCCCTTACCAAAAAAGCAATAAATACAAAAGTTTCCTCCTCTGAATAACAATAGAGGAGGGGAAGAAAGGTCAAGCTCACCTAAGTTAACACAAGAAAAACAAGTTGGGGGGTGGGGGTAGGGGAGGAATCTTTTTTTTTATAATCTAAGGTCCCTTTCCTTAGCATTAACCATTAGAACCAACATATTTATATTTTAACAGAATGCATCAGATTGATTCCAGAGAGTTACCAGTTTGATCGGTTTGGTAAGATGCAGAATACAGCGCAGGAACTTCTGAAGGAAGAATAAAAAGTCCATCCAAAATGCCATCAATTTCAGCCTGTAGATTTGGCTCCACGTTAGAACGAAGTTTAGATAAGAATTCGACTGCACCAAGATCAACCAAATGCTGGACCGCTGGGGGATACTGAAAGAACAGGAGCGCCTTGAGAATAACGATAAATAACAAAATCTCTAGACATTATCTTACCACAGTCAAAACATCCAATTATTTTTGGTATACCAGATGTTCTTTGTTAAAAAATAAATCTTCCATTGATATACCCCAAAGTAAAGAACTTCCATGAAGAGGACACAGATTTATAGAGACATACATAAAACATCTGATAACACTTACGAGAGAAAAGTCCAGACACTGATTATGAGAAATGCACACTATCAATTCCTACTTTTATTTATTAAATGGATTACTTCTTCCCTCTGACACTCACTCTACCTTCTCCCACCTCCAACCGGTCAAAGGATGCCAAAGTAACAAGAATCCCCTCCAACTGCACAGTGATCTACAGTTTTGCAAGGTTAAACCTGCACTTTGACATTTGACCCTGACAACTAACTACTCTGCAGAAAGGCAGAGGAACATAAATCTGAAAAGCAGATATGGGAAAAGCAATTTAACACACTGCTGCTATGTATTAACCACGGGCTGTTAACGTTATCTTTAAATGCATTCTCTTTCATACAGACACATCTAATTTTTAACATGTAAATAACAGCACATAAGCCAAAACAGAATGACAAACATTAACCTCTACAGATGTTTCCAAAAATCAGAACATACCAGCACTCGGGAGTCCTGTGTTACTTCAGAGCACAGGAGAGACAACGCGAGATTCAATATCACAAGTAAGAGAAAAGGAAGATGAGCACTACCTACTCAGATAAATTAAAATTCAACATTTCCAGTTGTTTAAAAAAAAATTGTTTAACTTTCAACAAAGGCTACAACTCAGTGACTAAGAAACACTCACTGGTCTGATAACTTTGTTTCAGAATGCGCCTACCTTCACCAGCCTACTCAACAGGCTCAGAGCCTCTTCCTTCATGGGGACGGCCGGGAAGCTGAACCACCGCAGCAGGTGCAGACACAGCAGCCGCTCGGGGGCGAGGTCGGCGCCGCAGACCAGGCTGTGCTCCACCTTGCAGAGCAGGCTCCGGAGCGCGCGCGCCCGGATCTCGGCCAGCGGGTGACCTGTCAGAGCAGCAGAGCACAGCTACCTCCCTCCACCGGGACGCCCACCGGGAACCCCCCAACACCGGGCGACTGACGCGGGGCGGCGCGCCGAGGAGGAGATGAACCCGTATTTTCACAGGGGGCCGCGGGGCACTGGGGACGAGAACTGCGCGCTTGACACCAAGTCCGAGCCGCGTCCCCGGGGGCTGCCCCCCTGGACGGGAGACGGGGCCGTCGCGGGGTGGCCCGGCCTCGGAAACGAGACACGGCCTTTCGCAGCCAGCGGCCACGACAGGAGGTCGCCTCGGGCGACGGGCACCTCAGACTGTTACCGAGTTTCCTGATGAGCCCCGTCACGACCATCTCGCCCGCACCGTCAGCCGCCGCCGGAGAATTAAACTGCCGCGCCACTGCGTCCGGCCACAATTAATGTCCCCCCGGAAGCCCGGCCCGTCACACGGCGGGTTCCGCAACGCTGCAGCGAACGACCTGACGAGGCAGAAGCATTCCGTGAGCTGTTCTCAGCCGCCGCGCCGCGGGAGAAGCTTTCAGTCTCTCTGTAGTTACTACCACGCAGTTCCTAGACAGCAGTCTCTGTTGTAAGAACCGGAAGGAACGAGGAGACAACGAGGGGTAGAACCTCCTTTGGCCGCGGGGCATGTCGGGAGTTGTAGTCTTTATCCATTCGTGCTCCCCTCCCGGAATTCCGGACCCGCCACCGCGCCCGCCTGCCTGGGGTTCCGGTGTCCAAGCGCGGGCTCTGGCGCGGGCTGCAGAGGCCTAACGCAGCGCTGCGTCCTCGTTCTGCGAGGGATTCATTTATGACCCTGCCAATCTGAGTTCTCGGCTCTCAGAACTTTACAATTTAGAATGCAGAGTTTTGTTTTGTTAGAATTCCCCCGCCCCCATTACTAAATGACTTTGCCGCTTTAACTGTGAAATGTACCTGCAAAGTCAAGCAGTGTCTTTGGATACCTAAATTCAATAAAACCAAGCAAGCCACAAAGGGAAAGAGACGGGAAAAAGGAAATAAGTGAACAGAAGAGAAAAAGGGAGACTGTAGAAAGAAAGAAAAAAAGGGGGGAGGGGGGTGTGAATTAGTATTTGAATCCACCAAAGTTGATATTTGCATCTTGCTCTGTGATCCCTCTGAACAAACAGAAAGAAATTCTAAGCAATGGTAACACCACCACCAAAATTAAATTTGTAGAATGATTTGCATTTGAGACAGCATTTTATCTCACTGATCTTTTCAGTTTCCCTGGGAAAGAGATGTCAAGGGGGTATTCCCATTCCTATTTTGCACAAACAGGGAACTTAAAATCAGACAAGTGCCTCACCCAAGGTCACAGCAGCTAGTAAGTGGTGGATTGAGGACCTGACCTTAACTTTCTTTGTAACAGTCTTAGGACCTGGCTGCCTCTGCCTGTGTGTAGGTGAAATAGAGAATAGTGACATTTGAGTTGGATCTTGAAGGTTAAGTAGGAGTTTGTTTGCCAGGCAGAGAAATGGGGTAAGGGAATTCCTGCCAGAGAAAACAGTACGTGCAAAGACAAGGATTCAGAGTGAGTCTGTCCAAGTCAGGGAAAGTGAGAAGTTCTATGTGGCCAAATCTCCTCTGGAAGGAAGAAGGGGAGACGAAGGTGGGTACCAGCAGCTGGTTGGTCTCCATTTGGCTCTGGAGTTGCTCCTCCCAGCCTGCCAGCCTCTGCAGTAACTAACCTGCACAGGTGAAAAGACTCCACCATCCAGACTCCCTGGCCCTCTGGCTTCTGGGTGGCTGTGGCCAATGGGAGACGGCAGTGGGAAGTTGGAGAGTGGGAGGAAAGAGAGGTGTGGATATTTAATCAAGACTCCACTGGCCCATACCTAAGCCTGCCTGGCCAGGATTGTCACAGTGGCTGCATTCCTCAACCCTAGGGTGACAGCTCCTGATGGATAGTGTGCCTAATGGACGAAAAAGTGGAAACTATGGAGGCAGTTACACCAGCTGAGAACTTTCTGCGTAGTTATCCAGGCATGAAGGTTTTTGTTGTGGATTTGAAGTGTCAAGGTCAAAATACACATGACAGTACAGAGGAATAATGGAGATAACTTTTCAATGATATTCCTAAGATGAAAAGTCTTAGATGATAAGAAACAGGATGTCAGCAGGTAAGGGGTGATGATGCTGTGGGAGAAACATCAATTAACTTAAAACAAGCATTTTGCAAGTAAAATGGGGAGTCAAACGATGAAATCGTCTCACTTATGTCGCTTTTATTTTCTAGTTTTTATTTTTATTGTTGAGCATATATTGCTTTTGTAATTAATTAAAAATCATTATGTCCTGCTTATTACATTCGAAGCAAAACAATTATCATTTTCCTGTTAGACTATTAATTTGCCAATTTTTTCTCAAAGAATCAACCTTCGATTTATTAAATCTACTGTTAAAAAACCCCACACATATTCTAATGTATTAACTGGACTTTTATTTATTTTCAGTTACTTTCTTATTCTTTCCTTAGATTTGGTTTTGCTGTTTCTTTTCTAACTTCTTGACCTAAAGGTTTTGTTGCTTTATTTTCATTCTTAGTTTTAGAGAATTTTAACTCCATGAATCTGCATCTAAGAAACACTTTAATCTTATGTC
Source organism: Ceratotherium simum simum (assembly GCF_057802395.1). Classification (NCBI taxonomy): domain Eukaryota; kingdom Metazoa; phylum Chordata; class Mammalia; order Perissodactyla; family Rhinocerotidae; genus Ceratotherium; species Ceratotherium simum. The sequence goes on from NC_141913.1 coordinate 56,244,730, forward strand.
ATGAATTTAGATTTATAGTGTTCTAACTATTGTTATTCTCAACCTTTCTGAGACTGCTATTTTGATACATCCTATTTCACCCAAGTTCTGTTTAGAACAGAGGTTTTTAATCGCCAAGTCTTTCTTGCACATACTTTAGTAATTAATTTCTTTTTTTATTATATCACAATCAGCAACTGGGGTTTTTGTAACTTTGAATTTCAAGGTCGAATATTTTAAGTGATGCCTCAGTACTTGAAAAATTGGACAATAGATATCTGTGTGGATGTATACAGAACTGTGTGGGTATGTATCTTTGTAATTTTCTACTTGTATTTATAGTAATTTTTGTTATATTTATTTAAATGCTAACTTAAAAACATTTTGAATTTTACATGATGGTAAATAACAGTCATTAAAGTGGCGATTCAGATATGGATCAGGAAAGGGGGGAACGGTAGAGATGTTATCTGTTGAGGTCTGCTTATCATTACAAGCCACGCGACATTACGGAGAACAAGTGGACCCAGAAGCGCAGTCACATTCTACTAATACTGAGCTTCACTTAATTCTCAGTCAGTCTTCAACCTGTTAGTCACACCCATAAGTCACTGGCAGTCGTTGCCTCAGTCTGCTATATCAGATCATTCAGATTAGATGAAGGTATTTACACCCAAAGTCGCAGGAAATATTCAGTTACTCTCCTAAGAACTCATATTACTGTCCGTGATGATTTATTCTAGGAGGAAAAGAAACTCTTTATTTTTTTCTTGGAAAAGACATGCAATTTGCTCTTCCTCATGCTTTGGACATGAATTTTAATACTTGGGGTTATGTACAGTAGGTCTGTCAGTTGTGATCATATGCACTTCATACCCTTTATTTCTGTTACTTGACTAACTTGAAGTATCTGGCTCATAGCTGTATAAGCTAAACAAAGTATTGCATAGAGCACAAACTTTGTAGCCAGACAGGCATAGATTTAAAACCAGCTTTCCAACCTTTTTAATTGCATAATTGTGGGTAAGCTAATTAACTTTCTTGGTTAAGCAAAAATGAGTTAATTATTATCTCCCTCTAGAAAGGGATCTTGCCTCAGAGACTCAAAAAATATCAATATTCTTTTTCTCAATCTCTTGGCTTTGCTTCTTTCAGTGTGTTTATCTCATTATCTTGTATTACAGGCAGGATTTCCCCAAAATATAGGGGAAGAGAAGATTGTGGTCTAGACTTCCATCTTTCCATGTAATGACGCTAGAAGAAAAAGAAAGCTTCTCTCTCAACATCTGAATATATAATCCATGTTAAGAACCCCATCAGAATCATCATTATGAGATTGCTTGATCCTAGGTTACTTGTTCACACTCTTTAAACAGCAGGACAGGATATTATAGCCATACCAGATTTACAGGGAGTTGCACGGGAGAATTCCACTAAGGAGAGGGGTGATATTAACAGAAAATGCGGGGAAAGAATCTTGGGTAAGGGGGAAAAACCTGATGTTTCTATAACCTGTAAGCCTCAGCTTCTACAAGTAGAAATTGGAATTACTAATAGTACCTATTGATAGGACTGTTTGAGGACCAAAGGAGATAGAGAAAGCACTTATCCCAGGACCTCCATAATAGGTAGTTACTACAAATAAGTAACTGCTTTAACAGCTGTCCAACTTGAGGAAGCCTCTTTGCTATGGACTGAATGTTTGTATCCCCCCCAAAACTCATATGTTAAAATCTAATCCCCATTGTGAAAGTGTTAGGAGGTGGGGCCATCGGGAGGTGATTAGGCCATGAGGATGGAGCCCTCACGAATGGGGCTAGTGCCCTGATAAAAGAGGCTCCAGAGAGCTCCATCCACTCTTCTGCCACATGAGGACACAGAAAGAAGACAGCCATCTGTGAACCAGCAAGTGGGTCCTCGCCAGACACTGAATCTGCCGCCACCTTGCTCTTGGACTTCCAACCTCCAGAATTGTGAGAAATAAATTTCTGTTGTTTATAAGCCACTCTATGGTTTTTTTGTTATGGTAGCCCCAACGGACTAAAATAATCCTCTTTCTAGGAATCAAATGCAATGTCAAGTCATATCCCAAAACTACCTGCAAATATAACCACAAGATAGAAGCTCCCTTCATCGGGAGCATCCTGGGCCCCAGAAATGGTCTTGCTACTCAGTAAAGGAGGCTTCAGTGCAGAGGTGCTCACAGCCTTACAACCATTTGTGCAATCATATCCAGGCAAAATTTCCAGCAAAAGAAAAGGCATGCTCTGACTCCTTTTTTCTCATTTTTCAGAGGGAAGAAATTATTGGCCCAAGGGAGAAATCCTTTTATAAGCTACTTTTACATTAACTGGGATGCTCATTTATTTATGAAGACGATGTATAAAAAGAGCAAGCAAGCAGGATTCCTAAACAAAAGGGGCTCAAACCAATAGACGTGTTGAAGCTATTCATGGTCCCCCAGAGCAGGTGAATATTCTGTGTGTCTCCCAGGGAGGTCACCTGGATCCCAGCCTGCCTTATTTAAGAATAAAGATCATGATTTATTAATAATTCTGATCTCTAAGAAGGAAAATTGATTGTGACTAGAGGCTTCATCCCCTACTTATGAATTTTCCTAATCATGCCCCATAAATTTGTCCTATGAATTTACATAATATTTAATTTTTAAGGAGATCGTCAAATTCTAATTTATCCTCCCAATACCAAAATAGAAAGTTAATAAATATTTTATGCTATTTTAAAGTGGAAGGATTGAAACAAGGCAAATTCATGTTCCATTTCAACTAGCAGAGCAACATAGGTTTGAACTCTGCTTTCTTTGCACAATTTAATAAAGAAGGGTCTTAATTATAGATGTGGAAAAGCAGACAAGGATGTCTGCTGTCACCGTTTATGTTCATATTGTACTGGAAGTTTTATTCAGAGTAATTAGGCAAGAAAAAGAAATAAAAGGCATCCAGATTAGAAAAAAAAGTAACAAGACCTTATATATAGAAAATCTTAAGGAATCCACAAAGAAACTATTAAACCAAAGGAAAGACTTCAGCAAGGTTGCAGAATACAAAATCATATACCAAATCAATTCTATTTCTATACACTAGCAATTTATAATCCAAAAGTTAAATTGAGAAAATAATTCCCTTTATAATAACATCAAAAAGAATAAAATACTTAGGATAAATTTAACACAATAAGTGCAAGACTTCACTGAAAACTACAAAATATCGTGAAAAGAAATTAAAGAAGATCTAAATAAATAGAAAGACATCCTGTGTCATGGATTGCAAGATTTAGTATTGTTAAGATGGCAATACTCCACAAATTGAACCACAGATTCAAAGCAATCCTTATCAAATACCCAGCTGTCTTTCTCATAGAAATTGACAAGCTTACCCATATGGAAATAATGTGGATATTATTGGCTTATATTGATGTGGAAATCAAGGGAATCAGACCGGTGAAAACAATCTCAAAATATACTTCCCAATTTCAAAGCTACAGGATTCATAAGGACAGACATATAGACTAATGAAATGAATTGGAAGTCTAGAAATAACCACGCACATTTATGGTCAATTGATTATCAACCAGTGTGCCAAGACAATTCAATGGGAAAAGAATAGTTTTTTCAACAAATGAGACAACTGAATATCCACATGTGAAAGAATGAATTTGGATCCATACCTTACACCATATGCAGAATTAATTCTAAATGATCAATGTCCTAAATGCAAGAGCTGAAACTATAAAATTCTCAGAAGAAAACATAGGCATATACTTTCATGAGTGTGAATTAGGCAATGACAGCAAAACACAAGCAAAAAAATAGATAAATGGGATATCATCAAAACTTAAAACTTTCATGCTTTTAAGGATACTATCAAGAAAATGAAAAGACAACCCAAGAGTGGGAGAAAATATTTGCAAATCATATATCTCATAAGGTTCTATTATCCAAAATATGAAAAAAAAATCAACAATAAAAGAACAAATAACCCAATTTAAAAATGAGCAAAGGATCTGAATAGACGGTTCTTCAAAGAAGAAATATAAATGGCCGATAAACATATGAAGAGATCCTAAACATCACTAGTCATCAAGAAGATGCAAATCGGGCCGGCCCCATGGCTTAGCAGTTAAGTACGCGCGCTCCGCTGCTGGAGGCCCGGGGTTCGGATCCCGGGCGCGCACCGACGCACCGCTTCTCCGACCATGCTGAGGCCGGGTCCCACATGCAGCAACTAGAAGGATGTGCAGCTATGACATACAACTATCTACTGGGGCTTTGGGGGGAAAAATAAATAAATAAATAAAATTATAAAAAAAAAAAAAGAAGATGCAAATTAAAAAACCAGAATGAGATACCATTTCACACCCTCTAGGATGGCTATAATCAAAAATAGGGGAAATAACATTGTTGGTGAGGATGTGGAGAAACTGGAAACCTCATACATTGCTGTTGGGAGTGTAAAAAGGTGCAGCCACTGTGGAAAATGGCCTGCAGTTCCTCAAAAAGTTAAACATAGAATTAACACATGACCCAGCAATTCTACTCCTAGAGATATACCCAAAAGAACTGAAAACAGGTATTCAAGCAAATACTTGCACAGAAGTGTTCATAGCAGCACTATTTACAATAGCCAAAGGTGGAAACAACTCAAATGTCCATCAGTGGAGGAATGGATAAACAAAATGTGGGATACCCACACAAGTGAATAGCATTCAGCTGTAAGAAGGAATGAAGTAGTGATCCATGCTACGACATGGGTGAACTTTGAAAACACTATATTAAGTCAAAGAAGCGAGTCACAAAAGGCCACGTATTATATGATTCCGCGTGTCTGTGTGTTAGACAGCTCAGGCTGCCATAACATAATACCACAGGCTGGGTGGCTTAAACAACAGAAGTTTATTTTCTCACAGTTCTAGAGGCAAGAAGTCCAAGATTAAGGTGCCAGAAAATTTGGTTTCTGGTAAGGCCTTTTTTCCTGGCTTGTAGACGGTTGCCTTCTAGCTATGTCCTCACATGGCCTTTCCTCTGTGTGTGCATGGAGGGAGAGAGAGGTGTCTGGTGATTCTTCCTCTTCTTATGAGTACACCAGTCCTGTGGGATCTCAGCCCCACCTTTATGACCTCAATTAACCTTAATTACTTCCTTAAAGACATTCTCTTCAAATACAGTCATATTGGGAATTAGGGCTTCAACATATGGATTTGGGAGGGAAACAATTCAGTCTATAACAATATGAAATACCCAAAACAGGCAAATTCATAGACCCAGAAAGCAGACTGTTGGTTGCTAGGGGCTGGTGGGAGGGGGTAATGGAGAGTGACTGATAAATGGGTACAAAGTCTTCTTTGAGGGATGGTGAAAATGTTTTGGACCTAGATAAAGGTGATGGTTGCACAACATTGTGAATGTACTAAATGCTACTGAACACTTTAAAATGTTAATTTTATGTTATGTGAATTTTCCCTCAATAAAAAAAATTAATTGAAACAAAAAAAAAAGGCAGAGAATAACAAGTTTTGACAAGGATGTGGAGAAATCAGAACCCTTATACACTGCTGGTGAAATGCAAAATGTTGCAGCAACTTTGGAAAATAGTCAACAGTTCCTCAAAAAGTTAAACATAGAGTTAATATATGACCCCGTAATTCTACTTCTAGGTCTATATCCCCAAATGAAAACATATGTACTCACAAAAACCTGTACATGAATGTTCTTAGCAGCATTATTCCTAAGAGCCAAAAAGTAGAAACGACCCAAATGTCCATCAATTCATGAATGGATACACAATAGGTGTATGGGATGGATAAATCATATCTACACAATTAAATATTGTAGAGCTACAAAAGGAATGAAATACTGATACATGCTGTAACATGGATGAGCCTTGAAAACATGCCAAGTGAAAGAAGACAGACACAAAAGACCACGTATTATATGATCTCATTTCTATAAAATGTCCAGAATAGGCAAATCTATAGAAAGAGAAAGTGATTTAGTGGTTACTTAGATTTGGGGGTCAGTGGGGGAATAGAGTGGTAATAACTAAGGGATGAGAGGTTTCTTTTTCAAATGATGAAAATGTTCTAAAATTGCCTGTGGTGATGGTTGTGCTTATCTGTAAACATATTAAAAACCATTGAAACGTGCACTTTAAACTGGTGAATTATATGGCACATGATTTATCTCAATAAAGTGTTACAAAAAGAAAAGCAATGAGAAGACATTAAGTTGAAAACAAGAATTTACTTCATAAAGGACTTATTTTGTAAAGACACCAAAATAGTTTGCTAAGGAAAATCACAGAGTGTCCTTTCCTGAGAATTTGTGAGAGTGTTATTTTCCATATATCTGGTGACATTTTTTTTTAATTTTCATTATTATTTTTTTTTAATTTTATTATTTTTTTTTCCCCCAAAGCCCCAGTAGATAGTTGTATGTCATAGCTGCACATCCTTCTAGTTGCTGTATGTGGGACGCAGCCTCAGCATGGCTGGACAAGTGGTGTGTCGGTGCGCACCTGGGATCCGAACCCGGGCCGCCAGCAGCGGAGCGCATGCACTTAACCACTAAGCCACGGGGCCAGCCCTCTGGTGACATTTAGATGCAGTCCTTCTAAAGCGCTTAGATGGATGGCCCTTAGGTGAACCTTTGAGCTTCATTCCCAGAGATCTACACTATTCGGTAAATGTAAGATGTTTCTGCCCCATTTCCCTTCTTCCTCCTGGTTGGGGTAACTGTCCACTCTATCATGTAACCTCTCAGAAACATTTCCTTTGGTAAAATGAGGTAAGTATACACTTTCATTTCCAAACTATGAAATTTAATTATCTAATAATGGGAAAATCCTTGGATGAAGAGTGCAGGGGAAGTTCAATGCAATATTGTTACTAGGTTTAGATATTTTTCCAATATGTAAAGTCACATAACCTCATTATTACAGTCAGATATCTGATTCCAGGCAAGTGTTACTTCCAGGAAAAGGAAATAAAAGCTAGCTCTTGAGAGATCTAGCACAAAGATATATTTTCCTGTGATCTTCAGGTGGTTCCCATGTGGGCAACCTCTCTCAACTCAACTTTAATAATACTGACCTCCATTCATGCTCCAGCTGAATGTAATCTATTTAATTGAAGTTCAGAAAATGACGCTGACTTTCAGCCCTGCCTTGGCTGGTGATACAACTGTGCTGAATGTGTCTTGGATCTGTAAATAAAGTACTGATTCCAGTCACTTCCACAGAATGTGTTTGGATAGTGTAGACATTTTTCAGTGCTGGCTCAATTTAAAGTTAGGTATCTCTACGGGAAAGTGGGATATTGGTTAAGACAAAAAGGCAGTCCAGGCCTAACACCGGTAACTTTTTTAAAGATTTTATTTTTATTTATTTTTTCCCCCCAAAGCCCCAGTAGATAGTTGTGTGTCATAGCTGCACATCCTTCTAGTTGCTGTACGTGGGACGCGGCCTCAGCATGGCCGGAGAAGCAGCGCGTCGGTGCGAGCCCGGGATCCGAACCCAGGTCGCCAGCAGTGGAGCGCGCTCACTCAACCACCAAGCCACGGGGCCGGCCCCGGTAACTTTTTTAAAAAAATGTTTTGAGTCCTCTCTTAATTTGTGAAGGTGACCTTGCACAAATTAACTATGTCATGTTGACTCCCAAATGAAAACAAAAGTCTTGGAATTCTAAAGATCATCTTCTTATAGGTCAGGTCTCCACAATCAATACACTTTTTATTTCTGGTATTTTAGGACACCTCATGTGGCCCAGGATAGGCTGGGTCTCAAAGGGGCCTATGGTTGACCACTTGAAGACCTCTCCATCTTTGCTTTTCTATAGGAATCTAGCCTGTGTTATCTGCTTAATAAATATTCTGATTGGATAAATGAATGAACTTCCAGATGATGCTTAAGATCATTGTGCTGCTTGTTTCTGACCATAATTTGTTAATCGTTAGTGTTCCCCCTTATGGGAATTTATATCCTTTGTCTTTTGTTCTGGTGTGTACCCGGTAAGCAGAATAATGGTTCCCCCAAACACGTCCACATCCTAATCCCTGGAACCTATGAATATGATACTTTACATGGAAAAGGAGGATTAAGGTTGCAGATGGAATTAAGATTGCTATCAGCTGACTTTAGAATAGGTAGATTATCCTAGATTATCTGAGTGGGCTCACTGTAATCATAAGAAGCTTTCAAAATGGAAAAGGGAGTCAGAAAAGGAAGTCAACGTGAGGCAGTGTGCGCAAGATTCACCTGCTGTTGTTGGCTTTGAAGATGGGGGAAGGGGCCATGAGCCAAGGAATGCTGGCAGCTTTAGAAGCTGGAAAAGACAAAGAAACAGATTTTCGTCTAAGGTCTACAGAGGGAACATAACCCTCTAGACATCTTAATTTTACCCCAATAGACCAATGTCAGACTTCCAACCTACAAAACCGTAAAATAATAAATTTGCGTTGTTTTAAGCCACTAAGTTTGCAGTCATTTGTTACAGCAGCATACAGAAAATGAACACAGCTCCCTATCTGTTTCCGTTGACTGACTAGAGTGCCTTGTGTATTCTGGGTATTGACCCATGTTCCAGTTTTGCATATCAAAAATATCTTATCTTCTAATCTGTCACTCATTTAACTTTTTCTATGGCGTCCTTTATTCAACAAAAATCCTGACTTAATTTTTATGTACTCAAATCTCCCTCATTTTTTCTCGTTACGGATTGTGTTTTGGGGGGTCTTGTTTAACACATTTTCTCCACCCCAAGTTGCAAACACATTTTGCTTACCGTCTTTTGTTAGTGTTAGGGCTTAAGCTTTCCATTTAGGCTTCTAGTTCACCGGGATGGAGCTTATCTTTCACATGGTGTGAAGCAGATCTCTACTGCTTAGGATATTAGCTCAGCTACTTTAACAGAGACCAAACTGTCTGTGGCTTAAGAAAAACAGAAATTTATTTCTCTCTCACTAAAGGTCCAGCTATCAGCAGGCAATACGGATGTGTAGGACCTCAACGTGTACCTTCCACTTCAGAGTCCAAGCACCTGTTCTAGTACATGTTTTATCTCAAAGGACAGGGAATGTTTTCATTCTCACTTGTTTTCTGATAAATGTGTCCAAATACATAACCTTACATTATATTCTGCTTTAGATTTGTCCCAAAAGTTTTGGCATGTCGCACTTTAAGTGTCATTTATTTTGGAGTATTTTATAATTTTGCAGGGGATTTCTATTAACACTGAGCAGACTTAGCATTTTATCCTGTTTTTCATTACATTGCGTGGCATGTAACAATCTTCTGTGAAATTTTCATCTTTTGTTTCAATGTTGCTTCATGGTGTAATTTTTTTGAAGAAATTTAGTTAGTAATTAGTGATCCAAATATTAATTAAAATGTAACCCTGTGAAATGGTACCAATGGAAATAATTAAGCTAACCTGATAGTCAGATGCATAGAATCTTTGAAGTGTGGCTACATTAGTAAGTGGATAGGTGATGAGAATTTTTTATAATTGAGAGTAGGCAAGTTTCTTTGGATGCTTATTTTTAAGACTCATTTCACTTTCAGGAACATAAGTGCAATAATAGTAATAGTAATAAATAGGAGAAAATGAAGCAATTGTTCCATTTTTTACACTAAAATCTACCACAAAATTAAATTACATACTTTAGCACTACCAACTAAGCAAAAATCTAAAATGGAGAAGAGATAAGGGGGAAAAAGCACAGGAAAAAATGTAAATGTATGAGTTAAAAAGAGAGAAAGAACTTGAATAGACATTTCTCCAAAGAAGAAATACAAATGGCATATAAGCGCATGAAAAGATGCTCAATTAATCATTAGGGAAATTCAAATGGAAACCACAATGAGATAGTACCTCACATCCATTAGGATGACTACTAGGAAAAAAAAAAAGGAACAGAAAATAACAAGTATTGGTGAAAATGTGCAGAAATTGGAATGTTTGTGCACTGTTGGTGGGAATGTAAAATGGTGCAGCTGCTATGAAAAATTGTATGGCTGTTTCTCAAAAAATTAAACATTGTGTTACCATATGATCCAGCAATTCTACTTCGGGGTATATACCCCAAATAATTGAAGGCAGGGGCTCGAACAGATATTTGTATACACCTGTTCATGGCAGCATTACTCACAATAGCCAACATGCAGAAGCGACCCAAGTGTCCATTAATGATTGACTAGATAAACAAAATGTGGCTCATATATGCAATGAAATATTATTTAGCCTTAAAAAGGAATGAAATTCTGATATATGCTACAACATGGATGAACCTTGAGGACATTATGATAAGTAAAATAAGCCAGACACAGAAGGACATATACTACATGATTCCACTTATATGAGATACTTAGAGTCCTCAAATTTACAGAGACAGAATGTAGAATGGTGGTTACCAGGAGCTGGAGGAATGGGGAGTTATTGTTCAATGGGTACAGAGCTTCAATTTGAGAATATGAAAAAGTTATAGAGATGGATGCTGATGATGGCTGCACAACAATGCGGATGTACTTATGCCACTGAGCTGTACACTTAAAAATGGTTAGGATAGTAAACTTTAATTAATGTATATTTTACCACAATTTAAAAAATAATTTTAAAAAGAAAGAGAAATTTCAAAAGTGAAAAAAAAAAAATGGCCAATGATAGCGTCCTGTAGTGTCTCATCACAGTTTCATGATTTTGACCAAAGGTGACACTTTGCAGTTAACTAATGGGAAAACAAACATGTGACAATGTCACACAGAAATGACGCATGAGGGACATATCAGTGCTGAGGACGTTCAAGTCAGGTCAAGAACCTGGATGGGGAGGTTGGAATCACAGAATGTAAGACTTCAAAATGGATTTGGAGACTGTGTTCATGGCTTCATTTGTTTGTTTGTTTTTTATTTTAACCTAGTGGCCATGGAACTCCAGAAGGTCAGTCAATCCCTACCTTGTTTATAACTTTTTTATTACATCTGCACTATTTTAGGGAGAAAGTCCAAGGCTTTCATCAGATTCCCAAAACATTTTATCAACCTGCAGAAAATAAAGAAACAGATGGAATCCACTCTAACCTTTTTCAGATGTGGAAACTGAGATTTGAAGAAATGTGGCTTCAAGCTCCAGGTCACAGAGTTAGCTATTTGTAGATTCTGCTTCTCCTTTTCACTAAGGCATTGTGAGTTTCAGGTGACTTCCCCTGGGGGAACATTTCCGTTTTTAAGAGAGCGCTGCTGGAACCAGCTGTCCTTGGAACAAAGGAGCGGATTGTGGTGCCACCCCGGACTTTGCTGGTCATGCCTGTGCTGATTCCATTGGGAGTCCTTTAACGAGGGAGGGAGGAGGGTGATCAGAACAGAAGCAGAGGAAGGGTACAGAAGTTGCTGACGGGTAGGGGATGCGGAGGTGCAGACTGTAACTCTTCCGATGTCCTTGGATCTAAACTCCTCCCCTGAGATGGCAGCAGGAACTAGAACCATTGTACTCATATCTCCGCAGCACGATCTGGATGCAGGGCTGGGCACAGCATGAGCCAGCTTCCAAGAGGGAGGATGGAGAGCCATTCACAGCAGGACCTTCCCAGAACAAAAGAAGAAGGAAGAAATTTGGCCTTAGCACAATGGCTACAAAGACCAAACAGGCAGACTGATAAAGCATCAAGTCAACCAAAGAAATTTAAGCTCTCTTCTTGGCGAGAAGTAGCTATGTTTTAGTAATAAGATCCTTTCTCAGGAAAGCAGGTGCTTTGTAGACAACTGGTCTTAATGAGCACACATCAATACGTTTGGCTGAAAACCTCACAATAAATACCAAAGAACAGCACAAAAGGTGTCACAGTGGTTCAGTAAATGAAGGCACACTGCCTGGAAATGGTGCACTTTTTCCATTAAGTCTCAAAAATATTGTGCCAAGTGACACAATGCTCAAAAGAAGTGTTAGTTAAATTAGTAGATTAGAATTATCAACTAATTAAATTGTGGAGCATAGTCTTTCCAGCATGAAGCAGTAGTCAGCAGCAAAAAGCCTATTGTAATTAGCTAGGGAGCAATGGCATTCACGAGACGAGGAGGGGAACAGCTCTTACAGTGCTCGAACACACTCCAGACTCTCCAGTGTCAGCTCAGAGGATGCACTTAGTGATGGTGAGCGACAAGTTCTACGGATGTGGAAGATTCCAGCAATAAATCACTTTCCTATACGTGACTGTAAATCTGCCTCTTTCAGGGGGTAAAAACAGCAAATATAAGAGATGCTTGTTTGTTTTTTCTTGTATCCACGAAATAAATGGTCAGAAGGTCTGAGGCATAGCAGTTAGACTATCCTGACAATGACTTGTATGCTGCAGCCAGAATTTGACTTATTTACTCCATAAAAAATAAAAATTATTTTCCTGTGATGTCACATGCACAGTTTCCTGCTGATATAATTTTTTAAAATCATACACTGACTATTGAGCTAAGGATTATCTATAATAATGTATGGCATGAATAAACATTAATGGGGAATAAAAAGGAAACTAAAAGTCTATGTGGCAAAAAAAAAGTTGAATAAGTAGAATATAGATATGATTTGCATCCAAACATCACATAAATGAATGTTAGACGAGGTGCTTAGCACTAGAAATTACAAAAAATCTTATGCGATTAACTGGTATCAATTTGACATCAAATACAGCAGTTTTGTTTTCAGCATCATAAGAAAAAACATGCAATAAGCTCTCAAAAAGGATGTGTCATAAATAGTCCAGTCTGGTTATTTTAACCACCCAAGTAATTCAAGATCATTGGATTTTTAAAAATTATATATTTGGATTTTTCACTATAAAAGTAATCGTTGTTAAAGATGTTTGAAATTACAAAATGGTGGAAAAAGAGAAAAATTATATTTTACTTTTACTTTAGGACTTCTACATACAAGTTTCTTTGCTTATGTTGGGTACATAGTCACATTTTTACCACGCATACGATTTGGTATTCTTATTTTTTTACCTTAAATAAAAATCATCTTCCAATGTTATTACACTTTACTTCCAATAATAACTTCTGTTACTATACAATAATTTCTAAATTGCCTTTTAATAGTTGCATAATATTCCATTAATTGTTTATTATTTACAGTAGCATAAAAAATACTTAGGAATAAATTTCACAAAACAAATGTAAGACCTGTACACTGAAAATTATAAAATGTTACTGAAAAAAATTTAAAGACCTAAATAAATGGAAAGACATCCTGTGTCATGAATTAGAAGACTCAATATTGTTAAGATGGCAATACTCCCAAACTGATCTATAGATGCACTGCAACCCCCAACAAAATTCCTAACAAAATGCCAACTGCCCTTTCTACAGAAACAGACAACGTCGATCCTAAAGTTCACTGAGAAGAGAGGCTCACAGATACATCTGAGATGCTCACATCACATTGTTTATTAATCAATTCAAGATACACAGTGAGACCCAAGGGCTGGGGAGAGATGGAAGAGTTTAACACAAGCAGAGTAAAAGAACCACCCTCCCTGACTCCCTCTCTCTCTCTCTCTCTCTCTTAGTCACAGGTACCAGAGTGAAGTTGAGCAGGAGGTGCCTGGATACATTTCCTCCACCAGAACACAAGGGCAAGTCCTCCTGGCCTCGGCTGTACTTTGCCAATTTGCTTCCTGAACAACCACGGTTTTGTCTGCATTTCTTAAGCAGAGCACAAACGGGACCAGGATGGGTCCGAATGAATAGCCAACTTAGGGATGATTAGCTGTGAATCTAGAAGTGACATGATCTGTACCTTATGACTTGGTCATCTCATATTTTTCTTTCTATAAACAAGCATTTTTGCTGGTTTCATCCTATTTGTCATATCATATGTCTTGAATGCTACTAACGTACTACCTATATTTAACATATCTTATGAATTCTGCTTGTTTTTCAAGCTACTTCTTTACTCATTTTCCATCTTTAACACATCCTATGAATTTTATTTATAACTGGTAAGCTACTAGCTTATTTATTAACTATGATTAACACTTATGAGTTTCATCCATCCCATTTGTGATGGTTAATTTTATGTGTCAACTTGACTGGGCTAAAGGATGCCCAGATAGCCAGTAAAACATTATTTCTGGATATGTCTGCAAGGGTGTCTCTGGAAAAGATTAGCAGTTGAATCAGCAGACTGAGTAAAAAACATCCACCCTTACAATGGAGTGGGCGTCATCCAATCCACTGAGGGCCTGAATAGAAAAAGGCAGACGAAGAGCGAATTTGCTCTCTCGGCTTGAGCTGGGATATCCATCTTCTCCTGCCCTCAGACGTCGACATCGGTGCTCCTGGTTCTCGGGCTTTTAGACTCCAACTGGGATTTACACCCCGATTCTCAGGCCTTTGGACTCAGACTGAATTGTATCTCTGGCTTTCCTGGTTCTCCAGCTTGCAGACGGCAGTTTGTGGGACCTCCTGTCCTCCATAACAACATAGGAATGAGCCTATATATATATATATATATATATATATATATATATATATATATATATATATATATATCCTATTGGCTCTGTTTCTCTGGAGAACCCTAATACACTATTTGTCTCTCTTGCCTTCTGTAGGAGAATTAAATATTCATAAATAATATAGCAAACTCACATTACAAGGATTGAAAAAAACCATTGGGTTCAGTCAATATTTAGAGTACTTTCACATTACTCCCTTTTCATAAAATATTATAAACTTTAGCCGTTTGGCCTTCCAAGTAAGTGTGAACCTTTGTAAAGTACTAGCCCTATTAGTTGACTGATTTTCATACTTGAGTTGTTTTCATCTCTTTCCTCCTCATACAACTGTATCAGTCAAGAGACAGAAATAACATGAGTTATTTTAACATAGACAATTTAATATAAAGGATCAATAACGAGGTATAAAGAACTGTTGACCATGTTTTGAAACACTGTAAAGGTACAACAGAGAACACTAAACCATCACAGAGGTAGCAACTGCAGGAAGCGGATGGTCCCCCTCTTTGGGGGACTAAACAGAAGCTTGGAGGGGAAGTCTCACAAGGTTGAATCCCAGCCCTCTGAGAAGGGGGTGCCCCATGGCACCCAAACCTGGACTTCTGCCAGCAGCTGATGCTGGTGTCTCTTGAGGAGGTACAGTGAGTCCAGTTCTTCAAGGGTTAGAAAAACTGCAAACTGGATTCACCTTCTGCCCCAGGGATCAGCTGCTGTTGCTGGAGTGAAGAAGCATTGCTGGGGTGATGCTCACAGCCACAGGAGCCAACTGGAACCCCACAGGAAGGAGAAGCCCTCCTCTCCAGCCTGGCAGCCTCCCTCTGGTCCTCCCTATGGGCAGGACCCACAGGGAACCAGTTTGCAGAGACCCAGGCCCCATGTCACAAAGCCTAGCAGAGAGAGTAGCTTGGAGCTAAGGGCCACTGACTTAGTAACTGGCACAACAACCCCATCCAATGTAGTTAGATAATTTGTTATATGTCGTTATTACTGAAAAACAGGTGGCAATTCCTCACTGACAACAGAGCTACATATGGATTGAAGCCACGAGAGCCAATTTTTATTTCTTTTCTTTTTTTTTTGTGAGGAAGATCAGCCCTGAGCTAACATCTGCCAATCCTCCTCTTTTTGCTGAGGAAGACTGGCCCTGGGCTAACATCCATGCCCATCTTCCTCCACTTTATATGGGACACCGCCACAGCATGGCTTGACAAGTGGTGTGTTGGTGCGCGCCCGGGATGCGAATCGGTGAACCCCAGGCCGCCACAGTGGAGCGCGCGCTTAACCGCTTGCGCCACCGGGCCGACCCCCAATTTTTATTTCTACGTGTGATAAACTGGTATTCTATTCTAGGGGAAGCCTAAAGTGGATCCCAAAAGGAGTAACATATCTTTCCTCTCTTGAACGGGGAAACGATCATGAATTATCAGCCAGTGGCAAATACTTTATCCTCCTGAATGTTTCATTTATAAGGCACATGTTTTTCTTTCAGGCTTTCAGAAGAGTTTATTCGGTGGTTCCTGCTGGGATATAATGATAAGATATTTCTAAGCATTAAACCGCTAGTACCTGCCCCCATTTTCTACAGATCTATCAAGGGTCATTCCCAATTGCCATGTGTATGCAACCTTAATGAAGCCCAATATACTCGTCTGACTTGTTATAACACAGCATGGGCATAGAAAAGCATGCATCACACTATTTAAATGAGATCACAGAGTTGGGAAAAACCCCACCACTCGCTGAGGTGACATCTTCCCTGTTTTAATCTTAAGTAGGTCTGCATCATATTATTGAAAGCAGAGTAAAGCCAAACGTAGGATTGGCCAGAGAGAGCTTACTTTATTTATTATATTACTTTATTACAAAGTAAGTTTTCAAAGTAATATTATTAATATCAACAATGATATTCTTTAATTTTATATATGTTAGCTAAAATAATGATAATTAAAAACCTCTGTGGTAGACTTTGAGTACACGTAAACATGTATTTATAGAATTCTTAGACTGAACTCAGGATCTAGCTCTGCCGTCTCTGGGCTGGGAAAGTCAACATCTCTGGACCTCCATATCCATCTGTAGAGTGGAAATGATACAAACACTCCTTATTCTTCATTATTATGGAAATCAAAAGGGGTGATGCGTGAGAAAAGTTCTGGTCAATACATTGCTTGAGTATTTACAAAGATATCTTCCAGAGATGACAAATAATGTGTTTAAAATAGACCTGCCTTCAGAGAACAAGTCAAGACAGTTTTGTTGATAACCTGCTTGTGATGTATACTAATTTCCAAAGTTGAGAATTGATCGTTACAGAGAAGATAAGCAAAATATGATATATCCATCTGAATTGAAGATCAACTTTAGATCAATTCACTCTCCTTTTGTCAAATATTGACAAATAGTAGTAACTTCCTGAGATGTTTCTGAATTTCACTAAGATCTTACAAAAATAAGTTTATGAAGAATTGCATTTTTTTTGACAATGTGGTTAATTTATTACTTTCTCCACAATTATATTTTTAGGTTTGAAAAAAAGCAGAGAAAACAGCCAAGAAAGAAAAAATGACTTTAAGATTTAAAAAACTCTGAGTAAATGTGCATTGAATAATGCATATATTCCTCCGTGGCCAGGTCTACAGTTTACTCAGTGTCATCTTACATTAAAGAACCGAAACCCTGGTATTTTCCAATCACAGTCACTAAAATTCTGTGGCTCTTTTCAGATACGCCTTTCATGGCTTATCCACATTTCTTCACACAGGGTAATAAGGTAATGAACAAATGTTGTTCTTAATTGAAAAGCTGTCTCTCAAAACAGGATTGAATCCAATGGCTATTAAGTATTTAAAGAAGGATAATGAGTTTTTTTTAAGTTTCAATGATCCCATTTGTTTCATTAAACCAGGTTTTCCACTTGGAAGTATTTATCTGTTTGGGCAGGGAATCCTATGGTGCCAGGGGGTTTATTTTACTGCAGAAAAAAGAAAACTTTCACCTGAAAATTGTTAGCCTGTTTCCTGAAGCAAGCTAAATTCCATAACACATGGTAAAAATAAAACAAGTTCATGGGGCCGGCCCGATGGCTTAGCGGTTAAGTGTGCGCGCTGCGCTACTGGCGGCCCGGGTTCGGATCCCCGGTGCGCACCGACGCACCGCTTCTCCGGCAGTGCTGAGGCCGTGTCCCACATACAGCAACTAGAAGGATGTGCAACTATGACATACAGCTATCTACTGGGGCTTTGGGGGAAAAAAAGGAGGAAGATTGGCAATAGATGTTAGCTCAGAGCCAGTCTTCCCCAGCAAAAAGAGGAGGATTAGCACGCATGTTAGCTCAGGGCTGATCTTCCTCAAAAAAAAAAAATAAATAAATAAAACAAGTTCATTACGTGGAGCTGCCAGGTATATGTACACCGTCTAATAAGACTTAATTGCTGCATATTTTAATGGCCTGTCTTTATTTTCTCTACTGTGGGACGTAAGTGCCAAAATGCCTAGCTAATAAGTATCCCATATATATTTTAATGGATATCAATGCTGATTTGTCTCTGTTAAAAAAAAAAAATGATACTTTCTTTTTACCAAATGGAAAAATTACATAAACCATTGTGGCAAATGCTGTTGGGAGCCACCTCTCCACCCCGCCCCCCCACATCCCTACTACCCTTCCTTGGGTTGTATTCAGTTATCAGGGAGATGAGCCCTCAGTCCTGGGTGACGGTGGAGGCTGAACCTCCATTGGTCATTCCACTGGCAACACCAGCCAGTGAGACAGGGAGGGAATCTATAGAGGCCTCATCCTAAAAATAGGACATGAGAAGGAATGTGCTCTTCGCCGTCCATCAGCCTCAGGATGCTTTCGCATGAGCACATGATGTTTGAAATTGCTGCAGCCAACTTGTGACCATGGGGAATGGCAGGCGTTGGCTCAATGCTGTGAGGAAGGCAGAGCAGGAAGATGAAACCTTTTCCCTCCACAATGTCTTGAGCCTCTGACCCAGGGAGCCACCCTCCCTCCAGACTGCTGGTTATGGAGGAGTTTCCTCTTACGTTTTGAGCTGAGTGTTCTGTTACTTTCAGGCAACACTATCATAGCTGATACTTGATATGGCCAACAATCAACTAGTTTATTGATTGATTTTGGGAGTTGAGTACCACAACGCTCAGAGTGTAATTTAATGATAAATCATTACCCTGTTCTGGTCCCACCTCTAGCAGAACATCAAACTAACATTAAGGGTGGTGGTGTTCTTTTTCCCCTCAGTTCAGTCTAGATGGACACACACCAAGAGCCTTCACCATGCAGGTAAGTATAAGTAGAAATAGGTTTTTCTCTTCTCCAGTCTGCCAGGTATCCCCTGCCTCCTCCAAACTCTTCAGTCTGTACAGGCAACTTGGGTACCTGGAGTGCTGTTGACAACCACACTCCTTCCAGAGAAGGAAAATGAGGCGCTGCATATCTCAGTGCACTGAGGAGAGGCCTCCTCCTGCTGTAGGGGCCAACTCTCATTTCCCATGCCAGCCACAGCCCTGTTCCTATTGATAAAGTTAATCCAGATTTCAGGACCCACAAATGGAGGCTGCCCACCCCAGTGGCCCGGCGCACGTCACAAATCTAAACCTAAGTCAAGAAACACCTGTCAAGGAAACCTAACATACACCAGTCACTGTCCTCCAACTCAGCTTTAGCTAGCTCACCTTACCCTAGAAAACAGGACCTGCGGGCCTTACAAGGATCCGCGACCTCCTAACCCATCACGCCCTGTTTCCGAATTGCCTCTTCTAACGCTCTCTAAAACTCGCTCTTGGGGAAAAGTGCTCCGAGGCTTGTGAGGCACTGTACTCCCCCCCATCCATGGGTGGTGTTCCCTTGAGTAAAGGACATCAAACTCGTTACTACTAAATTGTTTTAATTTTGTCATTTGACACTATTCATCTTTGCCTTGTTTCGGATGGAAATCCTGAGTGGACCTGGCATCTGGCTGACACGCTTACCACTTTCACTCTGTGTCTATGAAATTGCCACTTTGCCTCCTTTATCTGGATTTGACTTCTGTTCAGACTCTGATAACCGGACTGACCAGGGTAGCTATAGGAATTTGAATTGAATCAAAATGGGATGAAAAGCCGCTGGCTGGTTTTAAACGGAGAACCTAGCACAGAGGAGCAGCTGATTCCCAGTGCGCCTCTGTCCCCACCCAGCTGGTTTCAATCACTTGCCTGACCAGTCCCTCTGGGCCTTGTTATTTGTGACTCCTGGTGTAGGAAGAATCAGGGCTGGGAAGTCAACCCCGAGTAAAATGCTAGCTCTTAAGCTCATTAGTGGGAAGTAACCTGGGCAAAATTACTTACTGTCTTTCAGCCACAGTCCCATTTAAGTCAGGTGGGGATGGAAAGGAAGTATAGGCAGACGAAGGAAACCAAATCACAGAATCTTCCATTCCCATTCATTCCTAGTAAAAAGAGAGTGGAAGAATTAGTTAAAAGAAAAAGGCAAAACACACTGGCAGTGATCAAAAAGAGCAGGACTTCGTGACAAAAGATGGCAGTTTAGTTAATAAGCAATTCCTGGAGAAATTCCCACCAGTCATCAAGAGTCGGTAGAAGTCTCATGAATATATCTCAATTACAGAGAAATATATTCTGGGGATATCTTTATCTTTCTTCTGTTGTGCGTGTACATGTGTGTGAGTGACTGTTGGGAGGAATTCATACAATGGTGGAAGAGAAGGAGGGAGACTGGCTCTCTGCCTGCAGCAGAGGCTGAAGGATGTTGCGCTGGACTGGAGGAAGCCTCTGAATCTTGGGGAAATCTCTCCACAGGCACAGCCTGCTCTGCTGTGGAACATCCTCCCTGCTCTCTCTGGGTTAAAGGAACAACTAGATAGGACATTTAGCAAAATCTGAAAAGAGAGAATAAAACTCTGTAAGTTCAGTTTGTAAAGCATTCCATTTGGCCATTATAAATAACTGACTTGTTAGGAAACTAAATTGAATCTGAGATAAAAATCTCTTTGAGGGGCATGTTCAATAAATGAATGAAGGTATTTGGCAAGGGACAATTCCTATTTGAACGTTTACAGCCATTTTCAACAATTGCTCTTTCATTAGAAGAAACAAGAAATTATTCTTTATTCAGTATAGCTTTACTTAATTGCTTACACAACAAAAGCATCATTACTCAATGGTAAGATTTTATAACAAGGAAAAAGTGACAGTACATCCTGCATACTTTTCAAAGGTGTGCCTTTGTTAGTAAAAACTGGCTAGGGTGTGGTGGAACCCAGAGTCCACATGAAGTTAAAGGCTTATAAAAATAAAAGGCTTAGAGGACAACTCACTCACAGACAATGGAAAACTTACAGATTAGTGCAAACATTACTCTGATGTTCAGGTTGGAGCCAGAAACAAACAAACAAAAAATAGTCTTCTTGAAAGTTTTGAAGTCATTCTTTTTAAAAAGGTTTTTTTTTTTTTTCTGTTTAACAATGATATATTTCTTTACAGAAATTTGTAGGGCATTACAATGCAAGCCAAAACATCAGCCAAGGTTAAAGGAATTCCAAATAATACAACTGTTCAGATTTGTGTGAGGACTGATAATTAACAGTGAAGATCAACAAAGGATATCGTTCACTGACTTGGGCATGCAGGAAAACGTAATGGAATCTGGCTCATAATTGTAAGAAAAAGTCCCCTATTTACCTTTCCCACATCTAGAAACAAAAGATCCACGCGTGATTTAACTCTGCTTACAAATAAAATACTTGGTGTTTTATTTCTATGTTTACTCAAATTATTTTTCTCAAAATTTAATTGCAGTGATTCAAAATACCAAAGTCTGCAGCATGTTATTTACTCTCTTTCACCCTAGCAAAAAATTAAAAAAAAAAGACTATCACAGGAATTTCTGACAATGTTTTGGGGAAAAAAAAACGTGACATTTTTGGAGTAGCAATGGAATGTTTTCTTAGTGGGTGGAAACAGTCACAATAGATACTCAGAAACATACTAGTTTATTTTTTTTTATTTAATGGAAAAATACTTTTCAAACATATTGCAGTTTATCTATAGAAAAATCAGTGTACAGAAAAGTGAAATGTATTGCTAGTTTTCAGAATAATAAAAATCAAAACCTTAAGAAACTTTACACGCACAATGTAAGTATTAAAAACTCTAATGCAAAGAAATATTTTTTAAAATAATCATTGTGTTAAGGTGGTCAGGTAATTAGAGCTTTTTTTGTTTTTACAAACATTCTGATAGATAGATAGATACATGATACATAGATGGATGATGGATAGATAGATATAGATGGATACGAAAAAGAACCGATTTATAGCAATGGTTTTCTATATGTGTATTTTAAGTATGGGAGTGTATTTAAAATAGAATCATTTATTCAACTTAAAGCTATATTGCATCATGTGTAGTCTACTTGCTTAGGATCACAGGTAGATTGTTGATATAATTATCAATATCTACTGGATGGCCACAGTACTCTATTAAACAAGTACTCAGACACTTTTATGCCAAAAATGCATTAAATGAAAAAAAACCCCATGAATTCCAAGCTTACCATTTCCTTTTTGCAACACCCGCCTTCCCATAACGTCATACAGGAAGACTTCTGCAGAATTCTTTTCACTTGGCCATGAAGCATTTGCTATAATTCCTATCCTAGCAAATATTCCAATATTCTGATGAGAAAGGAACACATAAATTAGAGAGTGGCCAGTGGTCCCAAGTCTAGCTGGACATTAAAACTATATCGGAAGTTGTTTTTGAAAATCATTACAAAGCCATGAAAAGTATAGAATTGTAAGAATTAAAAATTAGAAGTCCCTGTTTCTTTCCTTTCCCCCACAGACCATTTCCTAGAGATAACCACTGTTAACAGGCCAATGTTTATCTTTCCAGATATTGTATATGCCTATATAAGCATATAGGCAGTATGTGCAAGTAGAATGCATGCACACTAATTTTTAGATAACTTGAATCATATTATACATATCTCCACTTTGCAACTTTCTTTTTAAACATTTGTTTCCTCACTTCATCTATGGCAAAGACTAGAGGTTTATTCATCAAATGCACTAACTAGAGGGGTTCTGGACTACAGATTTCTGGTGCAGCCAAAAGCATATCAGGCTGGGTCTTGGCAGGAAACAGATGGCACCCTCTCCCCTGTACTGGAAAGAGGAGGATAAGCAAAAGTCTTCATTATAAAAAGTGTGTCCCCAATTCTCTTCCCCAGTACACAGGCAGCCATGTCTTCCCTCCTGAGGAAACTGACCAGCCAAAACTGAAAACACAAACAAACAAAAACCAAACCTTCAAGATAGACCTCTGTCTCAATACCCCTACATGATACTCACAAGACTAAAGCAACACCTAAACACAGAGAGCTTCCAGATAAGTCTTTAGGAGCCTCATTTTAGAATAGGAACAGACCATGAGGGATCACTGAACATTTGAAGAAACCCAGACATGAAAGATCAAGAACAAAACAAAGCAACAGAAAAAAGGAACTTGCGGGGAACAGAGAAAGCTCAGGAAACAGAGGAAAAAATAGAGAATCTCAAAGTTATATGAAAATATATTTCTTCTGTGAAACACGAACTGAGCTTATAAAAACTAAAATTATAAAGAACTGATTATGAAACCAGAACTGATTCATAAAACAAAAACAGCTCTGGGAAATTAATATAATGATAGCAGAAATAAAACATGCAGGAAAGGGATAGGAAGATAAAGTTGAGCATATCTCTCAGAGAATTAAAAGGCGAGAGACAGAAAATGTGAGAAAAACTAAGGTTAAAACAGAGATCAACATTCAACTGGTAGGAGTTCTGGAAACAGGGAACAAAGAAAAGAGAGAGAAATATCAACGATATAAGAACATCCCCCCAAACCAAAAAGCAAGAATGTTTAGAATTAAGGTCCCTATCAAGAGCATAGTGTAAAGAATGGGAAAAGACCAAAGTAAAAGAATATCTTTGTGAAATTTGAAAACAATGGGGTTACAAAGAAAATCCTTAATGCTCCTAGAAGAAAAATTCAAATAGCTTGAAAACTGTGGGGCCATGCCTCCACACTTTTGAGGAAAAATTCCAACCTAGAATTATAAACCTACTCAAAACTCAATTAAGAATGAAAGCATGGGGGCCGGCCCCCTGGCATAGCGGTTAAGTGCGTGCACTCCACTGCTGGCGGCCCGGGTTCAGATCCCGGGCCCGCGCCGACGCACCACTTGTCAGGCCATGCTGTGGCAGCGTCCCACAAAAAGTGGAGGAAGATGGGCACGGATGTTAGCTCAGCGCCAGTCTTCCTTAGCAAAAAAAAAAAAAAAAAAAAAGAGGAGGATTGGCATGGATGTTAGCTCAGGGCTGAGCTCCCTCACACACACACAAAAAGAATGAAAGGATGATGGTTAATTTTATGTGTCAACTTGACTGGGCTAAGGGATGCCCAGATAGCTGGTGAAACGTTATTTCGGGGTGTGTCTGTGAGGGTGTTTCCAGAAGAGATTAGCATTTGAATCAGTAGACTGAGCAAAGAAGATCTCCCTCACCACTGCAGGTGGGCATCATCCAATCCATTGAAGGCCTGAATAGAACAAAAAGGCAGAGGAAGGGCAAATTTGCTTAGCTTGAGCTGCTCCTGGTGCTCCAGCCTTGGGACTTGGACTTCCACTTACACCATCCACTATCCTGGTTCTCCGGCTTGCAAATGACAGATTGTGGGACTTCTCGGCCTCTGTAATCACACGAGCCAATTCCTATAATAAATGGCTCTCTCTGTCTCTCTGTATATATATGCTATTGGCTCTGTTTCTCTGGAGAACACTGACTAGCAAAGAAATGGTTAAGAGATCTTCCCAGGCTCTCAGTCACCTCCTGCAAATAATCTGTAAGATGTAGCAAACTTCCTGCTGGCGAGTGACAAGGTACATAATTGACCACCAGAGCGATTTCCTCATCTTCTGTTTTTTTCTAGAGATCTTAGCCTGCTGCTTCCTGGAAGTTTAGGATCTACCTCCTACATCAGTGGCTCAAAACCCTGGCTGCACATTAGACTCACCCAAGCAGCTTTTAAGGTATGTGAACAATGACGTGAGTGGAGCCATATTAAAATAGAGCCAGAGCAGCCATTTCAGAGGAATTGCCTTGCACATCTTTTTTCTTTATCTTCCAAACGGCACCAAGCCGCCGACATTCTAAGAAGTCAGTAAGGACAAGAATATCCTGTCTGTAAGGCCTGATGAAATTGGACTTTGCTGTTGACTGAACTGTTAACCAATCAGTGAAGTACAAGTCTAGCCTTTTGCCTGATGACTGAATCTCAAGCCATTCCATGAAGTACAAACCTAGCCGTACCTCATCTAGCACCAATGAACTCTTTAATACAACTCGACTCATCTTCCTTCCTTTTCCCCATAAACACCCTGAGCCCCTCTCCTGTAATCAGGACACTATTTGGGTCTCTACTTGAATCTGTTCTCCCCAAATTGCAATTCTTTGATCCCAAATAAACGCTTTGCCTCTTAAACTGGTTTCTGTTTTTTAGATTGACAAGTATATATGATCCCAGGATCCAATAGACCTGGGTTTGCATCCTGGCCCTGCCACTCACACACAGGCTGTGTGACCTTGGGTACATCACTTAATCTCTTCTTAAACTTGGGCAGTAATAACATTATCTACTCATTGAAGTTTTGTAAGGATTAAATGAGATAAGTATATAAAGTACTATAGTGCCTGAGTAAATACTAAAAAATGTTTGTGGGTTTTTTTTGTTTTGGTGAGGAAGATTGGCCCTGAGCTAACATCTGTTGCCAATCTTCCTCTTTTTGCTGAGGAAGATTGTCACTGAGCTAACATCTGTGCCAGTTTTCCTCTATTTTGTATGTGAGATGCCACCACAGCATAGCTTGATGAGTGGTGTGTAAGTCTGCACCGACGATCCGAACCCGCAAACCCTGGGCCACAGAAGCAGAGCGCATGAACTTAACCACTACACCACTGGGGCGGCTGCGATAAGTTTGTGTTTTAATAATTGTTGTTGTTGTTATTTAACCTCTCTATACCTCATTATTGTCATCTGTAAATAAGAATAAAAGAACCTACCTCATAGGGTTGTTCCCAAAATTGAAGGGAATAAAATATTGTCAACATTATACCTGGCACATAGTAAACACTCAAAAAAAGTTTGCCACTGTGATTATTCATAAGCATATGAAAAGCAATAAAACAACACCTGTCTTGTCTATCCCACTGTGTTTTGTAATACTCAAATTGCTTCATGTAAGTGAAAAGCATTGCTCTTAAAAAAATACAAACACTATACAAATGTAAGAAATGTGTATATGAATGTGGGTATTTATGTGTATGTGCGTATATACATCATGTATTCATAATACAGCTGTGAATATTTATTATGAGTTTGAATCTGCCAATCTCTTCCTGTGGTTGACTGAATAATGGCCCCCCCAAAGATTTACATCCTGGTTCTCAGAACCTGTGGATATATGACCTTACATGGCAAAAGGGATTTTGCTGATGTGGTTAAATTAAGGATCCTGAGATGGGGAGATTATCCTGAATTATATAATTCAGTGAACCCAAGGTAATTAAAAGGGTCATATAAGACGGGGGCAGGATGACAAGTGAGTAGTAGGAGATGTGATGACACAGCAAGAGGTTGGAGTGATGTGAGGAAGGGACCATGAGCCAAGGAATGCAGGGCCTCTAGAAGCTGAAAAAGATAAGGAAATGGATTATCCCTTGAAGCCTCCAGAAGGAATCAGCCCTGTAGACACCTTCATTTTAGCCCCATATGATTCATTCTGGACTTCTGACATCCAGAATTGTAAGAGAAAAAATTTGTTTTGTTTTAAGCCACTAAGTTTGTGTAATTTTTTACAGCAGTATTTGGAAATTAATACATTTCCTTTGAAGTCAAGGAAGATGAGAAGTAAAACTTAACTTGGATGACCTGATGGTTGTTTTTAGACACAGTATGTTCACAACATTTATTTATCAGCATTTTATTTTTCTTCGGAAGTAGGGACATGAATTGATTAAAATGATAGTTTTTAATTCTTCTAAAAAAGAAGGAAGTTGCAAAATCAATTAAACAAATGTTTGTTGAAGACAGTCTATGCAAAATTTTGTGTACGTATGTGTTTATCTGATAGAAATCAAATTAGATAGCAAATATTACACAGTTTTACACAATTAAAAGTTGGAAAGATATAACCTAATTATCTCAAAAGCAAGATCAAAAGTGAAAATCAATACTGTTTCTTGGTACTACTAGTACAGTTATTCAAAGTTGTATATAGATAAGGCTATTTATATTTTATAGATAAAGAAATTTGGTGAGACAACTAATTAAAATAATTACTTTCAAAATTATCAATTATACATTTTATTTATTTGTGTATTTATGTATTTATTTATTTTACTTACTAAATTACCAGTTTATTGTAAATGGAAATAACTTAAGAACAGCCAGATGAAAGACACATAGGGCAGCTTCCATGCCTTCTCCGAGCACCATTCTCCACCAATCTCCATGCGTTCACCAACATGGAAGCTCCAAAAACATATTTTAAAAGGTATTCATGGTAATAAAAGAAACTTTTGTTGATAGTAGATAATTATGTAGTTGTTTTGACTTTGTATGTAGTTGCATATATGTATATATTCAGGGTTGCCAACTTTAGCACATAAAAATACACAGCACACAGTTAAATTTGAATTTCAGATGAACAATTTAGTATAAATGTGTCCCAAATATTGTATGCATACTCACATACAAAATTGTTGTTTTCCTGAAATTCTAATTTAATGGGGCCTCCTATATTTTATCTGGTGACCCTAGTTGTACAGCTATTGGTAAAACTGGTGACCATACAAGCAATCACTACTTTTCACTTTAGTACATTTATGAACATCACATAAGAAAACTATAAAATAAAGGTCATTTTTAATCTTACTGAACATAAGCTTCTACTTAACCAGAAATCTCCATTTGTATTATCAGATACCACTGTACACTGGTCAATTAAAATGCAAATGGAGGCTATTTGTCCTGATGAACATACTTCAGAGACGGATAAAACTC
Organism: Ceratotherium simum simum; assembly: GCF_057802395.1. NCBI lineage: Eukaryota > Metazoa > Chordata > Mammalia > Perissodactyla > Rhinocerotidae > Ceratotherium > Ceratotherium simum. Next base: position 56,272,355 of record NC_141913.1, read on the forward strand.
ATGAATAACTGATTAATTGTGAAAAATGACATGTGGGTTTAATGGCACTGTTAGATAAGTTAATCAGCGAAATTGGAAGCAGGAAAAGGAATAAATGGTTGTATAATTATAAGATGCTCTATGGATTATACAACAGCAGGACATCTCCTTAGGGGAATTCGGTACACAGGGCTATTTCTAGGAAGTATTGGGGCACAGATAATCATATTATGTGCTTCCTTCTCTTCCTAACCATCCATCAATTTTGTCCAGCTGAAATCTAGTTAAATAAATTTCAAAGCCTCCCTTGAGGAAAAAGAAAGGCCACAAAAAGGCAGAGGGAGAATAGTTTCCTCTTTTGCTTTGGAAATTTGGGGGGAGAGGGTAGAGTAGGTGTATGTACTAATCAATTTAGCAATAACCAATGGGGAGCTGAGGTGAAAAAAAAATTGAACAAATCTCTATTTTCTCCTCTACTTCTCCAACAATGGGCCCCTCTAAGACAAAGGACTCATGCCATCTATGGCCTAGGGATGGCTTCAAATATGAAATCAAGAAACTGTAAAACATGGCCAGCTTTCACTGAGACGGCTGAAGCTCCAGGAGCTATAGATTTCAGGGAGCAAGACATAAGTTTGTACTTAAAAATAAAAGACATATCTTGACTGTCAACAATGTGCAAAAGACTCATCCCCAAGATGCTTCCATCCATCCATTCGTGAAATGCACTTGTTCTTATGGCTTTTTGATGTCGTCTCCTAACCATCCCCCCCTTTACTCTAACACCCTGGCCTCGGTGTTAGAGTAAACACACAGCAAGCACACAGCAGCCCTTATTTGGAGTCTGCCCTTTTGAACCCAGTCCTACTTCCCACACCTTCCTTCTAATTCACCACCAGCAGTGTTGAGAACCAAGAGCTGGCCTTCATTCCCATTTTTGACTATTCTTCTCCATAAGAATTAATTTCGCTCTGGCCTGTGGCTCTATGAGACAGAGGTCAAGTGAATTATATGAAAGTTTTGTTTTGAGTAAATATTAGAATGTAACAACTTGTCTTGTATTTTTGATATATTGGTCATCAGTTTTCAAGTTTGGGAGATAATATTATATTAAATGGTGTGAGATTTATGTAAATAAAATCTACTTTCTTCCCGTTGATAGAGCAAAAGATTAAAACAATTGTTAAAAGACTAACAATTTGAAGAGAAGCCAAAGTATAGAAAAAGCAAACCCCCTACAAGTAGGTTAACAGCTGTAATGAAGTCACAAGTGACTGTAGTGTGATTATAGTTGATCACACTTGGTCCTAAAGCTAAAGTGAGTATAAAATCAGATTTATATAATATGCACCACACAACTGACATTTTTCCCTAATGAGATTCTCTTTTTTTTTCGATAGTTCAAAAGGAATCTGTTTTATTAAAAACTTAAAATTGTTTTTACTTAAGATAAACTTACGACAGTAGTTTCTCTGACATAGTCTCATTTTGAGAGGGAGGTGACTAAGGAGAAGAGCAGTCGGGGCGTGATTCATGTATTATTGCCCAAGACAACACCAGTAAAGACAAAGACGTCTCAATTCTTCTCTTAGAACTAATATTTTGTACAAACATATTCATAGATTTTGTGTGTTTTACTTTAACAAATTGTTTCTAAAAGTATTTGTTCACACCAATGCTACAGTTCCTCAGAATACCCTTCTCACCTTTACAAGTTGTTCTATCATCGTAGGTTGCACGTGAATAAATCATTTCTTTCCTTCATTGCCTTCCAATACAATTTCCTGAAGCCCCTTATTCAACGAACAGGTGCTATATTTTTTAATACCAAGCACTTTACTATTGACTTGACAGTAACTAGTCTAGTTTTTCCCAGTAAACAAAATGTTGTATATACATAAAAAATTTACATGGAAATTTCAAATAAGAGTAGACCACTAAAATGATATTTAACCTGAGATGCCTTTATCCATAATAGTCTCTTTCCAACCCTCTCACTCACTTTTCATGTTATCTTATTAATTTTTTCAACTATTTATTGTTGAATTTTTAAAACATAAATTTGGAAGAACAGTATGATGAACCACCACATTGCACACATTATGACATTTTACCTCAATTTCAATATGCATTTCCTAAAAAAGGATATTCTCCTGTATAATCATGATACCATTATCATACCTAGGAAAATTAACAGTAATTCCCTAATACCCAGTCTATTTTCAAATTTCCCCAATTTTCTGCAAACATTTTTTCATAGCTGCTTTTATTTTAGTTCTTGTTTTCAAATGAATGCAATATTTGTGCTAATTGAAAGTTCTGTGCCAGTCTTGTATGTAAACATATAAATATATGTTCCATTTTGTTTAGGTACAAAGGCTTGATTAGATTCCATATACATATTTCCAGCCATTTTACAGGTGATGCGTGTACTTCATTGCATCCCATCAAGAAGTACATAATGTCAGATTATTATAAGGCATTTCATATAAGGCAGAGACGGTCAGATCACTCTACTGTGGGGACTTGTAAACTTTGTGATTAAGAAGCAGAGTGAGTCATTTATAACTCAGCAAATGTGCTCCTAAAAATCATGAGCTATGCAAAATTACGGAATAAAACCACAGAGTTCATGGTAAAAATTGGTTTACAGGCACGAATCACAAAAATTTCGTCAGTGACACACTGAAAAAAAAAGGAGAAACACAACAAAAATGGTAGCACAGTTTTACACATGTTAAACGGTTAAGAAATATAGAAACACTATATAAATATGCACTTTCTCCTGAAATGACCTGAAATTCGCATGTGGGTGTCAGGAGGATGACTCTCTGGCTGAAATCACACACAATAAGCAAGTGTGAAATTTGTGCTATGCTCAAATTGTTCCGTAACATATTAATCACATTGGAACTAAATTGTGGTTTCCAAACAAGTGTTACAGCAGAATGTAATCTGTGGGTTGATGTTTTGACACCATATGCATATTCTTTTTCTCACCAACCTTTCTCTTCCTGGTTTCAGCATCCATTGATTATTCCTGCCCGAGTCAAAGATTTCAATGGCAGTTGCAACGTGGTGACTTTCTGAGTCCATCAATCCTCCCACATTTATAAACTAACACTGACCTGCACAAAGAGCTTTTCCTCTTTTATAGAGAGGATGGTCTGTGTTACCCCTGTGGACTACGCACAAGTCTAATCCTTCTCTTCCAGCAAAGCGTCAAAGGTTTTATTTTTATTTTTTTTATTTTTATTTTTTTTATAATTTTTTAAATTTATTTATTTTTCCCCAAAGACCCCCAGTAGATAGTTGTATGTCATAGCTGCACATCATTCTAGTTGCTGTATGTGGGATGCGGCCTCAGCATGGCCGGAGAAGCGGTGCGTCGGTGCACGCCCGGGATCCGAACCCGGGACCGCCAGTAGTGGAGCACAAGCACTTAACCGCTACGCCACGGGGCCAGCCCTCAAAAGTTTTAAGTCATGATTTCAGATTCCCTCAGTCTTCTTGTCTCCCAATTAAACACCTCCATTTCTTTAGTTGTTTCTTATATCACATGCTTTGGAGTTCCTTCACCATTCTGGTCACTTTCTTTTGAACATGCTGCAATTTGCACACAGAAAATATAATTTCCAAGTGGGGTCTGATTGAATGGATTGAGACAATTACTTTCTTCGCTCTGGACATCATAGTTCTGCTAATGCAGCCCAAGGTCAGCATGGTTTTGCTAAGGTCACATCCTACTGTTGATTCATATTTTCACTAAAATTGTTGAGCTAAATTTCCTTCAACCACACTTGTTCATTTTTTTTAAGACCAAGTATCAAGCATATATTGGGTTAAATTCCATCTTAGTAAATTCAACCCAATTGTCCAGATGTTTCTGTGCAGTTTCTTATACAAACTATAAATCTAAGGGGCTCTATATTTTCATCTAAGTCATTCACAAATTTGATCAGCAAAGGGTCAAGGGCAAAGCTTGCCCTTGATTATAATCATTTGACATTTCTTGATTATGATCATCCATCCAGAGCTCAATCTTTCAAACTCTCCTTGCCTCCAGCTAACATTTCTCAGTCTAATCCTCAAAAATATCATATGAGAGACTTGTGAAATGACTTGCTGAGGTCCAAATACCCTGGTCTACAGCATGCCCCTCAATTATGCCTTTGGTCACACTGTCTAAAAGAGAAATAAGGTTAGTGTGACATCACTTGTTTTTAGTGAAACCATGCCATAGCCTTGTGATCCTGGCTTTCTTTCCGAGGAATTCACAAACTGCTGAATATCAGGCAACTCATTCATCAATGTAATAAAAGCTGTTTTTAAAAAGTAAACATGAAATATGTTTAGGGAGAATTATCTTCAAATTCAGATAAAATATTAAGTTGTAATCCTTGCTTATTTAAAATTTTCTTAATTTCTACTGTGCTTTGACCATGGATGAATTTTGTAGAAGCATGAAAATGTAATAAATGACAATAAGTATGATTAATTTTAAATGAAAGTCCTTCGTTTATGTCTTGATGCACTGTACTAAGTTTAATTGTTATATGTTTTTAACAAGTTATTATTTTCAGGGGTTTTCAATTTTAAAAAGGGGGAAAAATGAAGTCAGTCTTATTCTCCACACCTGCTTTCAAAGTCCTAACAGTATTAGTTCGTAACACTGGCTGTGCATCTTCGTTAAATAACATTTCTACATTACCAGCTTCGTGTGACGTTTGATAGGCCTATAAATCTATCTAAACAGAGAGAGGAGGAATCAGTTAATAGGGTCCAACCGAAGGGATTAATCAGCAGTTTCACGGCAGACAATCTGGAAAAGAGATCGCTCTCTGTTAAAATTTCAGCATGGCGAGTTATATTCTTGAGTGAAAATCCATACAGTAGAGTCGACATAACATTACTTCATAAAATTAAAATATCAGTGAGAAAAAGGGCAATGACTATTTTTGTATAGGCTTAGAACACTAAAGACATGTTCGGGCAATAAATTTTCCCCGACCTAAAGCAACACCATCTTTGTCTTTGAATTCATGTAGGAAAATTAGCCAAAATTTCTCTTGTGAGTTAGTGCTGCTGAAAACCAGCAGAGTGAGGTATGTGGTCAAAATGTTAGAGACATATAATATACTCACACTGATGCACTTAAATGTTTGTTCTGTTTATTTTAAGATATTAAGACAGTTAAAGAGCTAACATCCATGCATAAGGTATTGGGGAGTGAAAGTGAATATATAAATAACTTTAACATGGACTAGAATGCTAGGAATCTAACCCGAGAAAATTAACATGCTTAATATTACCATAATCGTGAAAGGATTTCAATGTTACAAAATAGAAAGTATTGAAATCAATTTCTATCAGTTCCAAAGGAATAAAAAAATCAACCATATTTTTTAAAAGAGGATAATTTAATATTTTGTTTTCCTAAGAAGGAAATTAGCACTTTACCTTTCATTTATTTATTGGAATTCCACTAGGAATTCTGGATCTAAATATTACTTGGTCATTTTCATCTTCTGTTGAAATATCAATCTTTTTCCCCCAAAATGTCCAATAATTGTTACATTAAGAAAGGAATAAAATTCATAAGGCAAGTAATTTCTTCCTTTCTCTTCAGATTGAAAACAGAAGAGAAATTTCTTCTTTTTCAGTGTTTTTTTTTTAATCTAGGTAATTAATATGGTTTGGGTATTATTGTTTATCACGCTAGCCTATATTTTAGGGAATTATGGAATATATATCATACAAATGAAATCAATTTGTTAGGAGTAAATTATACAAAATATATTTTTACTATGGAAAGTTTCATGTTAATTCCAGATGACTTTCCCATGAATTTATTTATTTCCCTCCCCTTCCCTCATCCCATCTAAACAAGCTATGTTAATTACAAACCAAGCTCTGCCTCAGGAAATTACTGACCACGCTTTTCATCTATTTGTAGTGAGCTCCCCAGGACTATAAAATTAGTGGGATAGAACATTGTCCAGGTTCTGTGCCAATTACTTTGAAAATAAACATCTTTTAACTAAAATGAACACTGGGCCAATATACGTATTTGATTTAGAAAATGATTTTTAAAATTAGAAGAAAATCTTGGCTTAGTTTCTATAATGGTTTAACGTTACCCAAGTCCATTATCCTTTTCAGATTGATGTGTTCCATTGTGGATGGCATTTAATTAAATAAGACAATGCATGTTCTTAGTAATATGAATGTTCTTATTTATCTCTTAAGAGGGAGTTCACATAGTAAAGAAAGTCACATTTTAACGGTTACATTAAATAATATTTTTCAGGCTGGTGAATATAAAAGGCTTTTGAAGTATAATTATTTTCCAAATAGTTATTGTGCTATACTCAGTTTATTTCACAAATTGACAAATTAAGATCCTACTTTTGCTCCCTTCTATTTCTTTATGAAATAAACAAAAGTTCTTGTGATTCTTAGATATGCTGGTCATGTTTATTATATTTATCTTTACAAAAATGAACTTTTTTCCTTTTCTAATATAAAAATATTTGGGTATAATCCACAGTATTACATGATTCATAAAAGCAAAGACATTCATAAGAAAGTCCTGACATAGTTTGTTCTGAATGTCATTTGCTAATATGTCACATTTTTTATCAGATATGGATATCACACTATGAATATACTCTATGCATTAGAGTCATAACTTTGAAGAATAAATTCCAAAATAAGAAAGAAAATAAGAATGTGGCCACTTCTAGAATGTCAAAAAAGAGTAGACTAATTAGGACCCTTTGTTTCTCACATACAAAGGACATGGGTGACATAACAATGAGTTTCAAATATGTGAAAAAAATTCTATAAGGACAATATGGAAAATTTTTCTGTGACTGCAGCAGCTGCTACAATCAGAAATAGGCTCACATGGAGTGGTTTTTATTGGCCCAAGGAAAGAAGGTCCTCACCTTGCACTGATAAAACCTTGGAATGAAAGGAGGTTGCTTATAGGAATAATTTAATAAAATAATAGATAACCCCCATTTTCTGATCAATTTAGACATGCATAAACTAAAGAGAAAAAAGGAGAGAGAGAAGGAATGGGATTAATACAGATAAATGAAATGCACAGGTCATTTAAAGTTTATGTCAATGATTTTTAAAACATTTTCACAAAACCTAATAACTACATTCAATAGTTTGAAAAAACACAATAGCTAATTTGAATTTTAGTTTAATTTCCACATCTTAGCTTCTGTGAGGATGCTAATGACCTCAAAGCAGGCATCCAGATTGACATTAATTAGTTAATTATGTTCTCAAAGCGAATAGGATTTCACAGTGTTATTTCTTTTTTTTTTTTTCTATTTATTTGTTTTTTTCAGGTGTACATCATTGTACTTCTATTTCTGCATGGACTACATCATGTTCACCACCAAAATACTAATTACAACCCATCACCACACACATGTACCGAATTATCCCTTTCACCCTCCTCCCTCCCCCCTTCCCCTCTGGTAACCACCAATCCAATCTCTGTCCCTATGTGTTTGTTTATTGTTGTTATTATCTACTACTTAGTGAAGGAAATCATACGGTATTTGACCTTCTCCCTCTGACTTATTTCACTTTGCATTATACCCTCAATGTCCATCCATGTTGTCTCATACACTGTTGGTGGGAGTGCAAACTGGTGCAGCCACTATGGAAAACAGTATGGAGATTCCTCAAAAAATCAAGGATAGAACTACCATATGATCCAGCTATTCCACTGTTGGGTATTTATCCAAAGAACTTGAAAACACCAATTTGCAAAGGTACATGCACCCCTGTGTTCATTGCAGCGTTATTCACAATAGCCAAGACTTGGAAGCAACCTAAGTGCCCATCAAGGGACGAATGGATAAAGAAGATGTGGTATATATACACAATGGAATACTACTCAGCCATAAGAAACGATGAAATCCAGGCATTTGTGACAACATGGATGGACATTGAGGGTATAATGCACAGTGTTATTTCTAAGATATTTCAGAAGGTAATGAGGCTCTGAAATTATAGTTGAAATGGCATTAATAAGAAAAAAGATAAATAACAGAAAGTATTTTATCATCTAACGTACATAAAGGAAGATAAAAGAATGGTACTATAAATATGTGAGGGTTTTACCAGAGACACAGAACCACTATACATATTCTTTATTTTACACATATTGATAGAAAGCTTGACCTTACACAACCATGGGAACTGGTCAGGCAGGCTCTGTAAGGCTGGAGTCTTTCTGTCTGGTGTTTGACCTTCAGTCTGCAGGCCACAGGCGGGGAGGGAAGGCGGTAAAAGTGGAGGAGAATAAAAGAGAAACTGGAACCCGTGAGCGTGAGCTGGAGCCCACAAGGACAGACTGGAACCTGGTGAGTCCCTCATCACTTCCAGCGCTAGTGATGCAGTGTCCTGCAGGGGAAGTTGGCACTGTTGGTCTTAGAGCTGAACACACACATGGCCCAGGCACAGAAGAGCGAAGGGAGGGTGTGGGGGTGACGGAGCAGCTGCAGGCCAGGTACTGCCCACACCAATGAGGTGAGTCAGCAGGAAAGTGACAACACGGGTGAGCCGTCCACAACACCTGCGCCTCTCCACTGATCTTCCGAGCATAGAGTAATATAACTGCTACTTCACTTCCTCTTTTCAAACGTTTTTGTGGCCTGCCATAACTAGAAATATACAGGGACAAGAATTCTGGGAATTGTTGCCCAGCCTAGCCAAGTTAGCATATTGCCAGGCCACCAGAGTATGCTTAGGGATTATCCAGAAAATGCAATGACAGCATGGTTCTAAAATGTATGCTCCAGTAAAACTCTTCCAAGCTACAAACCTGAATTGCATCCATTTGCATACCATGTAAAGAAGTGGTGCCATACCAGTCAGAGTGCTGGCAGAAAAGAGAAGGCAGACCCACAGGGTTTAACCAGAGAAAGCTTAAGAAAGGGATAGTACAGAGTGGTGAGCAGAGTTAAGGAAACTATCAAGGGATAATGACACCCAGGAACTAGCAACCCCAAGTGGCCGGAAGTAGCAAGATGAGGGAATAGCACCAATGAGAGAGGGTGCCATGGCTGAGAGGCATCCCAGAGCCAAGGAAAGCAGCCTCTGTCCAAATCACAGCCCCGCAAGGAGGGAGCAAGGAGACAGCCACCCTGAACTCTCTCGGCTCTGCGTCTCCACTCACATACCATTTCCTAACATTGCTGGACCCACCTGGACACCAGCAGGCGAGGAAACCCCAGTGATGCTGCTGTAGGGGGCAGCCTCCTAGAACACAGCACAGAGCAGAGAAGGGTGGAGAACAGAACCGAGTGGAAAACAGAATAAGCAGCATAAGTGATCAATCTGAACCAAAATGGCTCTTTCGTAAGCAGACATGTTTTTTTCTTTTTTGAATGACATTTGCTGATCCTACTAAAGAGGTTACCAGTCAATGATAGAATTGTGTAAAGATTACTAAGGGTAACAGATTTCTGGGAAATACTTAATTACTCAAAAGGTAATCGTACCTAAGAGTCTGTCTCTCTACCCATCATGGTGTTTTGTTTTTTTTGTGAGGAAGATCGGCCCTGAGCTAACATCCATGCCAATCCTCCTCTTTTTGCCAAGGAAGACCAGCTCTGTGCTAACATCTATTGCCAATCCTCCTCCTTTTTTTTTCTCCCCAAAGCCCCAGTAGATAGTTGTATGTCATAGTTGCACATCTTTCTAGTTGCTGTATGTGGGACGCGGCCTCAGCATGGCCAGAAAAGCCGTGCGTCAGTGGGCGCCCAGGATCCGAACCCGGGCTGCCAGTAGCCGAGGGCGTGCACTTAACCGCTAAGCCACCGGCTGGCCCCATGGTGTTTTTATTTGCTATTTAATGTCATGCTCCCTCAGGCACCAGAACACTTGCAGAGCAGGTGCAGACCCTCACAGGTGTGCCCCGACCCCCCACTTGTTGGGTGTGCAGCTCGCAAATTGTTGGGCCCCCTCTCCCTCCCCAAGTCTCTCCACCCTCCAGCATCAAACCAACGCGCCTTGCCTGCATTTCAGGGAAGTCGAGGCAGCATCTCTCCTGCCCATGGGCCTGCTGCCCCTACCAAGGGTATTGCAGCTTCTTCTCAGGGATGCTCTAGGTACCAGGAACGAGGGAGGGCAAGCCCTCGCCCCGCCACTCACCCAGTATGAGTCATGGTGCTGCCAGCCCAAGGTGGGACGGCTTCCTCCATGCCGCAGCCAAGATGCTGTGCGCATGCACTTCTGGCCTGGCCCCAGCCCAGATCAGGGTCCAGGTGAACCCCAGGCTGGACCAGGCCGGGGCGAACTGGTGGGCACCAGGACCAGGGCGAGTGGAGCAGGTGACTTAGAAGCTGACGGGGGAAGGCGGTGGGAGCTGGACCGCTTGTGAGTTGAGGCTCCAAGTCCCCGAGCATGCTCCCTTGTCCCATGGGGCTTCAGTTACAAAACTCAAATTCAAAGAGACAGCAATTCAGAATTCCGTACAGAATGTTCACCGACAGTTGGGCCCCTTCTGACTGTGGGACTCTGGGCAACCGCACTGGTTCCAAACATGAAGCCAGCGCTGGGTAGGGCTTTAGACCAATTTTTTTCTAGAAATTCTCTCAGGGTTAAAATGAAGCCAATTTCCTGAAGAGATCCCTTGTGTCTGGAACATCTTGCAAACATTCATGAAATGAGACATAATTGCTGAATTGTTGAGTGTCTTGGACCTTGAGATAAAGATTTTTTTGTTTTTACTTTTTTCTAATTTGGTGACAGGGTTTTCTATTTATTAATTAGTCATTAAGTGAGGTGTTCTTATAATCTGGCTATATTTCCAGTAACAAGAAAATTTTAAACTAACATTGGATGAGAAGGATTTTATCTTGAAAGACACTCGGGACACTCAGGGTGGCGTTGATAAGCAGTTGGAAAATATTTTACAGAGCTACAGTTTTAATTCTCACTAAAAAAAAAACAAAAAAACCCCCCTATTTCACTTCCTTCCAGATGTTAAGACTTTGAGTTGTTATCCTTACACTGATAAAGTAAATTACTACTCTTGGAAAAATATTTGGCTCGTTTTTAAAGAAACGCTAAACATAGAAGATCCCATGTAAGCATTTCTACAACCTACCTGAGTTTTCATAGCTGAGCTATTGGTATCAATTAATTTAATTAGAACTGAATGTCAATTTTAGTGTATTTGTTTCCACTGATTTGATAAACTAAAAGGAATTGTCAAAATTTTGCCTACTATTCTTTATTTTTAGTTAAAAAATTAACAAGAAAGCTCTGATTTTGCCTTATAAAGTATGAATTAGTGTAAAATAATTTGAAATTTTTCTTTCCTCTCTTGGAGTCATTACTTGGGAAATACTTCATTCTTGTAACAGTCCTGAATTACAAGATGGAATTTAATAAAACATATATCAGGTAATTGACTTAAAAGCCTCTGATGTAAGAAACTAAAAGGTATGAAGAAGATTAGGGAGGAAAATGACTTTTGGATTCTTCTATTCTCCAATTTAAAATAAAATAAAATAAAAATTCAACCAAAATATTTTGAGATAATGGGTCATTCTAAATGGGCACCATTAATGTTAAAATATTTAATCATAGTGCTTCTGAAAATAGTTGTTATTAAAACTTTCATTTGTATTTCTTAATTTTTACTATATGGATCCCCACTCCTCTTTCAAAATAAGAAGGTACACTCAAGTGTATAATAAACAAGAAGCAGTAAAGAAATTCTAGAGAATATAAAGAGAATTTATTTCATCTCAGAAAATGTCTGAGTTTCCTGTTGCTTTATAAATGTTTCAGGGTAAAAGTTTTTGCCATGTTAAAGCATGGATTTGAGATTTGAGACTTCTGTGGCTTGTCGATATGACAGAGCAGAAGTAAAACTGTTAAGGAGTATTTTGGCTCTTCCGTCAGGAAGACCCTGGGACAACCTGTGGGCCAAGGTAGGAAGAATCTTCTATTCAGAGCTATCCTTGTCTAGCTCTTCAACTTTCACACCTATGTGTGCGTGCCTGCGTGTGTGCATGTGTACGTGTGCGCGCGTGTGTGTGTGTGAGTGTGTGTGGCTGGCCTACCCTCAAGCTGTCTAAAAGTTAAGCCTATTTCTCTGCACCAACTGGCAATAAAGACTTAAATACACTCCAGCCATTTGTCGGGAATAAAATGTTTATCCCGCTGCCATTCAATACCTAGCAGCAACTCAGTTGACAGAGATGATATACAGTCAGTAACCCGTCAGGGATCCAGTGAGTCCTCTGGAAAGAAGAGCTGAGTCCTCGGACTGCTATTGTTTGCTCCACCATCCCTGTGGAATTGTTTTCAAACAAAACTGAACCTGAAAATACTCAATGACAGAAGGAAATCTGAATCACACTGATGTTTCCTTAATAGCTCCCTAGGTCTTTCGTTGCTTTCTCTTTTCAAGTGAAATCCTGGAGTTGCTAGATTTTTCCTGAAAGTACACACACTCGGTAGTATTTTAAAGGGAGAATCTGTTAGAAAACTATTCCGGATCTTGGTCAGAATTACTCATTAGCTATTTTTAGTAGATGTTCGTTGGCTATTTAATGAAGTATACACTACATGCCAATGAAAATGCAATATTCTGTCAATCGGCAAAAACAGAAACCAGTTCAAAAAGAGGAAAAGTGTTTATTTGGGATCAAAGGACTGCAATTTGGGGACCAAATTCAGATAGAAACCAAAATAGTGTCCCAATTACAGGAGAGGGGCTCAGGGTTTTTACAGAAAAAGGGAGGATGAGGTGTGTTGTAATGAAGAAGAGTTCACTGGTGCTGGATGAGGTAAGGCTAGGTTTGCACATCATCGATTGGCTAGCAAAATGGTCATCAGCAAGTCCGGTTTCATCAGTCCTTACAGACGGTATATTCCTGCCCTTACTGACTTCTTGGAATGTTGGCAGCTTGGTCCAGTTTGGAAGATAAAGAAAACAGAAGTGCAAGGCAATTCCTCTGAAATGGCTGCTCTGGCTCTGTTGTAATATGGTTCCACTCATGTCATCTTTCACAACTCAAATAGGTATTTATTGATAGGCATTCATTTATTTCCTTACATAATGAAGAACTGTCTTTACCCAAGTGCTTTTCCTAAGCTGGTGCACAGCCTCTTCTACTTCTGGGTCTCATTTGAAGTCACACTTTTTCTTTTTTTTTTTTTTTTTTTTTAAATTGGTCTTTTTTTTTTTCTTTTTGAGATTTTATTTATTTATTTTTTCCCCCCAAAGACCCAGTAGATAGTTGTGTGTCATAGCTGCACATCCTTCTAGTTGCTGTATGTGGGACGCGGCCTCAGCATGGCCGGAGAAGCAGCGCGTCGGTGCGAGCCCGGGATCCGAACCCGGGTCGCCAGCAGTGGAGCGCGCTCACTTAACCACCAAGCCACGGGGCCGGCCCAAAGTCACACTTTTTCATGATGACAACCTAGAGGCAATAAAAGGAGAGAGGAAAGAGGTGCATAGGTGGCCAGCTTATCATTTATCTTGTGATAATTATTAATATATGGCTAAAGTTAACTGTACCTCTCAGTTATTCCCAACTCCTCCTGATGAAAAGTTTAGGAATGAGACAGCAATGAAAACTGATCTGCTCCCCCGCTTTCTCATGCAATTCTCGCATCATTTCTTCCCTAAAGAATATGGTTACCATGGACATGGCAAGGTGGTTATTCCGATGTCAACAGCAGAGAGAAAACCGGGGAGACAGATTCAAACAAGAACATGGTCAGGTGTGCAGTTTCTTTTTATGAGGACATGGGGTTAAGAAATTAAGTAGTTTATATGTTTTGAACCCCCCCCACAAGTGAATGTTGAATGTTATTTTCTTAAAATATTATAAACTTCATTAGGTTATTTAAATTACACATCCAGTCTATTACAAATTCAATACTAATAATTCAGCTTAATATTAATGGAGAAGGGAGATAAATCGGGGTAAACGAAAATGTTCCCTCCACAAAAAAATTTTTAGTGAAAAGAGCACAGAAGAATCTTTATTTTAAAATATTCAATTATTATCAGCTTCTGAATAAGTTCAAATATATGCAAAGGCTTGATGGTTAAAAAATAATAATCAGTACTTTCTACTCAATTTTGCTGTAAACCTGAAATGGCTCTAAAGATAAAATCTATTTAAAATTCTGAAAAAATAATAAAATAAAATACTAAAATTGGGCATACTCCTGTAACTATTGGCAGCTTAGAAATCCTATTCAGCCCCATGCTGAGCATCATGCCTCCCTTTCTTCACGTGGTAGAGGCGCAGTGTGTAATCGTTAAGGAGGGGTGTTAAACCAGACGATGCGAGTTCAAATTCTGGCTTTCCCGCTTTCAGCTGTGTGACACTGGGCAAGTTATTCAACCTCTCTGTGACTTATTTTTCTCATTTGTGAAATGGGGTATATTAGTTTATCGACTACTGCATAGCATATCACCGCAACACTTAGTGGTTCAAAGCAATAAACACATATCTCAATTTCTTTGGGCCAAGAACTCCGAAACAGCTTCATTGGGTGACTCTGGTTCGGGGTCTCTTGCAAAGTTGCAGTCAAGATGTGGGCTGGGCTGCGGTCATTTAAAGGCTTGTCTGGGGCTACGGTTTCCAACATGGCTCCCTCATGTGGTGCTGGTTGTTGGCAGGAGGCCTCAGTCCTGCCCACGTGGGCTTCTTCATGGGCTGCTTCAGTCTCCTCACAAGATGGTGATGGTTTAGGAAGAATCCCCCCATCCTTCATGTCTCCTCTTACTAATTTTCCATCCACCGCCGCCTTCACTGTGTTTGTGGGCTGTAAACCCCTAGCTGTCTTGACTGTATTCAGAGCTAAGCCTGACTCCTCTTCCCTATTGCCATAATCTTGACACGTATCACAACAGTCTTTCTTACCATTTTAGCAAGTGTCAGGAGAACTTTTTCTTTAATACCCTCTAGGGCAGAGTCCTTTGTCAGTTACCTAGCTCCAGCTCCCATCTACAGTCCAGAAAGCCCCCAGGTGGCTCCTGCATCCCTGGCCTGCCACACTCTGGGGCTGCAGGCCTGTCTCTTCTTTCTGCTGCTGGGTCAGGGCGGCTACAGTCAGTGTACATTCTCCAGCTTTGTCAGGGGTGAGTCTGTCATCAGGCCCTCCACAGCTCAGAGACCAAGGGCATAGAGCAAGCTCTCTGGTTTTCTTGAAGCTTCCTTTCACGTGGCTTAAAATGAGGAGGAAACAACTCCTTCTCTCCTTCATCGGAGGACAGCACACATGGCCTCTTCTCTTTTGTAGCCTGGAGCCAGGCAGGTTGGCTAATTCAGGCAAAACAGGTTTTGGAGCCACTCCTTTTGCAAGTCTGGCATAGATTAGCACTTAGTGTAAGGGTACCTAGCACCTATTGTTCCCAACCTCCGCCAGAACTCTGAGCCACAGGAAAGCCATTCACTGAAAACACTTCTACAGTACTCCTCTCAAAGAGAGTGCCTTTTGATCTCGAGCCATTTGGCCGGCCACCGCTAAGATGTGACCATGCATAGGAACTTTATACATACCAACTCCAAAGGTGTGTTTGTTATTGTGATGTGACAAGACATTTGAATGACCAGTATCTTTCCTCGCCCTTGCACAAATCTCACACTTTTCAAAGATGTCTGCTATTAATTGAAAAGAGTAAAATTAGTTCTATATAAATTATACTCAATCTAAATGCTTTCATGATCATTGATGGTAGCCTTATGTGTCACGACTTACATTTTCTATATTTGTCTTGGGTTGCTCGCTCAGTGATATAACACCACATTAGCACAGTTCCAGTGTCTGCCTCTTTCAGTAGTTTTTCTCTGATAAGATAAATCTGACTTTCAGCACATTTAAGGTATTTTGTAATCTGTGACTAGCTTCATTCTCAAGATTGTATCTGAATAGGAAATTCTAAGACTATGATCCTAAAATAATTGTTGTCAATCCAGCAGTTTTTAACTTTTAAAGGGGATCAGTATATGCCACCCCAAAATATGTCACTTTGGGATATTGATTATTTTGAGCTGAGGGCAATTGAGAAACAGCAGACATAAGAAGACCTCTCTGCCTTCCTCCTTTCTGCCTAAAAGTGGGGCGTAGATTTCCCTCTATAAGGGTTACATAAATTTCTGTTTGTAAAGGTGTTCCCCTCTCCACGAAAACTGAGATGAGTCTACATAACAAACCTTACAAACAACCCTTAATTGCCATATATTTTCTAGTTACCTTCCCATAATTTACTGCCCCTAGAGCCCAAACCCCCGCTCCTTTCTCTGGTCACTTCTCTGTAATTTATTGCCCTTTCTTAAAATTGTATATAAGCCCCCAAGTCTAACTGCTTCTTTGGGTTTTCACTTCTCTTCTGTGAAGCCCCTGTGTGCAAAAAAATATTAACGTCAATAAAAAAATTTATATGCCTTTTCTCTTGTTTATCAGTCTTTTGTCAGTTTAATTTGCATGGACCGGTAAAAGCATTTAAAAGGTTGGAAGAGAACCTTTTTCTTTTCTACGCTTTGGGTTAACATCCTCTTGAAAATAACAATGATAACATAAAAGATTTGGTAAGGAATTAGGTTTTTACTGATGGAGTTCAGGACATGCTACCCCAAAATATGGCACCTTGACATACTGAATATTTCAAGTTGAAGGAATTTGAGAAACAGCACGTGCAAGGAATGAGTTTCCGAGCTTCCCCTGAAGCAGGTCGTAAACCTAGGCAGGACTTTCTGACTTACATCTGGAGCAGGTCAGAGGTGCCCTCCCTATACCCGGAGGAGAGGAGCGTCCCTATCTCCAAAGGCAAAGGGACACAGAGAGGAGTCTGACCAAAAACTCTGATAACTTTCCCCCAGTTTACTATATTTAACTCAAACTCTTTGTCCTATCATACCTTTTTTTTTTTCCTTGAGGAAGATTAGCCCTGAGCTAACATCTGCACCAATCTTCCTCTGTTTTGTATGTGGGATGCCGCCACAGCATGGCTGACGAGCAGTGTAGGTCCACGTCCGGGAACCGAACCTGCGAACCTGGGCCGCTGAAGTGGAACGCAGGAATTTAACCACAATGCCGTGGGGCCGGTCCCTGTCATATCATATCTTTTCATGACTTTCCACTATTTATCATACCTAGCATGAAAACACTCAGGTTTAACCTTTTCTTCAGGTCTTCATTCCCTTAAGAAGGCTCCTCCTGCGTCACATAAAATTTATATTAAATATATTTGTATACTTTTTTTTTTTTTTGGCTTAAAGTGAGTCACAATAGTCAGCCCAGATTCAAGGAGAGGGGACATACAGAAGGAGTGTCAAAGAACTTCTGGATATGTTTTACAATCAACAAAACAACTTCTTCTTGCTCCTACATTCATTGTACTCACCTGTTAAACTCTTAACTCCAACCAAATCCATTCGCTTTACTTCCATGACCTCTATTCCTTGTCCAAACTGCCATTACCTCTCACCTGAGCTCCTAACTCTTCTCAGTTCCAACCTTGTCCTGCTAAAATCCATTCTCCACTCAGCAATGAGGGAGATCTTCTAAAAATGTCAACTAGTTTTCATCATCCCCTATTAAAATACTTGTTACTTCTCATTACTCTTAGAAAAAACTGAAACTCGTTACCTATAAAGCTTGAAATGATTTGGTCCCTGCCCCATTTCAACTTCGTCTTCTATCTACCCATTACTTTTCACCATGTTCCAGCCATACCAGTCTTCTTTCTTCCTCAAATGTGCCAAATTCTGTTACACCTCAGAGATTTTCCTAGAATGCTTCCCTGCCCAGATCTTTGCATTGTTATCTCATCCTCATCCTTCAAGTTTAGAGCAAAGATCACTTCCTCAGAGACGCCCTCCTGGATCAACTTATGTATAGGTTAGTATCTACCCCATTACTCTATTTATTTTCCCCGTAGCACACTTATAATCTAGAATTTTGGCGATTTGTTTAATTATTTGGTGTTGACTCTTCCCTCCCTCTCCTCCCCTACTCCCACTAAATTAATCTCTTTAAGGGCTGGCACCTCACCTGCCCTGTTCATTCCCTCATCCACCACAGCAAGAACTATTCCCAGAATACAGTGGATGCTTGATTAATATTTGTTGAAATATCCTCTGCACCTAGAACTGTGCCTGGAACACAGCATATGCTAAAGAACATAGATGCTCAATAAATACTCATTGAAAATTGAGTAAATGGAAGCTGCAGTCTCGCTCCATGCATCTCACCGGGCTACATGTTGGGTTTCTGCCTGCTTGATGAGATAACATTGTAAGTTACCTGTATTCGTTTCCTAGAGCTGCCATAACAAAGTACCACCAACTGGGTGGCTTAAAACAACAGACATTTATTTTCTCACAGTTCTGGAGGCTAGATGTCTGAGATGAACGTGTTGGCAGGGCCACGCTCCCTCTGAAGGCTATAGGGGAGAATCCTTCCTTGCCTCTTCCAGCTTCTTGTGGTTGTTGGCAATTCTTGGCATTCCTTCGTTTGTAGCTACAGCACTCCAATCTCTGCCTCCATCTTTGCATGGCCTTCTCCCTGTGTGCTTTGCCAAATTTTCTTCTTATAAGGATCAGCCGGTGGATTAGGGCCCACCCTCATCCAGTATGACCTCACTTTAAGTTGTTTACATCTGCAAAGACCCTATTTCCGAATAAAGTCATATTCACAAGTATGGGGGCTAGAACTTCCACATATCTTTTGAGGATACAATTCAACCTGCAGCAGCAGTACCTAACACAATACTTATACTGGGGGCTCCAAAGGGAAAATTTCCTTTCAACTTTGACTTTTCTGTGACCCCTCCATTAGTTTCCCTGCTTAGATTGGAAGCCAGCCCTGAGTCTAGGCAGTTCACATATCTGAGGCTCTGGCACCCTCTAAGTCCTCCCACACCCTTCCTCCTGGGGGCTGAGGCCTGATATGTTGATAGTCTGATTGAACCCTCTGGTTCCCAATTGCTAGTCAAGCCTCCAGAGCCTACACTAGAACAGCTTTCACACGACATACATCATATTGGATCACTAGAAAGGTTTAATATTCATTCTACTTGTATAATTTAATTGTATTATAAGCTTTTTTGTTGGGTAGAGGAGCTAATCTGGGAATTTAATGACCATTTATCACATTGCATTTTTCCTTAGAAACACTGAATTGTAAATTGAATTTATAATCTAAATTACAAATAAACTCGTAGAATGGAAGTGCATAGGTAAATTGAGGAACACTCAGATATGAGGAGTTAAAAATGATGCAAGAATCAAATAACAATATGACAGTGATATATAGATCACAGGGTAATAAACACTGATGACGTCGGAAAGTGCTATTGCTTCTAGGAAGGTATTCTTACTTTAATAACTCCAAATCTAAAGGAACAAAGCTATAGTATAGAATTTTAGTCAATGCCATAGGAGGTACAGTATTTTTTTCTTTTTTATGGATTAAGCCTTCCTAATGCTTTAGAATCACAAAAGTGAGTGGAAGCTTAGTTTTCTGTAAATGCTGACCCTACTATGGATTTCCAGCTTTTGAATTCAGTGAGCTAACAACTCAGTCCGTTTTGTCATGGAGAAGGGATTCTTTAAGAAATGGGATTCTACCCAGCTCACTGGGAGCAGAAGTCATGATGGTAGTTCAAGACTACCGTGTATTGGCCATAGAGGTTCTGGCTCTCTGCCTATTGTGGGGAAGAATTCCCATACATTCTTCCATTGTTTGGTTAATAGGGGGGGAGAGTTGTATTTGGTATTATTCTCTACTGTAGGACAAACCTTCTAAATTTCCAGAAGAGGCAAATAAATGCCATTGATACCTTGTAATAATGGGTATTTGCTAGATTTTTTTTGCACTAAATCAATAAGGTTACTTGCATAGTGAAAAACTCCTAAGCAGTTGATGGGGCCCTGGATCCTGGAAGTGGAGAGGGCAGGTAAGAGTGAAGTATTTCTCTTAATTGTCTACAAATAGGAATCTTTGATCTGGAACAGAGAGTAATGTTGAGCTGAGCCTGATGTACCAGGGACTCTTATCACGTAGGAACAATATTTTGCTGAAGTGCTACCTTTCTGAGTAAACAATCAGGTACCCACAAACCTTCTGCCAGGTCTTAAAAATCCTCTGAGCCCATTGTTCTGGGAGGTAGGTCTCATCCTTTTGACTTCAGTATGTTCCCAGCTAGCAGAATCTAGCTGCTGATGGAAACAGCACATTTTCTCTTAATAATTATGCTCTGGAAATCAGGTATTTTGTCATTTCCCAAAGGACAAACCAGCCACCCCGATATCTTGAAGTGGATCTTTAAAAGGGTTTTGAAAGCCCGTTTATCACCACCGGGCTATTCTCAAATAGATGGAGAGAGGAATGGAATATTTATATTTATTCATCAAACATTTCCTGAGTCTCTATTGTGTGAAATATCTTCGTTCAAGGCACTAGTACACATAATGCTAAGATGAATAGGACAAAGCATCTGCATTCAGAGGAGCGAGAGAAGAATTGTTGCAATTCAGGGTGGAGTGTGAACTGTGCTCTAAAAGACGGGAACCCAAGGTGGGGTTCCTAAGTAGGATGACATCATTTCTGACAGGGTGGATGTGAACTTTGACCTCTGATGGGTAAGATTTTCAATATATAGAACTATTCAGAGGGTGGGAGGTGAGGTGGAAGAATGTTCTAGGCAGAGAGAAAAGCATGAGCTAAGGCACAGGGCTGGGACTGTCTGGAGATGGCGTTACCCAGCTTGGCCCAGCAAAGTGTAATATAAGGAAGCAGTGAGGCTGGAGAAGTAGGTTGGGTCCAACTCTCAGAGAGCTTTGAATGCCAGGTAACAGAATCACTATTTTACACTCTAGGTGGAAGGCAGGGAGAACACAGAACTTATTATCTGAATTGGAACAATTTTGAGATGAAAGGAGACACTATTAACATTTGTGCCAGAGCAACAGTTCTAACCTGGCACTGTTCTGGGCAAACTGGGCCCTATGGTCACACTGGTAATTGGAAAACTCTGCAAAGAGAAGCTTTGATTGGGAGGAGACTGCAGTGACTTCATTACAGAAAACAGGCCCATGAGGTGGGAGTGGAGGGGCAGGCAGGCCCAGGAGGACTGTGTTAGTTCCCTAGGGCTGCCACAACAAACTGGGTGCTTAACAAAATAGAAATTTATTCTCTGGTGGTTCTGGAGGCTAGACATACAAAATCACAGTGTCTGTAGGGCCATGCTCTCTCTGAAGGCTCTAGGGGAGGAGCCTTCCTTGCCTCTTCCTAGCTTCAGGTGTTGGTGGCAGTCCTTGGCGCTCCTTGGCTTGTAGACACATTACTGCCATCTCTGCCTTCCTGGTGTCCTCCCTGTGTGTCTTTACATGGTCTTCCCTCTGCACGTCCGTCCCTGTGTCTCTTCTCCTCTTATAAAGACACCAATCATATTGGATTAAGGTCCCACTCTACTCCAGGATGACCTCGTACCAACTCAACTACATCTGCAAAGACCCCACTTCCAAACAAGGTCACATTCTGAGGTTCCAGAAAGGACATGAGTCCCTGGCGGACACTCTTCAACCCCGTACAGGTACCAAACAGGGCATTTTGAATGAGTGGAGGATAGCTCGTGACCCTCAAAGACAGGAAGGCAGGAGGCAGCAGAGGGCCATGGGAAGTGGAGAGTTGAATCTTGCTTGCCTGGGCAGCTTTCCCCAGGGGCCCAGAGGGTGCTTTCCGCACTGAGGATGTACTTGAAATGTCAGGACGAGGTGGGAAGGCTGCCCACTGTATTCCATCTTGCTTCCACACAATTTCCCGTCTGGGCTCCTCTCTTTTCCCCTTCTGGAAGAAGGGACAATGTTTAATACTAGAAATCAAACCAGACTTGAAATTGAGAAACTGCAGTTCAAGTCAGGACTCAGTTATTTTTCACTTTTTCACCTTAGGCAGGTCACATGATGTCTCAGAGTCTGTCCCCTCCTCCATAGAATGAGGATGCTGAGGATGATCAATAAACGGCCTTCTGGTTCTGTAAGCTATGACTCTAGGAGGATAAGGTGAACTAGGCTCTCTCGCCGCTAAGAGGATAGACCTTCAGTAGGACCCTTTGCCATCACCATCTTTTAGCAAGTGTATCTATCAGACAACAGAAATCAGTTATCTTGAGCAAAACAGGGATTTATTAGAAGGCTATCAGGGGCTGGCACCACCAACAATCTGGTCCGGGTACCCCACTAGGGTGGATCCGAGCCCCTTCCTCTCCCATGCACCCTTGGTGTTTGCATATCTTGCTGAAGGGTCAGAGTCCTGGGCAAGAGTCTAATTAGCAGTCTCAGTCCTAGGCACACCTCTCAGCCGAGCTGGGTATAGGCAGAGCAAAGATAAGACTTGCCCCAAAGGGAGATTGAGTTGCAGATAGAAGGAAGGGTTGGATGATGGACAGCCAAGAGAACATGTGCCTACAGCCAAGAAGTGTTTGGAATTTAGCCAAGCACGGAGATTTTAACAGTACATTTAGCCACTAGTATCTCTACACTAAAGTTGCTGCTGTATTATTATATTATCACTATTATTTTCATTTCGTGGTTAGGAGCTCATATTCTGGAGTCAGAGAGACCTAAATCTGAAATCCAGCTCTGCCTCATAGTAGCTGGGTGATTTTGGGAAAGTTATTTCCTACTTATGTACAGGAAGCCTCAGTTTCCTCATCTGTAATGTGGGGATGATGATAATACTGACCTTACAGATAGATTATCGGTAAAATTAAAGGAGATAATATATACATATATTATATAAGGGCTTCATGCAATGCTAAGCCCATAAAATATACATTACCTAGTAATAATCATTACAGACCAAGCACCAAGTGGTTTTTGTGTATTATTTCATGCTATATTTACAACTATTTCATATAGTTAGTATCAAAACCCACTCCCCCACCCCCACCTCCCTTCTACAAAGGTAGAAACTGAGGTTACAACTGAGAAACTTGGTTAAGGTCACACAACTATATGAATTGTCAAAGCTGAGATGCCAGACCACCTCTGCAGGACTCAGAAGCCAGGGGTCTTGATGGTGTCTCCTGGAGGAGTCAGCTCAGCCCATTGCTAGCTTGTCACCAGCCCTGCTACACAGCCTCCTGCTACTGGTCTGCTTTAGATCAGATAAGGAGACACCTGGGGCCCCTGACACTCCAATCTACCTCATGAGTTCTCCTTCTGAAGGGGCTTAAAACAAGAGGGGTGGGGTTGAAAAGTTTGCTTCTTTTCTAATTACTACTTGTTATTACCACTAAGCTCTCTGACCATTCTATTTCAGCCTACATTAACTGTAATTAGATATTTGAGAATTAAGTTGCATTTAAATCAGGGTAAGAAAAATGGTAAGGTTTATTGATAAATTCAAGTAAGAACTGAAGATGACAGTGGTTTGGCAAATCACACACAACAAATGACAACAACCTTACATAAACTACTCAGTCATAAAAACCAATGGAATCACCAGCAATCTAATTTTTAAATTACTAATCTACATTTTTTTAGATGAGTATTTTTTTTTAGATGAGTATTGTATATCGGACTTTAATAGGAATTAAAATAAATTACTTGATTTTTTTTAACTAACAGCTTTCTTGAGATATAATTCAGATACAAATCCACACTTGAACAACTTTGACTTTTTTCCCTAGCCTTATTTCTTTGGTTCCTTTTTAAAAGGTCCATACTGTTCAAGAAACAACTTTTAAAAGTCAACAATAATTCTTAAGTTAGCTTTTAATGATACTTATCTTTAATCGCCTTTCAGCAAAAGAGAAATAAACATTTTCCTGTTTATTCTCACTGACAAAAATCAAATTTGCTATTATTGCTATACATCAGGAGCACATTCAGCCAATTTCCAAAGAAATGAGTCAAGTCACCAACACGCAACTTTACATCACACTACCTTGGAATTCAGCAGCACAAAAAATAGTGAACTATTACTCGGATAAAACCCCACTAAAAAGGACGAAATGGAAAAGTAGATGGCTTGAAACAAGTAAGTTTTCTTCTAACAAGGAAATTTTACGATTAAGCTAGAGAAAGCGTGGGGAAGGGCCTCCCCTCCGGGGCCCCGCTCCGGCGGGCGTGCCCGGCTGTCCTCGGTCTGTCCCTCCCCGCGGGGGACCAGGCCGGGTCACGCCGCCAGGTGAGCGGCCCTCGGCCGCGTGGGGGCCGCCGCCCGGCCTCAGAGGCACGGGGAGGGCCGGCGCCAGAGGCCGCGAAGAGCGTCTGCCAGGGCCACCCGAGGAGGGAGGCCGAAAAGGAAGCATCGGCACCGGGGGCGCGGCCGGGCCTGCGGGCGCGGGCGGGGGGGCGCCGGCTCTGACTGGGCTCCAGCGCCCGCGCGCCCCCGGCCCCGCCGCGCCCCCGCCCCCGCGCCGCAGGCCCGCGCGCCCCCGCCGCGCGCCCCGCGCCCGTTCGCCCGCCGGCGCCGCGGCCGAGTGGTGGGCGCGGGGCGGCCCGTCGGCTCGTCGGCAGCCGCTCCCCCCGCGGGCCGAGGCGCGGCGGCGGCGCGCCCCCACTGAGAAGGAGGAGGAGGAGGAAGAGGAGGAGGAAGGAGGCGGGAGGAGGAGTTGCGGGAGAGGAGGGCCGAGCGCGGCAGTCGCGCCGGCGCTGGGCGAGGAAGCGGAGCGGGCGGCCGCCGGTGAGCGTCTGCGGGGCGAGGCGGGGGTCTGCCTTCCGCTCCTCTCCTCCGACGCCCGGGAGACGGCCGCGGGCGCCCCTTCTCCTCGGGCGGCGGGGGCGGCTCCGGCGCGGGTGGGCCCGGGGGCCGCCCGGCGGCGCGAGGCCCTGCGCCGGCTCGGCGGGGCGCTGGCGGGAGCCGGCGGGGGCGCGGGGGCGGCGGCCGGGAGCCGGGCGGGAGGGCCGAGGCCTGCTTCCGCCCCGCGCCCGCCCGGCCCCCAGCCGCCGCGCGCCGGGCCCGCGCCGCCGCCTTTGTTGCCCGCGGCCCGCCGCGGGGAGGCCGGGGCCCGGCGAGGCCTGGGGCGGCGGCGCGGGCCTGCGCGGCCCCTCGGCCCGGCCCCGCCTCGGCTCGGGTCCCGGGGCCTCGGCGCTCGGGAGGGCCCAGGCCGCGTCCGTGCCGCCCCGCCGCCCGGGAGGTCGCGGTGGGCCGGGCGCCTGGGTTCGTCTCCGCGGGAGGGGCTTCTGGCTGGGAAGGCTCTTGCCCGGAGGTGGGGATCGTGGGATTTTAAACTGCCCGTGCAACCGAGACGGGCCTTAATTTTTAATTTGCTTCGGGAGTTGGCAACTTCAGGGACACCATGGTGGCTCATCGTGCAGCAGAGCTAGTGACATTTCTCAGTGGCAGGTCCTGGCACAAAACTTGCAGTAATCTGTATGCCAGCTTAACATTAGTCGGCATGTGAAATTTGGGGTGCCCATCCCTACTTTTTGGAATTAAGGGCCAGGTGGGGATGTGTGGTGGAATCAGGCTTCCGGTAATGAAAATAGAATGTTGAATTCAGCCCTACAAACGTTTCTTGAACGTCTACCCCGATAAGGCGATATGCTGCTCTGTATGAGGACCGAGAATGTAGTAATCGTGATGATTCGTGATGATAAAGTGAATGAGACGCAGAACGTTTCCCGAGTACGTTGTTAATTGACTGTCTTCCTGGGAATAAAGGTGTATTTGTAATCAAAAGTAAACAGCCATCTACTTCAAGATGAAATGTCTTGACGTGTTCTCAACCCTAGTAGGCATAAATTTATCTTGACATTTTTTTTTAAGCCACCGACTCCCACAACATGAAATCTACTTAGCTTACTTGAATGAATGAATTTTAGAAGGAATGTTTAGTGCTGTGGAGAGTCAGTGTTATTTAAAAACCTGTATGGCGTTGTTCACCAAGTTGCACATATAAAACCGTTAAAAGTAGCCTGTGGTACTTGCCCTGTGCTAATTTCGCGTCCGTTCTGCATCACCTAGGGTGGATGTGGTAAGTGTCAGAATCCATCCCTGCTCTAAACAAGAGGTGGCCTCAACCGTTTGCTTCCAGCACCCTCCCTAATGTTTTCTTATTGCCTTTGGGGAAGCTGGCTCATTGACCTTAGACTTGATGAAGATTCTTAGAAGAACGTTTTCTGGGGTGTGGCGTGTGCTTTCCACTGTTTGGTCTGGGTAAGGATCAACCAGGTTATTCACCTGAACCTTTACCCTTTTGGGGACTCCCTTCAACATCTCTTTTGAAACTTTTTCCCTTTATGATGATCTTTAGCTATCTTCTGAATTGGTGAGAAGTACCTGGCACTGCCCGTTTCCCCTTCTTTTAGTGGGAAGACAGGCAGGCCTTAAACATGGCCTCCATAGGACCCAGGGGCACACCCTCAGGTGTCACCTGGCCCCTTCCCTTGGCAGCACCTTGCAGGGAGTGGCAGAGAGGGTTTGGGTGCCATTGAGCAGGGGGCTGGGAGGAAAAGCTCTGTGCTGTACTGACTGGATTCTGAGTCGTTTCGTGGTCCTGAGTGTTCCTTTTAATGGCCCTCTTTTTAGGGAACAGAAGCAAGTATCTTAAGACTTGTTATGTAACTTCACTGCTCAGAGAAAGTTCTGGTAGTTTTCTCCATTGTGGTCAGTTTTCGGGCAACTTTTGTGTTGTTAGTAGTATGTATCTTTTATTTTGCTCATAGAAGTAATTGTGTGATCTTCTTTATGTCATGATATACTCCCAGGAAAGAAAATGTTATGTCCATTGCTGAATTTGTGGCAATTGCTCTTACTGTTCTCTCAAAAATATGCCGTAATGTGAGATGGGTTAATAGACACAGCCCAGAAAGATGCTGAAGTTTGAGGTCAAATACTCCGTGTTATTTATAATCTGGTATAGCTCATGGACATGTATACAGTCAGGCACCACAGAAAGACATTTCAGTCAGTGACTGACTGCATATACGTCGACGGTCCCGTAAGGTTAGTACCGTATGGCCTAGGTGTGTAGTAGGCTATACCATCTAGGTTTGTGTAAGTGCACTCTGATGTTTGCGCAATGACGAAATTGCCCAGGGTTGCATTTTGCAAACTATCCCCATCGCTAAGATGCGTGACTGTCTTAATAAGGGTAGGTAGGTAAATGACCTACAGCCAGGACCACCTTGTGCTATTTTCTGTTTGTTACATCTTTTATGGGAAGTGAAGATTGTCTAATTCAGTTCGCTTGTCCTCATCCCTAACCTCTTCCAGTTTTGGAAATGGCACTTCTCTGGTGTCTGAGTACTTTTGTAAAATTATTCCTTTTACAAGGGAGAAATTTATAAATACTAGTATATGTCATAAAAAGGGGAAACTTTCTTGTATGGCTAGATGGATCGAAAGAGTTGACCAGGTAGTAAAAAAGAAACAACATTGGGACATGTTTTAGATTGTATTGAGAGTGAGATTGTCATTAATGTTTTTATGGTTAATTTATTACGCTGTATGGCATGTTGGTTTAGCTAATAAGTGGTGAAGGCGTTAGGACTAAGGGCACATTTTGCTTCAAACTGACTTCAGGGTCTGCTTTGATGATCCATACAAACATTAAATTTTACTTAGTGGGGACAGTTTTTAGGTGGCCGTTAGTCTTGTTGATGTTTCAAAAATAGGCATACTTAGATAAAGTCATTTAAGGTTTCATTTCTCACATTGCACACAGAGGACATTTTGGAGGTTTTAGATCTTTAGGAAAAAGTGTATGTTACTAGCTATGTGACCGTGAACACATTTAGATTCCCTCTGAGTCTTATTCCTCATAGGGGGCTAAAGAAGGGGTAATAATCCGTCTGACAGAGTTATTTTGGGTATATATTTTGTTTAAAGTAAAATCCAAACTCTTTACCATCAACTACAAGATTTCTGCCTAGTTCTTCGGCTCATCTTGAACAACGCTCTCTCTTCCTTACCACAGAGTTATGCTCTGGCCTTTCTGTTCCTCAACATTCCAAGCTTCTGGCTTCCTCACCTTTGACACTGTAGTTCTGTTTGCCTAGAATGTTCTTCAGGGGTTCCTCATATGGTTGGTTCATTCTCAGATCTTAATGCCCAGGGTCACCACCTCGGAGAAGCCTTCCTTGACTAGTATTCTTTATAGCTCCTTTAGTAATCCCATCTTATCAATTTGTATGTTTTGGACATAACATTTATTACAGTCTGTAATTATTTTGTTTACTTATCTCTGGTCTATCTCCCCACCTAAGTATCATATGGGCAGGGCGTGGTCTGAGGTCTTTGTCTCTCTAACACATCCCACGGGGGCCTCACCACTGAGTCAGGACGTGATGTACGGAAAGTGCTTGTAGTTTTTATGTTGTTATGTACACGTTAAAGGCAAAGATGTGCTGTGTAGATCTTAGAAATCTGTTGGTTTTTTGTGTTGCTTAGTTATCTCTATCTGAGCTAATCTGGTCCGCTGAATAATTTATAGCACTGATAAGGCCAAAGTCCTTGTAACTGCATGGCCCAAATAGCCCCACAGAGAGAGAACTGTCTCTACCTGTAGAGCCATAACCATCTGGGTTCACGCACATACCCAACTGGCTGATCACGAAGATGCACGGGCCTTCGTCACTTCTGGAAGTATAGTGATTTATAGTGTGTGGAGAGTAACCACTCCAAAGCACGTTTCCCTTGATGTTAGCTTACATAGCTTAGTGAGGTAATAACCTCAGTTGTCTGGAACTTTCTGGCATCCTCGGTTATCTGATGTAGAATTAAGCAGGAAGGAAAAACTCCCGTGGAATTAGACAAGACAGAGACCTACATGACTTCGATTGCAGCTGGCATAGGCAGTCTTTCATAGGGATGCAGATCTAGGGTTGAATTTCAGCACTGTGGTTTTGTAAGGTAGGTTTTTAAAATAAACTGTCTTATTTGCCTTATCTGTAAAATCATAATAGTGCCTTTCTCAACGTTGGTGTGAAAATTAAATGAGATAATGCATGCAAATATATGAGTTGAGTGCCTGGAATATACAAGTGCTAATAGCAATAATTAGTTTAAAATATACTGAGATTAGTTAGAAGGAGTATTCTGGTTAATCAGCAGCATCCACGTAAGACGGAGGATGTTAACGAAGCCCTGTGTGGGGAAGGAGTGAGAGACCAAAGGGACAAGAAAAATGGAAGTACAAGAGAAAGGAGGATAGGAGTCTACAGAAGTATTAGTGGTGCCGGCTACTAGAATTGTGAGCATTACAGATGGTGGCAGTGTGAGCAGCGACTGGATGGCTTGGCACTGGGTCATTGCAGTCACTTGGTGGGAGATCTAGAACAAAAAAGGTACTTCACTTCTGCAAGGCCCTGTGCTCTTGTTTTCATACTGTTTGTTTTAATATTGTTTTATCACTCTTAACAGCCATCACACTGAAATTTTTTCTTAAAATTATTAAAAGGACATCACACTTGGAGACTATGTTTGGGGAGCGGTGACTGTCCCATTGTCCCTGGGAGCAGACTCTTGAGTCATAGAGAAGAAAGAAGACAAGACCATATCGCTCTGAAGGCCTGGGAGACAAACAGTTATCTGAGCATCAGTAAACCCTGAAGGTGTCACTATGCCATCCTGAAATTTTTCTAACAGGTAAATTTGGTCATCTGAAGAGACATCTGTCTATATAGCAGTTTAGTGACATGTTATATTTAATATACACACTTGTGTTTAAAGTATTTCTTTTAAGAAGGCAGAGGAATATATGGCTCCTATTAGATAAGATTTCCATCAAAAACAATTTTAAGAGTTTAATGTGATTCTTTAGAACTATTTAGAAAGGGTGTACTCACCAAGTGCTCCAGAGAGCCTCTCATTTGACACTGCTTGTGGTTGTACTTGTCGTGATAGACGTCATTCTGGCCACACTAGTAACATGCTGGGTGGTTGAAACAACAGGGTTGATACGCTTTTAAAGTAAGGTGAGTTCTCACTCGTAGACTTGTTACTTTATATGATTTTCCTTTCGATGGTTATAATAATGAAGGTTTTTTTTTTTTTTTTTAATAATTTTTTTGATTTATTTATTTTTTTCCCCCAAAGCCCCAGTAGATAGCTGCATGTCCATAGCTGCACATCCTTCCAGTTGCTGCACGCGGGATGCGGCCTCAGCATGGCCAGAGAAGCGGTGCATTGGTGCGCGCCCGGGATCCGAACCCGGGCCGCCAGCAGTGGAGCGCGAGCACTTAACCGCCAAGCCATGGGGCAGGCCCAAGGTGTTTGTTATTAAAGCTTAATTTTGGTTTTTAAAGGAAATATCATCCCTTGGACAATAGTTATTTTTGTCTATTGACATTGCTTTTAAAGTAAAAAAATATATATACTTAGGGAAAAACATTATTACCAAATGTCACAGACTGTCAGAATATGTCAGCATGTATCAAACCTAGAATTGTATTAGGACTGTAGTGGTTTTACACATTTGTAGAGTTACTGTGTGTGAGAATTAGAGGGAACCTCTGGTTATTGACCAGCTCCATCCTTATCCAGATGATGAGGAGGTGGAGGCTCTGTTCTGCCAGAGTCACAGCATGGAGTCTGACGTGCGCATCTCTTCTTGCCATTGGTGCAAGTTGGCTTCATTTACTTGTGGGAGCTGGGGAATTTGGATGTGTGTCTTCATGGAGGATTTCACAGTACAGCTGGCTCTTGGAGGGTGACCTGTGTTTGATTGGGAAGAACTTTACGCAGCAGGGGCAGTATCTCAAACAGGCTGAACAGCAGGAGCTATACCATCAACCTAGAGAGTCTTTTCTCCTCTTTCCTACGTGGGGTTACCTATTTTCTGTTTCTTAGTTTACCTCCTTGATTCGATGGAGCTCATCCTCCTAGTAACTTCCTAGAAAGGGGATGGGGGTGTGTGTATATTTTTCTTTTTGAGACCTCGCATGTCAGAAAATGTCTATGTTCTAAATAGTTGATTTATAGTCTGACTGTGTGTAGAATTCTAGGTTAATGTTTTAGTCAGGATGGAGTAGGTTATGCTGCAGTGGCAGATTAACTCTGAAATCTCAGTGCATAAATAAACGGTTATTTCTTGCTTTCACCAAGGCTCCTACAGGCCTGCTGTGGGCTCCTCTGGTGTCTTCTTTGGATCCAGTCTGCTTTCACCTGCAGTTCCCCATCCTATCACTCCATGGCTCCAAGTTACCACAGCAAATGCAAAAGAGAGCTGACAGGTCACGAGCTGGCACTTAAGTATTTGGCCGGAAGTGACACATATCACTTTTGCCCAAAGTCCATTGGCTAGAACCAGCCATATCACCCTGCATGGATGTGGAGAAGTGTGGAGGTGCACAAGAAGAGTCATTGACTGTAAATGTGTGCTGTATTGAAAGTAAATTTTCTCTTGAAATTTTGAAGGCCTTGCTCCACCAACTTCCAGCTTTCAGTGTTACTAGTAAGTCATATGCCATCTGTTTCCCAATCATTTGTATGTAATTTTTTTCTCTTTCTCGAAGCTTTATAGTACCTTTGTATTATCTCCTAAATTGTCAAATTTCATGTACCTGATTATTATTTTTTCTTCTTTGGCTGTACTGAGCATTCCATGGATCCTTTTAGTCTGCAAACTTGTGTTCTTCAGTTCTGGGAAAATTTTAAAATTTCTTCCCCTTCATTTTCTTTCATTTCCTCACTGAAGCTCTTCTTTGTTGGGTGTTGGACCTTCTGGATTGGTATATTAATTTTTTTAGCTTTTTTCTCAAATTTTTAAGTCACTTTTTTGGGGGGGGGGTTGGGAGAAAATTTCCTCAATTTTCCTCTACTGAATTTTTAATTTTGACTGTAGGAGTTTTTGTTTTCTAACTGTTCTCCCACCACTTTTTTAAATAAATAGCATCTGACTGTTTTTTTCAGATTTGTGATACCTTTTCTTAGCCTTGCTTTTTGTTGCCTTCCCTTCCAACAGGCTTGGATTTCAGCTCTGTCCAGTTTGGTTAAGCCAGTTAACACTGTTGTCATTTGCTTTCCAGTTTTCATTGTCCCTGTGTTTTTTGAGGGTAGAGGACATAAAGAAGTATATGTTTCAGGGCTGGCCAGGTGGCGTAGTGGTTAGGTTCGAGCATTCTGCTTCAGTGGCCCGCGGTTCGCCGATTCGGATCCTGGGCACAGACCTACTCACCGCTCATCAAGCCATGCTGAGATGGTGTCCCATATGGAATAGCTACAACTCTACAACCAGGATATACAACTACATACTGGGGCTTTGGGGAGGAAAAAAAAAAAGGGAAGATTGGCAACAGATGTTAGCGCAGGGCCCATCTTCCTAAAAAAAAAAAAAGTATATGTTTCATCAGAGGCTCTTCCAAAGTTTTTTTGTTCTTTTTAATAGTTTTTGTTTGTTTTGCTAGCATCAGGGAATATTAAAGCTTTTTACTTTGAGGGAAACCCAAATCTAATTTTTCTTTAAATAATGGTTTTCAGTTAGTGCTGTCATGAAGCTACATCTATGTCACTGAGCTCTGTGTGACTTAATTATGAAATGCCTGCTGATCTACAGTGGATAATATGAGTTATTTTAAGTTAGATTATTTTAAAAGCATCAAGAGATCCCTTGTTTAGCAACCTATAGTAAGTGATTACTTTTGACAATTAAGTTACTATTTTACAATGCATATAACCTTTCTCATTTTGTAATGTTTTTGTATTATTTGCTTAATAGGGCTATATTACTAATTTGAATAATTACTGCTTTTTAGGATCCCCTTTATCTCTAATGATTAATGAATGAGGTTTACGTTTGCTGTAATATACATTTAATAAATCTTATGTGGATTACTTTTTGTATCCCAAATCTGCTATTCTTAATTTGGGTGTACTTATAGAAAATGAGGAAAAGACTATTTTAACTTAAAGCTCGTATTCTCTAATGCAAACTGTGTGAAAAAATCTTATTTGTTCTATGCAAAAGCATTTGAATAATTGACAAATTGCTTTTTAAATTGGAACTTTTGTGTTAAGATTTAAAGGCTGAGAGCAGTCAAAGCAGTTGTATTACTTTTCAGTGGTTTTTATGTGCATGTTGCTTGTAGAAGTTAAAAATTTTTGCTTTAGTAGTTCAATATATTTAAGAGATTTTATATATAAACAAATTTAAATTTTGAAGAACGAAAAGTAATGAAGGAAATTCATCATTATACTATTGGGTACAGCACCTCTGCCCCAGAATAAAAACAAACACAGATCTTTGGACTCTATTTAATTGTTAGTAGTTTGTCAGAAATTCTCAAAGGCTCTTACCTACTTAGTAGTTTAACCAGTGAGGTCATACTTTCTGATAGGCAGTGAAAGTGGTACGATTGTTTAGGGAATTTGCCATGTTTTTAGCTAAAACATTGGTAAGTGCCTAGAAAGGTATAAAAATGTATACATTAAAAATTTAATATGTATATACATAAAGACAGTGGTGAATCGGTATATAAATGTGCTACTTTTTAAATCCAACGTGTCAAAATCTGAATTAAAAAATTAAGGAGTAGGTTTATTTCATTAATCAATTCTAATAAGCCAGCTCCATTAACATTTTAAATGATTGAATTTATGAACATTTGTTTCATATTCAGTTTATTAGAAATGTATTGAACACAGTTATAGGAAAAGATGCTTAGAAATGCTCACGTAAATGTTATCTGCAGGTTGAATTTTAAGTCTCTGCATATTTTTATTTTCATTGAATCAGATAATTTTAGAGCTGGACGTGCTTGGGAGGTCAACCTCTTTATTTTATATGGGAAAACTGAAACTCAGGAGATTCACGCAGTGTTACACAGCAAACTTAGTGCTACCCTATATTTTTGTGTCAGTAGCCTACAAAGTGGGAGGGAATCACTTGAAAATTTATTAGAGGTTTTTCTATAATTAGAAATTTATTTTTAATTTATTGAATTTTAAATTATATAGCAACTTTAAGTCTGTTTTTCTTAACTTGGTTATTTTTAAATTTCTTTATCCAACTTTGTAGCCATGCAAATATTCATATTGCTCTATAAAATAGAGCTTATCGTGGTAAGATCTAGAGGCTCTAAAAGAAGTCAAAACAATGCTATGACATTTACTGTTTCACTTACTTATATTTTTGTGTTGTTGTCAAGAACTGTGAAGAGTCGGAGATTTTACCTTATGTGCAAGCTAACAAGTTAGCCTGAGACACTTTCCTAGTTGCTGCCAGAAGACATGTGACTCCTGGGCCAGAGATAAAGGACTTTATTACTCAGAGTAGTATCAGAAGCCAGTGCCAGTTCCCTGAGCACTAGTGCCATGTTGAGAAAAGACTGTAGGGGGCCGAAGGAGAAAGCAAGGAAACTAATTAGGAGGCTGTTGCAGTAATGCGAGTGAGATAGGACAGTAGCATGGACCAGTGTGGTGGTAAAAAGTGTTTGGATTCTGCATATATTTTGAAGATAGCTGAGATTGGGGTCATGTGACATATTGGATGTGGAGTGTGAGAGAGAGGAGCCATGGATGGTTCCAAAGGTTTTGATCTGAGCAGTTGGAAGAATGGAGTAGCCATAAGCAGTGGGAAAGACTGTAAGTAGAGCAGGTTTGGGGAGGGATGGATGGAAAAGATCTAGAGTTTTGTTTTGAACGTGTTAAGTCTCAGATATTTATAAGACAGCAAAGTGGCAGTGTCAAGACAGGGAATTGACTATAACTAGGCTAAATAAAGAGATAGAAATTTGGGAGTGAATGACACGTGGATGTTATTTAAAGTGTGAGAATGAGTGAAGTCACTGAGGGGCATGAGTGTAGCTGGAGAAGAAATGAGCAAAGTTGGAGTGCTGGGGTACTCCAACGTTAAGAGATTGGAAGCAGAGTAGTCTGAGAAAGAGTGATCAGGTGTGTCCAGTGTTGCTGATAGAGCATCTAAGATAAGGACTGAGAATTGATGCTGGATTTGCAATGTGGACATCCTTTGTGACCTTGACAAAAGCTGTTTCTGTGTGGTGGTGGTAGAGTAGGCCTCTGGTGTGAGTTTAAGAGAGAGTGGGAGAAAGGGAATTGTAGACCTCTAGTATGCTTGATTCTCCCAAGGTATTTTGCTGTAGAAGAGATTAAAGAGAGAGACAACCATTGCTGGTGGTGAAAGTGTGATCAAGAGTGTGATCAAGACAAGGTTGTTTATGTATATGAGAAATGACATTTTTAGGATCTAATAGAGAGGGAAATTGTTGGAAGTGAAGGAGATTAAGTGCACAAGTGGAGAGGTGCCTATAGAAAGGTTTGTGGATCTGTAGAGTAACAGGATGGAAGTAAATATGGGAAGTGGGTAGATGTGGGTGTTGGACTCTGAAGTTTTCTTCTGTTGTCCTTAATTTTCTCAGTGAAATAGGAGGTTGGGCCATCAGCTGAGATTGAAGATGGGGGAGTAAGCGTTATAGGTGTGAGGAAAGATGTGAAATGGTTGGCAAGGAAAGTGAGAGTGAACGGACCAGGGAAATGTAGTTTGATTTCCAGGCAGCGGTAAGGCTCCACCTGAGGTTCATGGTCATGACTATAGAGTGAGACCACTCAGAGTGGTTATGTGTTTCCCCAGTCACATTCCCTGTAAGGGTGCAGGGGTGGCCTAGGCAGAGTTGGATTTAACCAATGTGGTGGTTTTGCCAAGAGAGTTTTTCAGAGTGAGAGTGAGGGAGGGAATTGAGGGTATAAGCTAGGGGATGATTATGATTAATCATGGACTATAAACTGAGTAAGGAGGGAAGAGGGTCATTGAAAAGCTGGTGGGGTTATTACTCTTGTCATTTAGACTTTGAATATTTCAGGCCAGTCCCTGACTATACATGCACCAAACAAAATGTAATGTCAGATTTGCAACAAGTTATTTGGGTGGGGTAAGGAGAAGGAGGAGGCTATGTTCTAATAAAACAAAAATAATACAGTATTCTCATCTATTGATTTATTTTTTTGTTTGGTGGTCATGGTGTAACTGAAAGCCAAGAAAAGGCCTTGCATTTTGCTTTAACCTGATTGATTTACTCAGCCATTCCCTTTTAAAAAGTAGCTTAAGAACAAGCAAGCTCACAGACTTTATTCTTATAAAAACACTCCATGTTTATTATAGAGTATTTTTAAAATAAAGTATTGAAAATAATATTTACAAAGACTCCTGTGATCCAGTTGACAGTTCTGCTGTGTTACTTTCTGGCCAGGTTTTCCTCCCTATTCTTTCTACATAATCGAGACCACGCTTTACATACGATTTTGTTTCCTGTGTTTTTGCATTTAACAAATGAACAATATGAACTTTTCCCCCATGTTATTTATAACTCTATAAATATCAATTTTAGTCCCTAAAATTCCATTGTGTAGATGTGCCAGAATTTTGTTTACAGTTCTCATGCTGTTGGAAATTAGAATGTTTCTGATTTTTAAAATTTAAGTTGACTTTTTCTCATATATAATAATGCAGGGGACCTTGTTATGCTTTGGTTTCATATTATTTGATTTATAAAAATAGCATTTGGGGTCACAGAATATGAATATTTTTAAGAGTTGCGTGTAGCAAGTTATTTTTTACAACTAAATTAAGACATTTTTAAGTAATGAATATCATCATTTAGAAAAATCTTTGCTGATTTGACTTGTTGAAAAATCAGTACTATTTTAATTGCATTTCCTTGATTATTATGAGGGTCAATATTTTTCTATGAATATGTTGAGCCAATTGGTTATCCATCTGGAAAAATGTAAATTAATCCCTACCTTATAAATAAATCAGTACTACATTAATCAAGGACTTACATGTGAAATGTAAAACTTCAATACTCTTATAGGAAATACAGGAGAATATGTGCTTTAAGTCAGAAGGACTTCTTAAGACAATAGAAGGGGTGAACGATAAAGGAAGACTGACAAATTCGACTAAAATAAGATGAGAAACTTCTGTTCCTCAAAGTACCACAAAAAGAATAAAAGGCAAGGCACAAGTACCATACAGCTATAGAAAATAAAGTAGATGATCTGTGTGAACTGATACAGAGTGATTTCTAGGGCTCTGAAATGTACCTGCCCTATCACATATCTTTTTGTTCTATATATTTAGCCATGCATTTTAATCATTTTTCCCACAATAAGGAAGAAAAATGTTTAACAGCCAACCCATTTTACATTCCCACTAACAATGTATGAGGGTTCCGTTTCTCCACATCCTTGCTAACACTAGGTCTTGTCATTCTAGTGGTTGTATAGTGGTATTGCATTGTGGTTTTAATTTGTATTTTCCTAATGATCCATACTATTAAGCACCTTTTCATGTGCTTATTAGCCATTTGTGTGTCTTCTTTAGTAAAAGGTTTATTCAGGTCTTTTTTCCCATTTTAAAAATCAGATTGTCTTATTATTCGGTTGTGGGAGTCAACTTTATATATTTGTTCTGGGTGTAAATCCTTTATCAGATATATCAAATTAAATATTTCCTCCCAGTCTGTAGCTTATCTTTCTCTTAATGATGTGTTTTGGAGCACAGAACTTTGTAATTTTAATGAAATGTCTAAGTTCAGTGGTTTTCATGGATAGGTTTCTCAGTTGTATGCTGTTAGTTTATCTCCAAAGTCGTGGAACGGTTGCTTTTGACAGTTTGGCTGGCTCTCTAGTTGCTTTTTGCGGAGAGGATTTATCAGCCTCCTCGTTCCGTCATGCCAGAAGTGAATTCCCCTGGGTATATCCTTTTTTGTATTCCCATTTTCATATGAGGAAACTGAGGCTTGATGCCCAGGGTCGTTAGAAATGGTGGCTGGGATTTGCACTCCGG
This sequence comes from Ceratotherium simum simum, assembly GCF_057802395.1. NCBI lineage: Eukaryota > Metazoa > Chordata > Mammalia > Perissodactyla > Rhinocerotidae > Ceratotherium > Ceratotherium simum. Next base: position 56,310,105 of record NC_141913.1, read on the forward strand.
CATTTTGGCTCCAGAGTCCGTGCTCTGAAGGACAAGGCTCTGTCCTCCCAGGCCCCATATAGTGTTAGCCCAGTCAGAACAAAGGGTGGGTTTTGGATCATGCACCAAAGGTCAGTACTTGGGTCTGTTACTTGGCAACTTCCTCTGTGACTTTGGGCAAATGGGTAAACAGTCTAAGATTTAGTTTGCTCTTCTTTAAAATGGAGATCAAGACAGTACTTTCCAAATAGAGTTCTTATGAGATTCAAGAAGATTAATGTATGTTTTTTAGTACGTAGTAACCTCCGAGCGGGTGGTGGGCATGGTGATATTAGTAATAGTAGTAGAGTAGCATAAATAGTAGCAGTAGTGACGGGAAACTACCTCTTCCTCCTGGTGTGAGTTGCGCGTCTCTCCTCTGAAGGACGATGGCATCCTGAATACCTTTCTTTTACAGCCCTTCTCATAGTCCTCTGTAAATGTTTGCTTATATTCTGTACTAGAATCCAAGGTCCGTGAGGGTAAGGACTTTATCTTTCATCCCTGTGTTTTTACTATGGCTTGCAGCTCTCTGCCTTTTACTTTTCAAGGAAGTGCAGTGTTTTATCTGTGTCAGGACAGGGATGTGACCTGGAGTGATAAATAAGGCAAGAGAGGGAGGCAAAGAAAGAGGTGGGCATAAGTTAAGGAAACTTAGAGAAACCGTAGTGAGTGATGAGAAGTATTGCTGTGTGAGTTGAACTCAGGGGTGCCAAGGTGGTTAGGTGTCAGCGGTTCTGCTAGATGAAGGCTTCCTTTCTAGCGTCCACAGGGAGCAGAGCCGCCAGAAAAGACTCAGATTGTGAAGAGGGAAGCAAAAGACTGAAATACAAGTGTGAGGTACATGGAATGAGGCAGGACATGAAGGGCAAGACTTTGCATCATGAGATTAGAACCTAGGAAGAATTGGGAAGAGTTTGGGAAGGTTTAGGGGGATAGATTAAGGAAAGCTGTTGAGACCTTTGACCCTGAGGGCATCAGAGTCCTGCTTTTCATACCAGGTAGCTGAAACACATAAACATTCTTTTACCTAGACTGCCTCATTTTCTTTTGTAAGTGTGGGGTGAGATGGTTGTTCTGTAGTAAAGTAAAACCTGCTCAGTGGTTACAGAAAGAACTAATATAGAAAATATGTCTACTGGGCTTCCTGATCCCTTTTCCTGTTCACTAGAGGTGTAATCACCAATATTTGGATATTCTTTGAGACGTTTACTGTACACACTTAGGCATATAAATATATGCAAAAATGGGATCATATTTGCATTATGTTTTGTAGTTTGCCTTTTGCCAACAATGTCTCTTGGATCTCTTTGCATAATATTGCATTATATTGATGGATTATAATTTATTAAACTAGTCCACTGATTTCTTCTTCTTCTTTTTTTTTTTTTTGTGAGGCAGATCAGCCCTGAGCTAACATCCATGCCAATCCTCCTCTTTTTGCTGAGGAAGACTGGCCCTGGGCTAACATCCATGCCTATCTTCCTCCACTTTATATGGGACGCCACCACAGCGTGGCCTGACAAGCGGTGCCTCGGTGTGTGCCCGGGATTCCAACCCGGGCGGCCAGCAGCAGAGCACGTGCATTTAACTGCTACACCACGGGGCCGGCCCCACTAGTCCACTGATTTTTTTATGTGTATTATTATTATTTCCTGATATTTAGGTTAATTCCATGTCTTTTTCTTTTTTTTTTTTTAAATATGGCTATTATTGTAAGAGTAAAGATATTCTTTTTTTTTTTTCCTTCTTTAAAGATTTTATTTATTTATTTTTGCCCCCAAAGCCCCAGTAGATAGTTGTATGTCACTGCTGCACATCCTTCTAGTTGCTGTATGTGGGACGCGGCCCCAGCATGGCCAGAGAAGCGGTGCGCGCCCGGGATCCGAACCCGGGCTGCCAGCAGCGGAGCGCGTGCACTTAACCGCTAAGCCACGGGGCCGGCCCCACTAGTCCACTGATTTTTTATGTGTATTATTATTATTTCCTGATATTTAGGTTAATTCCATGTCTTTACCAGGATGCGTTATGTGTAAAAGTCTTGTATAGTGATTAAGTGGGCTCATTCTATAGAATCAGTTCTGTGATTTTAGGCAAGTGCCTTAATCTCTGCCTCAGCTCCCTCATCTATCCAATGGGAATGTCATAATTGTTGCTACTACTGTTAGCTGCAAACATCTGTATAGCTTAATGTGTGCTAGGCATTGTTGTAAGGACATCACATGTATTAACACATTTAAACCTCACAACTAACTTGATTGATTGATACTGTTATTTCTAAGATCACACAACTGTTAAATGGTGGAGCCATGATATACGTGAACTCGTGCATTCTGGTTCCAGAGGAGTGCTTCCTGCTATGTTACGCTGCTTCACAAATAATACCAAACTTAACAGGGTTATAGGGATTAAATAAGATGCAGTATATTCAGAAGGCTTAAAACCAAAGCCCAGCACATACTAGGCCAGTATGTGGCCTATGTTTACCAATTGTAGGCCACTACTAGAGCACGATGAAGTAATGTTAGCCTTTTTTTTTTTTAATACTGTAAGGAATCATTTTCCATATGTCTTTGTTTTTGGCTTGAGTATATATCTAAAAGATAAATTGCTAATAGCATAATTACTTGGCTAACGCATATGTGGATTTAAAATTTTGATAAATATTTTCAAATAATCCTCCACAAATCGTACCAGTTCACACTCCAACAATTAGTTATGAGTGCTCAGTTTCCCATGCCCTTGCCAACATTGTTATTGATTTAACTTTTCAAACTCATAGGTGAAAGATATTATCTTGTTTTGTTTTGAATTTCCTTTTTAGTGAATTTTTAAAGTTGGGATACAGTTTACATTGAAACTCACCCTTTGGAACATAGAGTCTATTGAGTTTTAACAAATGCAGTCAGTCGTGTAACCACCACCACAATCAAGGTACAGAACAGTTCCCATCACCCCTAAATTCCTTTAATTTCTTTGTGATAAATGAATTGAGAATCTTCCAGGGTGTTAGTTGGCCAGTTGAATTTGTTTTCTCTCTGTCTGGCTTGCTTGATTTCTCTCTCGTTTTCTTGCCTTTCTTCCTTGTGTCGTTCTTTTTGTGTGAACTATCCCTTCGTATCTTTTGCCCATTTGCTTATAGGATTGTGTGCCTTTCTCTTACTGATTTCTAAGAGCACCTTCTATGTTACAGAAATTAATCCTTTGTCATATGTTGGCAGTTTTCCTACAGTTTCTCTTTTGGCTGTATTTATGCCATTCTTTTGGCTGTTCAGAAATTTTAAATTTTGCATTGTTAGATTTATTGATCTTTTCCATTATTGATTCAAGGTTTTATGTTATGCATAGAAAGGCTTTCTGCCCTGCACGGTGTGTTTTTTAAATTTTTTTTTTTTATTTATTTTTCCCCCAAAGCCCCAGTAGATAGTTGTGTGTCATGGTTTCATGTCCTCCTAGTTGCTGTCTGTGGGACGCGGCCTCAGCATGGCCGGAGAAGCAGTTCCTCGGTGCGCGCCCGGGATCCGAACCCGGGCCGCCAGCAGCGGAGCACGTGCACCCAACCGCTAAGCCACGGGGCCGGCCCAGCACGGTGTGTTTTAAAGATTTTTATCCAACTTTTATGTTTTTTTTATGTTTGCATATTTGATACTTCTGGAATTAATTTTTATATGAGAAATAAAACTATTGCTTTCCCCACCATTCCCAAATGGTTATCCAATCTACTCGTCAATCCGTCTTTCTCCCAATAGTTTAACATCTCTTAGTCACATACCCTTTTCATATGTATCTGTCTGTTTCTTGACTTTCTAAGTCTTTTTTCCCCTTCCTTTTAAGCTGTTAAAATATGTTTTATATCTTGTGCAGGTCATTCTCCCTTATTTATCGTTTAGAATTTTTCTTACTCTTTTCATTGTTTATATGTCAAAATTAACTTCAATATTATTTTGTTAGGTTTCTTGCAAAAACATCATTGATGTTTTCCTGGGTTCTTGAGTTCGTATTTTGACGAGATTGAACTGTTTTATCTAAGACAAGATGTGTCTTTCTATATATTTATATCTATATGATCCTCTGAGGAGTTTTAAAGTTTTTCATGTAGTTGTGGACATTTTTAAAAGTTAATTTCATCTTTTTTGAAACTATTATAAATAGAACCTAGTCTTTTATTATATTTTCTACTAGCTTTTTAAAATATAGAATTACTAATGGTTTTTTTTTATTGAGGTAATATTGGTTTATAACATTATATAAATTTCAGGTGTACATCATTAATTGCGATTTCTACCCAAAGACTAATTACCATCCATCACTGTACACATGTGCTGTTTTACCCCTTTCGACCTCCCTCTTCCCCGCTTCCCCTCTGGTAACCACCAATCTATTCTCTATATCTATGTGTTTGTTTGTTGTTATTGGTTTTTATCTTCCATATATGAGTAAAGTCATATGATATTTGGCTTTCTCTGTCTGACTTATTTTGATTAGCATATTGCCCTCAAGTTCCATTCATGTTGTCGAAAATGGCAAGATTTCATCTTTTTTATGGCTAAGTAGTATTCCATTGTATATAAACCACATCTTCTTTATCCTGTCATCTGTTGATAGGCACTTAGATTGTTTCCAAGTCTTGGTGATTGTGAATAATGCTGCAATGAATGTAATCTTCTAAAGTTAGTGTTTCTGTGTTCTTTGGATAAATACCCAAAAGTGGCATAGTTGCATCATAGGATAGTTCTATTCTTAATTTTCAAGGAAGCTCCATACTGTTTTCCATAGTGGCTGCACCAGTTTACATTCCCACCAGCAGAATATGAGGGTTCCCTTTTCTGCACATCCTCTCCAACACTTATTTCTTGTCTTTTTAATAATAGCCATCCTGACAGGCGTGAGGTGATATGTCGTTGTGGTTTTGATTTGTATTTCCCTAATAATTAGTAATGTTGAATGTCTTTTCATGTGTCTGTTAGCCATTTGTATATCTTCTTTGGAAAAATGTATGTTCAGATCCTCTGCCCATTTTTTAATTGGATGTTTGTTTTCTTGTTGTTGTTTATATATTTTGAATATTAACCCCTTATTACATGATTTATGATTTACGAATATCTTCTCCCAATTTAAGTTGTCTTTTGGTTTTGTTGATGCTTTCCTTTGCTGTGCAGAACCTTTTTAGTTTGATGTAGTTTATTTTTGCTTTTGTTCACTTGCCTGAGTAGACATGGTATTTGAAAAGATGCTGCTAAGACCAGTGTCCAAGAATGTACTGCCTATGTTTTCTTCTAGGAGTTTTATGGTTTTCAGGTCTTTACATTCAAGTCTTCAATCCATTTTGAGTTAATTTTTGTATATGGTGTAAGATAATGGTCTACTTTCATTTTTTGGCGTGTGGTTGTCTGGTTTTCCCAACCCCATTTATTGAAGAAACTTTCCTTTCTCCATTGTATGTTCTTGGCTCCTTTGTCAAAAATTAGCTATCCATAGATGTGAGGGTTTATTTCTGGGCTCTCGATTCCGTTCTGTTGATATGTGTGTCTTTTTTGTGTCAATACTGTGCTGTTTTGATTACTGTAACTTTGTAGTATGTTTTGAAATCAGGGAGTGTGATACCTCCATCTCTGTTCTATTTTCTCAGGATTGCTTTGGCTTACTAGTGATTTTTACATATAAATTTTGTAAGCAGTCACTTGACTGAGTTCTCTCTTTTTTTCCTAATAGTTGTTCAGCTGCATCTATTGTATTTCCAGGTTTTCATTCAATTATGTCATTTGTAAATAATGATAATTTGTCTCCTCTTTTTCAATATTTATACTTATTTCCTACTCTTGTCTAATTAATTGGCTAATATGTTGAAAGTAATGCTAATTAATAATGTTGATAATTGGCATCCTTGTTGCTGGCTTTTAGCATTTCTTCATTATTCATATGGCTCTTAATTTTGTTATAAGTATCATGTTAAATGTCCATCTATTTCTATTTTACAAAGAGTTTTTTTGGGGGGGTCAGGAATTGATGTTATTTTTTTTCAGATCTTGTTTATGATTTATAGCTGTGATCATATGGTTTTGCTCCTTTGATCTGTGGTAAATTATAGTGATAAATGTACAGGTAAACAGGCATGCTAGCTATCTATGGTGGGATGTACCTTATCTGGTTGAATGGTTCCCCCCCCCACTCCCAATGTTTGCTGATATTTAAGAGTTGTATTTCGGTATTCATAAGTGAGATCGGAGTTTTTTGGGTTTTTTTTTAATGTGTGTTTTTGTCTAATTGTGTTATCAATATTCTTTTGGCTTTAAAAATAAATTTGGGGACCTTTCTTTTTATCTCTATGCCCTGAAGTAGTTAAGTGAATATTGGCCTCATGTCTTTATTGACTTGTTACTTTTTCTTCCCAAGGGAAGAGAAGACCATGGGAATTCTTTGATAACTTTCTCAGGTTCTATGACAGCTGTTAGCCTCTTTTGGATTGTTACCTCTTCCAATGCAAATTTTGGTAATATATATTTTGCCATGAAATTATCTATTTCATCTGAGTTTCAAATTAATTTTTAGAGAGTTTTCAAAGTACTGTTACATATTTTGATTTCTCATGGATCTGTAGTTATTGTTCTCTCTATTTCTAATTTTTTATAAATATATTTTCCTTTTTTCTTGATTATGACAGCTAGTTGTTTACCAATTAAGTTTCTTGTTGTTTAATCCAAGAATCAACTCTTATAGTGTTTACTACTACTACTCCTCCTCTTTTTTTTTTTTTTTTTTTTTTTGCAGGGGAAGATTCACCCTAGGCTAACATCTCTTGCCAGTCTTCCTCCTTTTCTCTTTCTTTCCCCTCATGAAGCCCCAGTACATAGTTGCATATAGTTGTAAGGTCTTCTGGTTCTTCTACGAGAGCCACCACCACAACATGACTACTGACAGACAAGTAGTATGGTTCAATGCCTGGGAACAGAACCCGGGTCTCTGAAGCAGAGCATGCGAACCTTAACTGCTAGGCCATCAGGGCTGGCTCGACTTTTTATTTTCTGATTTATTTGTGTTTTTATCTTTATTTTTTTCTGCTTTTTCTTTTTTCTGTTGTTCTAATTGCTGCCTTCTGGAATTGAATGCATAGTTTATCTCTTTTAATTCCTTACTGTTGAGTTTTGTAAATGTTTAAAGCTTTGAAGTTTTCTGTGTGCCTAGTTTTAGGCTCACAACTCTTACAGAATTGCATAGATTTTGATATGTAGCATTTTCATTATGTTAGTTTATAAATAGTATACAATTTCTGTTCTCTTTGAGATGTCCTCTTTGATTCAAGAGTTATTTAAGGATGTTTGGTGATTTTATTTTAATTTATTTAAATTTTTTTTTTGTTTTTTTCTGTTTAGTTTTAATGCTTTGTGGTCATTTAATGAGATTTTTCTGATTTTTTAATTTATTAAGATTTTCACAGTGGCCTAATATATTGTCACATTGAGTATTCCATAAATTCTTGAAAAGGAGATATATTCTCACTTTTTAGACTACAGAATCCCATATATCTAATAGGTAAAGTAATTATGTAATTTAAATTGCTGTATTCTTCATTTTTGTTTATTTAATTTTCTTGGGCTGAAAGAGACATTTTATTTTATTTATTTATTTTATTGCGGTAACATTGGTTTATAACATTATATAAATTTCAGGAGTGCATCACTGTATTTTGACTTCCGTATCGACTACATCTTGTTCACCACTAAAAGTCTACTTTCCGTCTGTCACCCTACCAGTGACCCCCTTTGCCCGTTTCACCCTTCCCCGACCCCTGAAAGAGACATTTTAATGTTGTTCCATTTTGTGTGTAAAGATTTTTTGGCAATTTTATCTTCTTTGTGCATTATACCGTGTATAACGTGCCCCTTTTAGTTTTGTATGACCAATTTTCCTTGAATGTAACACGGTCTTATATTACTATTGTTACTCTAGCTTTCTTGGTGTTGTCAGCATATGCGTTTTTTCATTTTTTTCTTAGACGATTTTTTTTCTGATACAATTAGGATTGGTATTTGTCAGTTAGATGAAAAATTGCACTGAAGTACGGACTCATGTGCTTTTAAACATTTTATTTTACATTAAAACAAGTAAATATGCACTCTTGTTAATTTACAAATATCTTTTCTTTAGATATCCATTGACTGAACTCTATCAGTCTGAATTATGTAATCGCTATCCTTACATAATGCATCATCTATGATTTCCAGTTTGGTACTTCTTATAAGTAGAATTAGAAGTCAGTCACATTTGCAAGGCAGTCTGTACAAAGGCCTGGATTTTTTTAAAAGTAATGTTTTCCTAGTCTTTTTAGAGTGGTTTTCCTTACATCTAATTACACAGAATTTTTTTTTTTAGCCATCTGCATTTATTTCGTGCTTACAAGTCAATTAACTTTTTGTAGAACGAACTTTTAAAAAATATACTCCTTTGTTTACATGTTTAAATCATGCAATGAATTTAAATTCAGAAAAGTTTATATGAACATCAGCCCTGCCCAGGAACTATTTTAGGTACTGAAGATATCACAAGAGTGATAACATTCCTGATCTCAAGTAGAATACAGCTAAATACAATTCATCTGATAGAACAAGAAAATCACAGGAATGCTGAAGAAAGAAAAGGGTAGTTCGAAATTGGTGGCTAATAGAGATTTTGTGATCTTTTGAAACTTTCTGAGACAGTTGGTTTTAGTATGTTGTTTCCATATAAAATATGATTGGATTTTTTTTAGACCAGATTTGAAAATCTTTTTCTTCTAATAGTTGAGTTTGTCTCATTCATATTTATTGGCATAACAAACATTGGAAGCTAAATTCTCTCATATTTCATGTTATATTATTGGCCGTTGCCCTTATTTTCTTTTTTATCGTGTGGTCTATTCCTTTCCCTCCTTTCTGCTTCTCCCTTTGTGGAAAGGCGTTAGAATCTGTTCTTTATTTTTCCTGTTTTATAAAGGTAGTGGCAAGTAGTGTACTAACAGATTCAGGAACAGTGGAGTAGAATCCAGGGAACTGAAATGGAAATGTAAGAGCATGAACCAAGGCGTGCTCAGAAACTGACAGTGCAACCTTTAGTGCAGAGAGAGAGTTAGAACAGGGAAACTCCTTTATCTTGCTAACTTTTTGTATGGATGTTTTGCTTACATTAAAAGTCTTTCTCTTTGTTCCTTTAAACTGTCTTCACAGGTAGTTTAAGCTAAGAGTTCTCAAAGTATAGCCTGTGGATTCCTCTTTATGATAATGCTAAAACATCTTCCTTTTTCATTGTATTGCCGTTTTCACTGAGAGTGCAAGAGTGATGGTGCATAAAATTGATGGTCCCTTACCACGAACAAGGCAGTGGCACCAACTATCGTAGTATTGAACTTTCGTAGTAGTCGTACGTTCTTCACCTCCAAGCACTTAGAGGAAAAAGAAATTCCAGTTACATTTAAGAATGTCATTGATGAAGTGTAAAAATTATTAATTTTATTAAATCTTGACCCTGAGTACACATCTTTTCAAAACCTTTATGGTGAGGTGGACATGTGTAGAAAGCACTCTTTACCACATACTGAAGAAAGAAAGGTGTCTCGAGAGGAAGTGTGTGTGCCATTGTTTGAGCTGCTAGCTGAGATAGCTACTTTTTTGTGAAACACCACTTTTACCTAAAAGAACAATTGACAGACAAACTGTGGTTATTCAGCTTGGGTTTTTAATAGATATTTTCTCATAAATGATCAAAGCCTGTTATTACTTACAGTATTGTTGCCAATGATAAATTCAAACTTTCAGGCAAAAATTAGAATTGCGGAAATCTTCTGTCTACCACTGTTAGCTTAGCTGCTTCCCAATACTTAAAGACTTTTCTGATGAGATTAGCAATGATATTAGCAAATATAATTTTTTTATAGTATATAAAGAAATAATTAATACATGGTGTTACAAAATCATGCATGCATAAAAGATTCATTCAAAATGCAAGCTAGACCAATGGATTTGAATGTAATAGAGTAAAAAAATTCTTGGTATGGTTTCAGATTTTACAGTGAAACTAACTTTTAAGAAACTATCACTTGTTGATTTTTGGTATAGTGTCACAAGAAGAATATCCAGTTATGTGAGAAGGTTATCAAATAAAATATTGCTCTCTTTTCCGGATATACTATATATCCGTAGGAGGTTGAATTTTCTTCTTATACTTTAACTGAAACAACATATTGTGACAGATTGAATGCAGATGCAGACGTGAAAGTCCAGCTGTCTTAAGTCAGACAGAACAAAGATTTATAATAATGTAAAAGGGTGCCTTTTCTTTCACTTAATTTTTATTGTTTGAGGAAATGTATTCATTTTTCATGAAAATGTTATGTTAACATGTAATGAGTACATTGTCATTTTAGAATGAATTATTAAATATTTTTAAATCTCAGTTTTAATTTCTAATAGGGTAAATTTCAATAGATATAACCCATATAGACAAAGCTTCTTGTGGTTTTCAGTAGATTTTAAGAGGATGAAGAGGCCTTCAGACCACAAAGTTTGGGAAGCACTGATGTAAGCGCTAGACTGATGGGCGGGGCTTTGGCGTCAGCATTCGGGTTCAAATTCTGGATCTGCTCTTTCCAAGTGGCAAATTATTTAACTTTGTTAGGCAAATTTAATGTCTCTGAGACCCAGTTTCCTCACTTGTAAAATGGCAATGATAAAGCTGTTTCGTTTGTTGAACGTTAAGTAGTTGTTGGATGTTATCCTTTAAATTTTTCATTAGTTGTTATAATGACAGGCGTGATTACCTCCAATCATTTCTTTAAAAAAAAGTTGTGAAATTATTTGAAGATATCTTCTGCCCATATGGATAAAGTATTCATGTGTAAAACCTTTTCCCTTTAACCTTATACACATATTCAAGTATATATGTAAACTTAAAATTTTACAATTAGAAAAGCAATAACTAATTCAGAACATTTACTTAGGCATGATGAGACAGATGGCAATCCTATAAAAAGATGGCATATATTTTTGGAAGTGCAAACAGAAAAACAGATACTCTTAAAAATTCCAGAGTAATCTTTGCCTAGAAAATGAAAGGAAGAGATAAAAGACCGTATGGCCTAGTAGAACTTTTTATAATTTCTAATGTCTGGGATTGAATTTTGTTTATTTAATGTTAGTATTGAGTTGCATGTGTATTGATAGTTGAAAAAGGATGAATTATCAAGTAGATTATTACCAAGTACTTTTACTGTGGTTATCAGTCACTTGTTTTCTATGAAATGGATGCGATAGTGGGAAGCATCACCACTTGAACCCCAAATATAGTGAGGTTAATACAGTAACACTCATCACCTCAGAATCGGTTACTGATTCTGCTGTCGGGCAGTTATATACATCAAGTTGCCATCATTGTGGAGCAGCGTTCTCATTCATTGCACTTCACTGTTCATTCAACAGATATTTATTCAGTGCCTTCTTTGGGCCAGGTACCAGCTAGATGCTGGGGTAAAATGTTGAGAAAAAGTGACATAGTCTCTGCTTTCATGGAGATCATAGTCTGCTGGGGAGATAGGCATTAATCAAATAATTATACAGACAGATCTAAGTATACATCCCAGATGAAAATTCTAGGCAGGAGAGAGATGCAGTATTCTGAGATCCTGCCATTGGGTGATTTCACCCAGTCAGGAAGAGCAGGGTATGGTTCCTTGAGGAACTGACAGATGAGCTTAGGTGTGAAGGAATTAGTCAAAGAGGAGAGTGAAAAAAACATTTCAAATCAAAGGGACAGTATGTTAAAATGTTCTGTGTTGAGCAAAAATATGGTAAATGTGAATGCTTTCGGTGTGAATGGACCAGAAATGACCACGAAAAGAATGACCAGACCCTGTAGGACCTTATTGACCGTGTTAAGGAGGTTTGTGTTTTATCCTAAATAATGGTAGATTATGGCTTGAGGTGGGGAGTGAGGGAGGTGAAGGTAGGTAGGGTATCTGATCACCATACCTGATTAGGTTTGCATGTCTACAGTTCATTTACTCATGATTACTGAGTACCTGCTACTCCTGGGCATGGCCCTAGACTCTTGGGAGACATCAGTGAGTAAAGCAGAGTTAAAATCCCTGCTTTTGTAAAGTTTACGTTCTTTAATGTAAAAAGGGGGAGAAAGACAACCTAATAAGAAAGTGCTTTTGTATGCTAGAAAAAAATAACGTGGTTAAGAGAGTTTTGCATTACAGTTTAAATGGCATGGTCAGGGGAGGTGTCATTGAGAAGGTGACAGTTGAGCAAAGACTTGAAGGAAGTGAGGGGATTGGTGGGTAATATTTGCAGTCAGCACAAGGTGCTAAATGGCAGCATGTTCGTAGTATCCTCAGAGCATCAAGGAGACAGTGGAGAGGGCAAGGGAAGAAGAGTGTGCGAGTGGGAGTCACATCATGTAGGGCCTTAGAGACCACTGCAAAGACTTGTCTTTTACTGAATGAAATGGAAAGCTCATGTGGCCTGTTTAGATAGAATTGCCTATCCCTGATCATTTGTAATAATGACTTTTGATTTTATGGGAGATAGATTGCTTCATTTTGGTAAGAAGAGATTTAGCCAGTTTTGTGCAACGTGGATTTTCCTATCCATTTATTTACTCAATAGTCAAGGAATATTTACGTGATATCAAAGAATTTAAGCAATATATATTAAATATCTAATAGTAGTTTCTGGTTAGGAATATAAAAATTAATAAGACGTTTCTATCTTCAGGTATTAAAATCTGGTTGGGAAGATAAGCTATGGATAGAACACAAGCAATTCTAAGTCACTGTGTGACATAGTATTAAGGGAGTACAAATTGAGTATTGGGAGTCCAGAGAAGGGAGAGAGCACTAATTCCCTGCTGGCTGGATGATCAGAGCCGATTTCAGGAAGAAGTATATATTTTTTTAAGGAATTCCCTGAAAGGTGGATTAAGAAAGAGGAAGAGAACATTTATCAGGAGGAGGGAACAGCATAAGCTAGGGGCAGAGGTAGAAAAACAAAAGACTTTGTAATTAAGATTGAAACTGAACTAACATTTCACACCATTTCTAGAAAGTTAGCTGGGCCTGACCCTCCAGGTCAAGCTTTTGGTTGATTTACATGCTTGGGTTTGAGAGATTTTGGGGTGACACTCCAGACAGACCATATGTAAGCCATTCTGGATGTTGATCCATTGATGTAGTTTATCAAGAATTTGCTGATTTTCGACTACTATTGTAAACAATACTTTCTTTGCACCATCCCCGTTATTGGGGCTAAAGGTATTTGTTTTCTCTCGTATGCACATCCTTTAGTTTTATGGATATTGCTAATTAAGTTTTCTTAATCTCTGTGTGAAGTTCACACCCACTTTTTTTGTGGACAAAATTGGATTCATTGCTAGTGAGCCAGAAAATTGTCCCTTAACACAGGGAAGTCTTATTAGTCTTGGTGTCACCATTTTCAGCCTGTTAAGACAAATAAATGCAGTTTCTACTGCTGTGAGGAATTGCACTTAGAAGCTCTCACTGGTTAAGAGAAGTTGATGGGCCTTTCGGTGCACTTGGGTTGTCCTGCTTTTCTGAGCTTCACAAAAGAATTGGGCAGATGAGACCGCAGTCACTTTGTGGTGTCTTTTGAACTGAAGTTTTATTCTTTGTTTTTTGTGCCTTGTTTAAGAAATTTTATTCTTATCTCAAAGTCTTAAACATTTTAAACTTCAATTTTTGCAATTAGATCTTTAATCTACTTATAATTTATTTTCATCAACATTGTGAGGTATGGAATCCAATTTTATTATTTTTCCAGATTTATAACCAATTGTCTTAGCACCATCGATTAAATACTGTCCTTTTCCCATTGTTTTGCCTTCTTGCATATGTCTGGTTTCTGGTCTGCTTTTGTGTATGATAGTGTTTATTTATTTATAAAGATTTCTACAAATATTTCCATGATACATTTTGGTAATATTATAAAATTATTTTATATTAGTCTGGAATATCACTTAGCTGCAGCAGAATTTATAACTGACTTTCAAACATTTAAAAAATGTTATGAAAATATTATGCAGGAGTATGAACATGCAATGTGCAGATTTTCATGAAGATCTTTTTTGCCTTCCTAAAATATTTCTGCAGAAAGGCAAATTGATATGAAGTTAATATGTAAATGCTGAGTGTGGTACGTCATGGTGAGTCATTGGTTGACAGCTTCAGGAGTAGCCACGTGGGCGTTACATAGTTTGTTGGGGTGTAGGGTACAGTGGTCAGGATCTGGGGCTTGCTTATCCACGGGGCTCGTAGATCGGGCTCACCTGATGCAGACACATTATACTTTTTACCAGAAAGCCACTTTGTTCATTGTTACTCAGTATTTATTTATTTCCATGATAACAGGATATTGTCTTCTATTTCTATTGATTTTTTTTTTCTTGTTGATTTTTAAAAATTTCAACATAATTTTATACATATTGTAATTCCCATATACATTAATTGTTTTACGTTACTTACATTTCATATCAGCTGCTTTCTAATGGAAGGTTGTAATTCATCTTAGTCATATATCGACAAAATATCTAAATTCCATTACGTGATGGTTTTACATTTACAGATGTACCTATCACAACCACAGTGCATGGATTCTTATTCTTGTCAAGAGATTAGATACTGGGGTCTGTCTTACTTTGCGTACAAAACCTATCCTGTCTACTCAAAAGGAGTGACTTGCCAGCTAAAGTATGTAGTCATTATGTTCTCTATTTCATGTTTATGAACGTCCATATTTTTGTCAAACAAATCAAAAATGTTAATAACTTAAATGTTACAACTTTAAGCTTAGGTAGAAGATATTGGTACTTGAATAGTGAGTTCATCTAATATATAACTTAATATAGTATTTAAAAGTAATTGGTGGGGCTGGCCCAGTGGCGCAAGCGGTTAAGTGCGCGCGCTCCACTGCGGCGGCCTGGGCTTCGCCGGTTCACATCCCTGGCGCACACCGATGCACTGCTTGGCAAGCCATGCTGTGGCGGTGTCCCATATAAAGTGGAGGAAGATGGGCATGGATGTTAGCCCAGGGCCAGTCTTCCTCAGCAAAAAAAAAGGAGGATTGACAGATGTTAGCTCAGGGCTGATCTTCCTCACCAAAAAAAAAAAGTAATTGATGCCCAAATATTTATACGTATTTTATTTTTTTACAACTTGCTCAAAAACATAGTACATGACAGTAAGACTTTTAAAATTGTTTCTTCCTTTAGGGAGATGCTGTTGCTGATCCCGATAGGTTGTCTGATCTGAGTGGTTTTTACTAGAAATGATTTCATGCAGATTCTATCTATGCAGTAACCAAATACTATCTATAACTAAAGTAAACATCTGGAAGCTATCTCTCCTCTCAACTCCCACCATGTGTTAATCTTATATTACTAACGGGTTTGTATTACAATTATTATGAAGCCATAACAATTTATTAATGTGCACATTACCACACAGTACTGGTATGTAGTAGGGGCTTAGTAAATGCATAGTGAATTAATGAATGTCATCAAGCTTAGAGCTGTAGTCTTTTGCCAAAAAACTGAGTGGTGCTAAACTGATGGGTGGAGAGATCAGAATCTTGCTCTTAGTTTTATTAGCGTTTTTCTCAACTTCAAGCTAATCATCTTGTTATGGCATTATACTTTGATGGCTGCAGAAACTGAAGAACAAATAAAACGTGTAGTTTAAGCACAATGTCTTTGCAAAGCAGTTATTGCTGTGCTCAGTTAAAATGACTTTGGGGGGCCAGCCCCGTGGTGTAGTGGTTAAGTTCAGCGCACTCCACTTTGGCTTCATGGGTTCGGATCCAGGGCGTGGACCTACACCACTCCTCAGCCATGCTGGGGCAGCGACCCACATGCAAAATAGAGGATTGGCACGGATGTTAGCTCAGGGTGAATCTTCCTCACCAAAAAAAAAAATGACTTTGGGTGTCAAAATTTTTTCCTATGAAATGACTTTCAGAAAGTCTTTACAGAATTGAAATCTTATCATTTCAATGATGGAACAGTGTACAAAAAAGTTTAGAAAATATATTTTTGGATACAGAAGTAAAAATTTGCCATTGGAAATTACCGAAAAAAAAGAAGAAATAATAATTCTGGAAATATGCTTCATAATCTTCTTCCAAATAGATCTACACTAGACATGGGTAGTTTTTATGGGTGTACCCTAGAGGTGAAAGTGTTTCAAGCCGCAAGCATTCAGCTTCTCTCTCATCTGTGCTGGGCACTGGGGCTGGGAAGGTGAATGGGCCCAAGGAACTCTCGGGTATAGAGGGACATTTCTAGACTTTTTCCAGATAACTTATCACAGATTATGGAATTCTTTTTATTTATTTTTACGGATGTTTAAATATTTAAAAACATGTGTAAGTTGTTGAGGAATCAGCCAGGTTTGTTACTCTCCCAGGTCGATGTGGCGCCTTCTTTATTGAGTGTTGCTGTTTTCAGGATGCGGGCTGGTGCTGGGCAGAGGCAGGGAACCGTGTACGTCAGTGCTGAAGATGAGTGCGGGTCTGTTAGAATGGTTAGGAAAGACAAGAACGCTGACCTATCATTAAGGATAAAACCAAAAGCAAAGCAGAGAAAGAAGAGAGGGAGATTAGGGTTTGTTCTTGAAACATCCTCAGATATTTGTCAAATGCTGGTTACATAGTAGTAGGCAGTGATCTGCCACTCTGCTGGGTGAGACAGAAAAAAATCCGTCCCAATGGAGCTTACCTTCCTGTGAACCTACTCAGGTGTCCTTGTTATTCTGAAGCTAAAGGGCTAAAACTGAGTAAAATAAAACTTTTGTGGAAATATTTTTTAATGTGACTTTTCTTTAATTTATTTATTTTTTTTAGAAAATGGCTCCAAAAGGTAAATGAAGCTGGAAAAATACATAGATGCAGCATTGCAGCCTCTCCAGATGTTTGAGGATAATACTCCAGAGAGAAATTGATCCCCTTGGATTAGGTAACTAGTCATAATGAAGAAAATTAGTCTTAAAACCTTCCGGAAGTCTTTCAACTTGAATAAAAGTAAAGAAGAAACGGATTTCATGGTAGTACAACAACCATCACTAGCCAGTGATTTTGGAAAAGATGATTCCTTATTTGGTAGCTGCTATGGTAAAGATATGGCCAGCTGTGATATCAACAGTGAAGATGAAAAAGGTGGAAAAAATAGATCCAAAAGTGAAAGCCTCATGGGTACGTTGAAAAGACGGCTCTCTGCGAAACAGAAGCAGAAAGGCAAGGGCAGCACACCCTCTGGGAGCTCTGCCGATGAGGACACCTTCTCCTCCTCCTCAGCACCCATCGTCTTTAAAGATGTGAGAGCTCAAAGGCCAATGAGGTCCACTTCCCTCCGCAATCATCACTACAGCCCTACGCCGTGGCCTCTTCGACCTACCACCTCGGAGGAGACGTGTATCAAAATGGAGGTGAGAGTCAAAGCCTTGGTTCACTCTTCCAGTCCAAGCCCAGCACTGAATGGTGTTCGGAAGGATTTTCACGACCTTCAGTCTGAAACTGTGTGCCAAGAACAAAGTAACCCCCTGAAGAGTTCGGAATCTCAGAATGGAGACTTGCATCTTCACCTTGATGAACATGTGCCTGTAGTTATTGGACTTATGCCTCAGGACTACATTCAGTATACTGTGCCTTTAGATGAGGGGATGTACCCTTTGGAAGGATCGCGTAGCTATTGTCTGGACAGTTCTTCTCCCATGGAAGTCTCTGCAGTCCCTCCTCAAGTGGGAGGGAGCTCCTTCTCTGAGGACGAGAATCAGGTAGACCAGGACCTAGTCGTGGCCCAGGAGATCTTTGTGGATCAGTCAGTGAATGGCTTGTTGATCGGCACCACGGGAGTCATGTTGCAGAGCCCACGAGCAAGTCATGATGATGTCCCTCCACTCTCACCATTGCTACCTCCAATGCAGACTAATCAAATCCAAAGGAACTTCAGTGGGCTCACCGGCACAGATGCCCACGTGGCTGAAAGTATGCGCTGTCATTTGAATTTTGATCCTAACTCTGCTCCTGGGGTTGCACGAGTTTATGACTCAGTGCAGAGTAGTGGTCCCATGGTTGTGACAAGCCTTACTGAGGAGCTGAAAAAACTTGCAAAACAAGGATGGTACTGGGGACCAATCACACGCTGGGAGGCAGAAGGGAAGCTAGCAAATGTTCCAGATGGTTCTTTCCTTGTTCGGGATAGTTCTGATGACCGTTATCTTTTAAGCTTGAGCTTTCGCTCCCATGGCAAAACACTTCACACTAGAATTGAACACTCAAACGGTAGGTTTAGCTTTTATGAACAGCCAGATGTGGAAGGACATACGTCTATAGTTGATCTAATTGAGCATTCAATCAGGGACTCTGAAAATGGAGCTTTTTGTTATTCAAGGTCTCGGTTGCCTGGATCTGCGACATACCCCGTCAGACTGACCAATCCGGTGTCGCGGTTCATGCAGGTGCGCTCTCTGCAGTACCTGTGTCGGTTTGTCATACGTCAGTACACCAGAATAGACTTAATTCAGAAACTGCCTTTGCCAAACAAAATGAAGGATTATTTACAGGAGAAGCACTACTGAAAGATGATGAGAACCCTGCATCTTGCACTTTGGGAATAAGAAAAAGAGATTGAAATACAGTTTACAAACTTTAATTACTCTCAGTTCTTTTGCTGCCATACTATTTCAGTTTTATGTGTAAAAGAGTAATCAGTTTGTTTAGGGGTGGGGAAGTGTTGACAAGGTGTCTTGGGTTTATTTTGGTTCTTTAAAAAAAGAAGTCTTGAGGTTTTAGAAGTGTGCATTATCTTTCATCAGTGTGCAGAATAATCACAATGTGAATTATCAGATTCTCCTTAACCCCCCTTCCCAAGTCCTTTGCTGCTATCCACTGTGATTTTTATGCATTTAAAGCACATTTCATGTGTATTCAACCCTAAGTCAAGTTGAATGAAACTTATAGAGTGAAAATTGTTATGTCTCTTTAAATGGCCCATTTTTGAAGATAGTGTTGAGTAAACATACCCGTGTGATAAAACAGAATTTTCACATACACTGAAAATGATTTGTAATCTCATACTTAGAAAGATTTATTTAGAATTATGAATCGACATAATCTTGGGTAATGGAATGCAGATCTGCAACATATCTTTTACAACACTCATTTCTAAATTATTATTAAGGTTGTGCTGTTTTTTGGTTGTGTAAAGTTGAATTTTTCTGTTGCCTTCATTTTCATCTTGTGGTTTGTCTATTTTAATAAATGGCCTTACATTAAAAAATTGTAAAGAAATGTATACCATCAATTTAGAAATTGTTGCCTTTTCTGTCGTTAAGCTCTGGTACAAATTGGCATAACATATAAAGACCTATGGAACTAGAACTATTATTAAAGAAATACTAGATGATCATAGTTTCCTGTGATAGCAATTTTTTGTGTTATCTATCCTTTGGTAAAATGTTTTATCTGTGATTTCTTTAGCTTAGTCAATATTTTTTCTTGGGTAAACTTGATATAGAACTGATTTTCATAAATGGACTAGATTCTCTTGCAACATTAAAGTTTATATAAAGTTTTAATTTGATTTGAATAGAAAGACAACATGATTTTAAAGTCGGATTTATATTATTTTTATGTAGTCACTTTTGAGATGTGCTAGATTCGACCCTTCCTTCCCCTACTAAAAAAACAAAAACCAAAAAAATAGAAAAACCCAATGATTTTAGTTGAAAAATTGTGGAAATTGTGGAGCACCGTGTCAGAAAAATATTAAAACCATATCATATATATGGAAGTCTTATTGCCTACCATATATATCGCCATTTAACAATAGGTTTTCTATTTGTTTCTTTTTAGTTTAGTGAAGTCCTTAAGTAAATTGGCATCATTAGTTATTTTCTCTCTTTGAGTCGGTCCTTGGGGGGAGTAACTAAATATGTTTTAGTTATTTTGAAATGCAGTATTTACTCACTGCGGGTCCTTTAGTGTAGTTTTGGGATTACCCCATCAGCTACGCAGCTTTAAAGGAAAATGTCTCCATCTCAGATGAAACATGTAATTTAAGACATTTCTTCCTTTGCAACTCAGTTTTCATGTCTCTTACCCCCATTTAAAAATAACAGTCCAAGTCTTAGGTCAAACTTAATGGCTTTGACATGCAAACATATCAGTATCCCCATTTTTTTTCTCTATTTGTTTTTTAGGGTCAGAACGGAGAATACCAAGAAAAGGGACAATGCCATAATATCATGTTATGGTATTTTGACTTAAAGGGGAAAGGTACTTAATTTTGGTGGAGTGTTAATTGTACCTTGTCACAAAGACTCCTCTTTCATTTTCTGATATGTTTTCACCTACTAAGATGGGATATGGAGTATACTGTAATAATATAATTTAAGTGTTCACTATAAGCTATTTGGATTAAGAACTATTACAGAGTTGTAAACTTATCAAATTAATACAAGACATTTAAACTATTTTTTTGCAAAACTATTTATTTTTAAACAATTTAAAATATATCTAGGGTGAGTTAAAAGTCCCTGTGCATCTATATTAGATGGCAGGTATCATCGCAGAATCACTGTGTATTAATAATAAATGTTAAAATGGCTTCTCCGTGTTTCTAGAACCATTTACATGTACTCTTTGTGAGGTCATGGTGCACAGAGGTCTTTAGACTGCCCTGAACCCCGTCTTACCATGTTGGCAAAGCCTGTTCCCCACGTTTTCCTCATGATACCATGTGTTTAAGATCTAGCCATTTAGTTTCAAGTTAAGATTATTCTAATTTTCATCTAGATGTTTTTAAAATTGTATTTTGTGTTTTTATGGAGGGGCAAGTCTTGATACTGTTCAGAAAGCCAATTTTTTATGTGCTTTTGTATATTCGTAATATAGAATACTTTAAAGTAAAATGCGCTATTCTAATTCAATTTGGAATTGCTCAAGTCTGAGAGTGTGTTGATAATAATAAAAGTATTTACCAAGAAATTACAAACAGAGAGGAGTATTGCAGTATTTTCTCCTTTTGTGTAGAGAGCACCATTTGGCACAATAAATATCATGTGGAAGGTTGGCTTTATAGGAGGCTACAACAGTCTGGTTGAAAATGGAAAGGGGAAACAGAAATCTTCATCCTATAGTTTGGTTTAGGGACAATTTGGGTAAATTTCTGGATTCTATTGGCTAGTGGCTTAGATGACATGGACACAATGTGTGAGTGAGTTTTAAATATGTGCTTCTAAAAATCTGAGCTTGAGGCAAGAAAAAGAAAACAGGAAAGCTGTATCCTTTTGCCATAATAAATGAATCAGAGTTGATGTTTATCAAATTGTTTTATCACAAAACATGATGGAGGCCAGAAACTATTTCCAGGCTCGCTAGGACACTATTATGCATTTTTATAAATAATAAGAAAGCATAGAAAGTACTTGAAAAATGTGTCACTCTTTCTCTTTCAAAGGAAAACTGTTCTCTTTCTACTTGGTGCAATAATCTGAAAATTTAGAAGGTCAAAAATATATCACAGGAAATGATCATAGAACTAAAAATAGTTTTTAAGGAAACCAGCTACACAGGGCAACTATCGTGCTGTTGAAGAAAATCATGTGCCAAAAGGCTAAATCATTGGTGTTTAGGAAATAAAACATAAAGTATAGATTATAATTTCTGAGCCAGTATTATTGAAACAGGATAAAAGTTACTAAAATCTTAAATAGGTTATATGCAATGTCTCTGCTAGTGCTACAAGTCTAAATATCTTAACAATGCTTTCAGAAACGCCAATTTTAGTCATTGTACATTTCACATTGTATATGAGAGAGAATTGCTTTATGAATGATTCAAAATAATATTTTAAATCTTAATGGCTTTTCATCGAATTTGAAGTCTTAATTTGAAAATGAAATCACACTACCAGCAATAGACAAGTTGTTGAAAACTCTAATAAGGAACAGTGGCCAGTTCCATAAATAACTTTAAAATTCTAAAATAAAGTATTGGTACGCTAGTAATCACAAATTTGGTTTCTTTTAATACTTTTTTAATCCTATAAAGAAGGTTTTTTATAAGCATCCTTTTTATTAATCAGACATAACATGGCAAATGTGTAGTTGCTGTTTCTGAAAAGTAATCCAAACTCTACATCCAGAGATGATGAAAAATTCTTATAGAATTTTGTAATAAGTATACATGTTGGGTTAATGAAGTTTTATAGTCGTTGGAGTGCCATGAAATTAATACTTGCAATCCAAATTGCTGTAGTTTACACTTTTTCTGTATGTTTCAAATCAGGTGTGTACCATTTGTACTGAGAACACCACAGAATGAATTATCCAAAGTCCATTGATTTTAATACGTGTTTTGGTTTGTAAACAAATTATAGTAATTTCTTGCACATTTTTGGAAATTAATTGTATAAGAATTTATGTATCTGCTTCTAGATACGGTGTGTAAATAAAACTTTTCGTTCACAAGATCTGCCTTGTAGTCTATTTAATACCCAGCTGCAGAGTCTGGTTTTAATTAGTATGGGGTTAACTAGATAATTTCTGGATGTACCATATAAAGTAAGCAGAGACTGGAGGGTAGGAACCAGCAAATTTTAGTAAAAAGGGAAAAGTGAAATTGTGTCACTCATGGGAGACATGAAACTAGGAAGCAGCCAATGTTGCTAATATCCTGAAGCCTTCAACATAAAGGCTGGAGTGAGTTGGCAGAACATTTACTAAACAAAGGCTAATTAAAATTAACACAGTGATAAAACTTCACTAAAGGAAGGTTAGGCTGAATGATAAAATGTGTGGGTTGTGACATTTTAAAAAACATGTCACTTATTACTTAATAGTATTATGTAGAAATAGAACCAGGTTATCAAAGTGCATTGTATAGAAGTCATTTAGAAATCCTTTCATAGATAAGAATGATTTCTCATATCCACTGAATCTAATTATATGCTTTTAAAGTTCTGAAACACCACATTGGGTTAAACGTTCACTTTAAAATTTTATTGTTCTATTTTTAACAAGTCCTTTTTTTTTATCCTAGCTAATTCAAAGAAATTTTAAAATGACCTTGTTCAGAACATATTACAAATTTTGACTTTCGTGGAATCCAAATAATGTGACATTCTAACCACATTTTGCAGAGCTGATATCAATTGACAGCATTGACTTTAATATCATACATAATCTGCTGATGGTAGTGCTAATGAAATATGAGATTCGGGCAAGAGGATGGTCGGGCCTCAAGAAGTTTGTGAAAGGCTAGACTTTACAAACTTGCACCATAGCCAGATAAACAGCTTTTTATTCTCATCTAACCCTTCCCTAGGGTCATTCATTCAACGACATGAAGCAAGGGAGAGCGTGCTGAGGCCGGGCTGGGTTCTCTGTGGATGCTTGTGGTTCGAAAAGCCCAGCGCTGAGGAGGGAGGGGGTTCAAGTACACACATGCTGTCTGTGAATCAGATTAAGGACTTGCTGCCACAATAGGAGATAATTGATTGAGAAAGTTGAGTCAACCTCAGAACTTCCATAATTTACCATTATGCTGACCATAGCCAATTTCTTTTACTCCCTGCCACCCCACCTTTCAATTCTTGACTTTTTTTTAACTTTGCAGGTTTTACTTATGCTTTATGCTAGGCTTTCAACTTTCTGAATCAAAAAAATATTTTAACCTTCACTTGAATTTGGTTCTTATTGTCTGCTATTTTAACTTCCAATCTAGTTTTTTTTTTCTTTCAAATCTTTAGCTTCATTTAAACGTCATTATTTAAAAAAACTTTCCTTTGGGGGCCGGCCTGGTGGTGTAGTGGTTGGGTTCGCATGCTCTGCTTCAGGGGCCTGTGGTTCGCAGGTTCGAATCTTGGGTGCAGACTGATGCACCATTCGTCAAACCATGTTGTGGTGGCGTCCCACATACAAAATGGAGGGAGATGGGCACAGATGTTAGCTCAGGGCCAATCTTCCTCAGCAAAAATGGGAGGATTGGCAAGAGATGTTAGCTCAGGGCCAGTCTTCCTCACTTAACCAAAAAAAAAAAAATTTAATTCTTTCAGCTTTTTCATATGCCAATTCGCAGTGTTAAGGGTTTTCTAACTTTCTGAAACATCTTTTTAAGAAATTTAATCTGTTTTCTTCCCCTTTTTGCATGACTTGTCTTGCTAATGGATGTTTTTGCACCAACTGCTTTATTCCCGCTTCCTCGTCCGTCCCCCTTCTCCAACCCCTTCCCCAGAGTCCGTGACCCGCTGGTATTGCCAGGTCTGAGCTGGCTAAGAACCTAGTAGGAGTGAGCGTTGCATGAGCATCCATTTCTGAGCACAGCTGACTTTGAGCTAGACTCCTGGAGTTACTTTTGTCTTAAGCTGCATTTTCCCTACTTAATACCCAGGCAGCCTCACCACCTCTTCTGGAAGAGTCAAGGGAGGGTCCTCTTGGGAGAGGCTCCCTCAGATTGTAAAAGCCAAGGAGAGGCGGGCTAGAGTACGGATTATTTCTACAGGGTTGATGAACAAGGCCAGTTGCTTTGCCTAGAGGTCATTTTGGGTCGTCAAATACTGTTCTTGGTAACTAGCTTGCAAATAAGAGTAAATTTTAAATTGGAAAGGAAACTTACTTTTTGATCATGAGACACAGAGTTCCCCATACCAAGAAAATTTTAGGAAGGCACCGATGTATGTAGGAGGCTGACTTTTTCTAGTCTCTAACTTGGTTCTGTGGGTCTGATAGTCACTAGGACTTGGTTCCACCAGCCTAGGTCACACATGAATTAAATATATGGAATTTCATCCTAGAATCCTATTAAAGAGAACCTCTCTTCCCTTGTGTAAATAGTCTGCCCTCTGGCCCTCCCCACTCCTAGCAGTTTTAAGAGGTGGCATCTCTGACCCTCTCCATTGAGAACTGTCGCTCTGAGGCCACCTGTTCACCTAATGCCTTTGCCACAGCCCATTTGTCTCTCCTCAGTGTAGTCCTTGACAATCTTGTTTTCCTGTGGCTGCAAGTGGTGAGCACTACTGGGCCCAGAAAATTACCAACCTAATAGTGGCTGTGGGGTGTGACGATTGCCTAGAAAACCAATAGATGTGTATTTTTAAACACAGAGGAATCCATTGCTCTGCAATAAATGGGTTCTCCTGGAATCTAGTTAGTGGAATCAGCAGATGAAACTAGAGAGCTGGATTTTACACCATCTCTTAAAAATAAAAGCCAACAAATTGTGCTAATATATATACTGCTTGTACCTAACATACATATTTCACATCCTCAGAACAGCCCTATACAAGGCAGGCACCTTATCATCCTAAAAAAGTAAACTGAGGCACAGAGGTGAACCTCCCTAAGATCACGAAGATAGTAAGTGACAGAACCAGGTTAAAAACTCATGCAGTCTGGTTTCAAAATCCACGTTCTCATCCAATATTATATACTTTCTCTATTCAGGTTTTCTATTATTTGGAGTATTTATTTCCGTGATTGTCAGGGGAAAGATCTTCAGCATAAGCAAATGAATTACGTACTACTTTCCCCTCTATGGGGCTACTCTGTAGCTTAAACAAGATATTCTATCGAAGCAATGACAGCAACCATTGATGGAAGCCTGAATGGTGGCATGTCTGATGGGCTTCATCTTCTACTGCTGAGGAAGGGGAACACTGCTTTCCTTGTATGGCCTTGCAAAGGTTCACTTAAAAGAAAATTGCCTAATATACTACTATAGGAACAAGACTTAGTGGAGTTGAACTGTAACTCTTGGGAGGACTTCTCCACATGTTTGGTGCATAAGGAAAAGTGTGAATTCTGCTTTTTGCTAGTGTACCTGATGAGATTGCCTGAGG